>NC_060159.1:15296910-15310156 GCF_021292245.1 Micropterus dolomieu
TGTGTGTGTGTGTGTGTGTGTGTGTGTGTTTGTGTGTGTTCACAGCTGCCGTTTCTTGGACATGGTCCTGGAACACCCTTATTAGTTCTCCCCTCCCTGAAGCTCAGATCAATAGAAATACAGTAAAAACTGAATTCGTTATGTTGAGCGTATTGCGGTGATGTCAGAAAATGGTCCAAGAGAACAAGAGCACAGCTGACTGCTTAGCGACCACTCCGGTGCATGCTGTTACATAACAAGCTTCCCTCTGTCCTTGTAGGCTATAGAAATACGGTAAAATACACTTTAAGGATTAAAATTTGTTCAAGAAAGATTGTATTCCGAGGAGTATTTGCAGACAAACAATCAGAAGTTTCTCTCTGTTAAATCTTACTTAAAATGCTGCTTAATGACAATATTGCATTTGCATAATTTTTGTATCAGTGTGATAAAATATGTCAATTTAATTCATTCAGTTATCAAAATTGCAACACTACACACAACTCTTCTTTTTTGGCATTGTTACCTTTATCATGGTGGTATCTGAGGCTGTACAACACATACAAAATATTATCATCATCCATGTTAACAAAATTGTTAATACAATGGACAATTTCATAACCCATGATATATAAGATCCATTTTTTATACTCATTTATGTGTTACGCTGCAGTGTTCAGATCAGGCTTCGTTGTTGTCTGGTATCTGCCAAGAAAACACTCAACCACAGTATAACACCGTCCCCGCAGTCTCTTACCACGACACAAGGCAAGATGGATTCATGCTTTTTACAAGAAATTTCACCAGCATGTGCACACAGAAGCTAAGATTAATCAGACCAGACAATGTTTTCTCACTCTTCAGCCGTCTGGTTTTGGACTGAGCACGTGTCCAGCGAAGCCTTCTTTATTGTTTTTTCCCCCAAAGCTTTGTGTAATGATGAATTGTCCTCTGCATGTGTTTTATTTCATTTTATCATAGTTTTATGTGATTAAACCACATTGAACTGCATTAATCTCATTGGTTAATTGTGTCTTTCTTTTTACATGTTGTTTTTACCAAGGCGTACGCTCATGAGCAATGGCCCTTGGTTATTACAATTTTGTTATCTTCCAGCTTTTTTTGCTACCAAAACCATTTAATTTTGACTTCCTAATTTTCAAATGACTCTGGTTACATTATCTTTTTACATTGAGCCTCTTACCAGTCAGATCTTTTTTCTCTATCTTTTTTTTTAGAATAGATCTCTTGTTTATTACGATTATTATGTCTCCACAAACTTTGGACATTTTGTGCAAGAACTCCACGGGGGCACTGTCCCTGAACATGAAACCACCTCATCAGACGCCAACAATCAAATTACATTCATAGTTCTTCACTCCTTGGGCCATCCTAATTAGTAAATCGGTTGTAGAGAAGCATTTGAACCTGATGACCTGTATGGTTTTATATTTTGATTTCCAGCTACTTGGTTTGCTGTTTGGAGACGCTGGCTGTTAACAAGCAGCTTTAGCTGCTGACTTGTACCTTTTTGTATTGTTGTTAATCTTAATATGAGTAGGATTTGTCAGCTGCTGTTTGTAAATACTACATTCAAAGTTGGCCCCTCCTCCCTGGCTCAACGACTCCATTAAACTAACCACCAGTGAGCTGTATTGACCGAGAGGGATTAATTTTGTATGAGACAATTCATACAGATGCATACAATTCTTTTATGGTCATAGTAAAACTCTGGTTAAACCTTTTTGTGTTTTTCTCAGCCACATGCACCTGTAGCTTCTTACTATTCCCTTCTCACCTCTTCAGGAGATCCAGCAGCCGTCAGTTAAGGAACCCTATGGACTAAATCTGGCTGAGTTTCCTGCTAAGGAAGACCTGCTCATTTATGAAAGGTAATGGACACAAAGCAGGCACACTCATGCATACATGCACTGTTTTGATATTATAATGATCATTTTAAAATGCTTGGTCACAGTATAGGGACAATCTTTTAAGTTAGGACATTAAAGTTACTACTATAAAAACAACTTGTAGGCAATTGAGGTAGGTTATGCTTTTTTATGTTAGGTTGTAGTTTACAGTGGTGTTGAACTGGACTGCATTATATTTAGAGGTGTTATTAATGTTTTGCCCATCCCATTTACAAACATGTTCCCCATTATAATGACAATAATGTCTGTTTTAGTGCCCATAAAAAGGCACTTGGCCAAACAGTGGTAGTAGTGATCAGTAACAAAACAAGTCTACAGCCACACTAGCATGGCTTGGCCTGCCTGAAAACAGCTCGACTGTTCTCCAGCCTTTACTTCCGTAACTTATCTGCGTCACTTACATGTGTCATAATGCTCGCCCAGCAGCTAGTGTGGCACGCCCTAAAAACACTGGTGGACTGAACAGACTGAGCTGCAGCATACGCAGTGACAAGATGTCCACAAGACGTCCACCTCCCCTCACCCACCATACCAGACAGTGCACACTGTGAAACGTCTTGCTCCAGTCTAGGTTGCGAAGTTGATTCAGGTTGTCCTGCCTGTGTTTCAAGATCATGTACACCTGAACCGAAGCCATGTGGTTACCAAAGCAGCTTTCTTTTGGATCACACGAGCTTGCTTGTATGGACTTGCCCTACTCTGTTTCTGATTGGCTAGTAGTTCTTAACTAGGTACTGCACATGTGCAATTCCCAACCAAGATTTCATAGAAGTGAGATACTTCACTCGGTACCTTGAACAACTCTTTTCAACACACGGGTGAAAAGCGGTGCTGCAGCAATGTGCAGTATCACAAAATTATGGTGTTTAAAGTATAAGAGAATGGGCTGCATAACACATTAAATCTACAATAAAAAAAAATAGTGCAGATCTCTGCCAGGCCTGGTATCTCAGATGGTTATATGAATAACATGCCAATGTCTTAAGTCATTTCATGGCAATTAGTCTCTATTGAATTATACTGTGCAGAGACAGCGTGTCATTTTATGCGCAAATGCCTTAGAGACAAAAATATCAGATGAAGTAGAATAAAGAGCGACAAAGTCAGCTTTGGAATGAGGTCGGGATGGACGGTGGGTCAAACAAGCTTGCTTAGCTAGGTGCATCTGTAATTCCCCTTAACTGTCATTTTAACAGGGCTGATAACTTTGTTCATCAAACAACTTAAAACTTAAAAATCAAACGCCTGCAAATGGAACACGTCCAGCTTTATTTTCTAACTGCCTCAGCCATTTACTATCCGGAGAAAAATGCTTTCTTTTTATTGTTATGGACAATGCGTCCAGTGCCCAAAACAGAGAGGAGAGGAACAAGCAGTCAGTGTCAGCAGCCCCCTCAGGATGAGATGGGTCATTTTGCAAAAGGGACATTGTCAACTCTGCCCTGCTGTGTGCATCCCACGTCTGACCTCACTGCTCTTTGTACCTGTCTCTTTGCTCACCCCTGAGTTTCATTTTCTGTCTGTCTGTTCTATTTCATTTTGTCCTTTCTCCCTGTTTGCTCCCAACCATGTTGATGAGCTACAGTGAACAGCCAATGCTAGGCTCTGAAACTGAACAAAACCATCACAATGTGCAATCATTAAGACCATTAATTTGAAATCGCACTAAATGTACCAAATAACATGTTTGATATTAAACACACTGTTATGCAATATACACTTAACAATCCAAGACTGTACTTCAAAACTGAAGGGCCAGATGGTTAATTGTGTGGTTAAACTGTACTTTATGGTCAGAATGTGACAAACAACAGTGGATCACTTCATATATCTGAGGTAGAACATTCAAAACAATTATGATAAAATCTCTTTTCAGAAAATATGATTATTAACTTTTTTCAGTCCCTTTTTCTCAACAAAATAAACATCTTAATAGAAAAATTAAGTGCTAATTTGTTCGTGGTTCTAATGAATTAAGTCAAATATTTTTTGACGATATATTGAACATTTGTTATATTGTTATTGAGGAAATGTTGGGATAATTATCATTATTGTTTTATTGCCCACCCCTAATTGTATCTTTGATAAATTCTATTTTCGGTTGAGTTAAATTAAGGACCAGTCAGTATTTTATAATTGACGTTATGCGTTCCTGTTTTGTTACAGGACCATTTTTCTTAATGTTGTTTTTTAAGTACAGCTAGCTAAAACTAATGCAATCTAATAGACCTGCCCTGCAATTAGGGCTGCACGATATTGGGGAAAAAAATTACATTGCGATATTTTTCTTTTCTGTCATATATATTGCGATATGAAAAAATACAGGAATTTTCTCCAGATGACTCCAGTTGTTCTATGTGAAATTAATTAAGCATCCTAGAATTATTGGGATGATTTTGTAGGAAATAATGCATATAAAATAAAAATAAATTGGCTGAAAAATGTCTTTATAGTCTGAATACTTTGAGTGCTACTATCCTTTCTTAAGCTTTTATGCAGTACACATGATAAAAAAAAGTAAATGAAGAAAAGAGCGGCTATATGCTTATACGCTTTTCTTTTTGCAATCAAATCCACTGTGTCGGTGGTTTTCTCCTGTTCCTGACTTATTTTTAAGTTAACAGCTAGCGGAGGTGGACCCTGCTTTGGTCTTTTGATAAACTGATCAAGAACAATATTGTGATCGGTGGTTTGCTGTGCATGCAGAGCCTGCTTGTTACAAGAACTGCTTAACTCTGAGTGTTTACATCAGACAGACTTCTCTTGTAGATTAGTCAAGAAAAATGAGAACTGTGCAAGTTTTTTTTTATCAAGCAGCAAACAAGTTGAAGTGTTTGAGTTAATTTCACTTGCTTGACATTGCATTGCATTGTTCTGCAATGTGACTTTTGCGCAAGGGCACATTGCGATGACGATGCTCAAACAATATATTGTGCAACCCTACCTGCAATAAACCTTATTTTCATGAAATTTATAGTGTTCTGTTTTTGTTGAAACTGTTTTTTAAATAAGGTGATAATTAAACTTCATGGTCATTTTGAATATTTTAGTTTGAGTGTAGATCACACCAAGATCCTAGTTTCAAGATTTGTAGATTCAAGTGCAGCAACAATAACATTTAACAAAAGCAGCAGAAAAAACATTATCAGCTGTAAACATATTTTTATCATAGAATATTCTGAGCCAAACATGTCCGTGAATGTGGAAAGATTTAGACATGTTTTGTCATACAAAATGCAAAAGCATAAGCCTCTTGCCAGATTCATCATTTTGCAAAGGTTTTTATCGCTTGTACTGAGAAATGAAATGTACTGTTGAAGATAAACCAATACCAGTCAGTCTTTGATAACAGCCTCAACGTGCTTTGAATATGGAGCCTAACACTCAGTGTTTCTCAGAAATGTGTCCTTGCTCACTAAAACTATATTTATGTGTCTAAAATTATGTTTAGATGTACTGAATGTGGCTAGATGTAAAAAATCAGTGATGAAAGAAAACAGGCAGACAGAGAGATAAAAATGTGCTGTCGGATAAATGTATTTATTTAAAGCAGATTCACTTGACCAGAGATTCCCCAGTTTTAACATTGATTGTAATGAGGTCCTTAGACTTGTGTCTCTTCCTGTGATGGCAGGTACAGTTTTGAGGCATGATTGAAGCTGGGGAATTAACTTTAAAAAAACAAAAACAAATCCAAATTGTTGTGAGGGATGTTGTTTATATCCTCCTACTGTAGTGGCACATAATGAGAATGAAACTGCATTCATTATTGAGGCTGGAAGTTGGAATGGCTCCAAAGACGTTAGCTGCAGCCAGAGCTCTGCTAATCAGTGCATTAATATTAAAAATCATAAGCAACAGCCAAAGGGGGACTCTCAATTATTGCAAATTATGGTGTCTTCGCGTGAGAAAAATAACCTACGGGGAAATCTGATGACAATCTGCTCTGAACATTTGAGATCTCAACAGACAGGTTTATCTCATCTCTGAGTATTTGAATTGAAAAATAGAGAATAAGAACCTGAAATTTAAAGGTTCTGTTAGAGATTAATTACACTGTTACTCGGTTACCTTTTGTTAATGGCTCTTCACAAGATAATAATGGAAGGAGCATGTGGCAAAGACAAACGTGTTCAGTATGTGGACATACTTAAACTTCGGGCTATTTTGCTGGAATATTTGTCTTTTTCATTCTGTGTGTGTGTGTTTCTTTTTTCTGCAGGTTTGCACATCTGGGCGAGACCCAGCACAGGGTGGAAAAAACTGAACACATAAACCGGGCAAACATCATCTGCTTGTGAGTAAAACATGTGACACATTAACCCAAACACACACACACACACACACACACACACACACACACACACACACACACACACACACACACACACACACACACACACACACACACACACACACAGAAAAAACCCAAATATATGTAACCAAACTCCATAATCCCTCACTCACGTGTAATGTTAAGCATGACATTGTGATAATGGTTTGTTTGATTTGGTTTTTAAATACCCCTTCCAGTAGCCATGGGGCAAGTGAACAAGTGAAGTGGTCTCCAAGGAGGCTTCTAACCATGCGCTGGTTAATCTTCATCTCTTATAACCAAACACTGTTCTTTTACTTCTGTCTCCACCCCTTCGCCTTTCTGTTCACTGCAGCCATGACCCAGCAGGTCGAGTGTTTTTCAAAATTCAACCACACGTGGGATGGCAGTGTGAAGCCAGCCATACAGTCTTGCTCTCTTTCTTTCTAGCTCCAAATTGACAGACAGACAGACGCTCAATAACATGTCTTATCAGGATTCCTCTTGATATGTATGTTTTTAATTACTTTGCTGTCAATCATTACCATTTTTTTGCTGCCTCTAGCTCATACCAACATTTATGTTGGTATGAGCTAGAGGGTTTGTAAAAGTTTGTGTGACGCTTCTTCACTGTGTACGCTGCAGTTTGCTCATTGTCTCAGCCCACACCGGGCTCTTGCATGTGCCCTCTAAAAACTGGTAAGCCTACGTGCAATGAGAAAAAATATTCATGAGCAGTGTGCCAGTAACTTTTAAGATAACAAGCTACCATAACCCCTCTCCCTGCCCCGCCACTAATCATTTAAAACATAGTCGGACGCGCCACCGAAGAACCGAGAGAAATGCCGGTCTGGTCGCTCTGTGACAGAGACAGAGAGATTTCGGCAGCAGCTAAAGCAGTAAGACAGAAAAAAACTGGGAGAAAATAAGGAAGGTTTGGGTTTGGCTCGCTGGCCATTTAACGTTAGTTGTATCTGTGCATTTAGTTGCATTTTCAACTTTTCACAGAGCCAACGTGCTTGTCAGTCACTTTACATTAACAAATTAGAGACCAATGTAGAGCCTTTTCAAGTATTAAATAAATTAAAACGACACAGAAATGAAATGGATTTAATATTCGACTAGTGGTAAAATAGTAAACTATTATATGAAATTATAATGAATTTAGTATATTACTGTTATACTAACAGTAAACTATTAACTAAACATTATACTCTTTATTTAATACACTCATTTACAGTTCCTCCTCCAGGTTGTGGATAGAGACTCTGCATTAGACAGATGTGCATTGTGCCGGTGCCAGTGTGCCAATATGTGCTGCTTCTAGCCGCCTCCTCTGTAGAGCAACACACTCCGCTTGTTCTGTTTTATATCTGTTTTACTAGTTATTGTTATAAATATTTATTGTTTAACTTTGTTCAAGTTGACAGATATACATTTCAAAATGTCAGTATTTTGCGCATTCCTATATAATTAAGCAAATAGACTCATAGTACCATTTGTTCAATTATAATCGAATTGCAAATCGCAATATTGTCCACAACAATCACAATAGGACCTTTTCTCCAAATTGTGCAGCCCTAGCCGAGAGTGAGACGTGAAGATCAATAGCACTCTCATGTTTGTGCGCTAAATATAAATCTCCAGGAGCAAAGAAGTAGCGAGGAACATAATGTAAGGACAGGAAAGGCACGCAAAAAATACAAAATAAAATTGTGCAATTTGACAGGAAACGCATTAAAAAATTCTAAAATGTAATCATGTAGACACTTATAGGGGAAGGGATTTTGTCGTTGATTTATATTTAATTAATTTGTCAACATTGTAAGTGAAAACTGGTAGGCCAGTTCCTTAAATATAGCATATTGATTTGAGCCTATTCTGTCTACCTGGCACTTAACGTGCCAGTATAGCAACAAAGCCGACTGTATGTTACAATCAATAATTCAACTAGTAACAGTATCTTTGTTACAGGCACTATTTATTTATTCTGTTAAATTTGGGTTTTGATCCGTCGATACAGCCAGCCACATCAATTCACAGAAAAACATAATGTCGTTGATTGAGACTGTAACGTCTTCTTAAAAAACACACACACACACACTTCTCATTCATAATTTCACTTTGAAGATACTATGGCATTTTACTGCTATCAGCTGAATTTAATATGAAAAACTGACAACTGTGGGAACTGGACTACAGTTATAATTTGAGGGGGTTTCGATTAAGATTAACAAAAAATTATAATAGCTTGAGCCTAGAGAGACAGATACTTCATTGCTCATTACGTGTTCAATACTTTCTCACACACACACAGCAGCACACTATTTGCCACAGATGTCTGCAATACTGCAAAAACACATGTGCAGATAGGGATCTGGCAGGCAGCACAGATTTGGTACCTACAGAGGTGTGCTGACAGAGGAGCCTGCACCGGAAGCAACTCCACAATGGAGGTCTGCAGTTGGACCCTTGTCATAAAAAGGGCATTTTCATATTTTAATTTTTGATAGAAACCTTTAGGCCAGTCCAAAATTAAAAGATAAATATTGGCAAAGTATTATTATTATTATTATTATTATTATTATTATTGTTATTATTTTTATGCCATTTTTTTAGAAAGCCAAATGGAGTCTGAGGTCATGTGAAATTGAAGAAGAGGGTAAAGGCAAGAAAAAAGGTTTGCAGTCAATGAAAAGAGACACAGAGAGAGAGAGACATTAGGGGCAATTAAAGAAGCAGAAGCATGAATGGGATGAAAAAGGTGGAAGCAAAATCATTGGTTGTAACCATTCAGGGAACTATGGTGGTGGTGGTGATGGTGCTGTGTATAAGACGCATGCCTTTGGTGTGGAAGACCTTGCATGTGACCTCTGGCATATATAGCAATTGTAAGTCGCTTTGGATAAAAGCGTCAGCTAAATGCCTAATTCTTATTTTATTATTATTATTTATAACAACAGATGCATCAGAAAATTTTAGAATATCATGGAAAAGTTAATTTCCTTCTGTGATTTAATTTAAAAAGTAAAAGCTTTCATATATTCTAGATTCATTACACATATAGTGAAATAGATCAAGGCTTTTTACTTTACTGCTTACAGCTCATGGAATTGAAAAATCTTAAAACTATTGGAATTTTAGAATAAATAAATGAGCTCTAATCAGCTAATTCACTCAAAACACCTGCAAAGGTTTCCTGGACCCAAATGCAGGGCGCAGACTCAGGGAAATAAGAAAGTGAATAAGAAAAGGGTTTGACTGGATTCCAAGAGATGAGGTTGATAAGGGGAAAGTCCGAGAGGCGGAGGTGGACCTCTGGTGGCTGGTGAAGCGTGGCAGTGGAGGGGGGATGGCTGCATGTGACCGTGGCTGGCGGGCAGACAGACAGACAGGCAGGCAGTGATCCTGAAGCACAGAGACAGTTAAAAGACAAGCTAAAGATAACACACAAGAAATCACTTAAATTCACATTTCAAATGACTTGAGTCATCCTTGAGCTATGGTTGAAACAACGATCTGGCAATGAGTGAATGAAGAGCTGGAGTTGTTATACTGCAGACTAGATGGATTATAGGTACTTCAAGGAAGTTGGAAGGAGAGGAAGTTGGATGAAATGTGTTTTCCGGCCTTCAACTCTTTGTAGGGCGAACACATGACGACTCTTTGTGGCTCTCTCTCTTTGTGTCTTTTTTTTAGTACATACATGTTTGCTCAAAGGTAAAGAAAGGTATTAGAGGTCACACAAAGGTGACAGACATGCAGATATTGGCTTTTGTGTGCAAGAGCAACCTCAGTCAGCGGGGAGTCATCACATCTTTTGATCCTTGTTCAGTTTGCATTGCCCCTTGTCCCACCTGTATCTTCACCTTCCTTCAGTCATCACCCTGGCTGTTCATTATTCCATCCATCCATTGCTGACATCCTCGTGTAAGGTCCACAGGTCTGGCAGGTGTGTCTGTTGTTGTGCAACATTGCTATTCTAAGACGCTGTTACAGCATCAAAAATGTATTTTCGCCTGTCACCTCCCTCTGTGTAGTTCCTCTATTGACACATCAGGGATAGGCAAAGCTGACTCCGTTGGTGGGGATATAAGTGGAAAGAATATGAATACTGCGGCAGATTCCTGTTGAGAAGCATCAGTGAAGTGTGGTGATTTGTTTCCTGTTTAAATTATAATGAGCTTTTTTCCCCCAACACTAAAAAGGTGATATTTTCTAGGCTGTCTATGCAATCCCTAAAGTAAGAAAACCTTCAACAGCCAGAATGCACTGGGCCCATTATTGCCCCAACTCCTTCAAACAATCAATCAGCACTAACGTCATGCTAAACTCTTGTAGCACTGCCAAATAACAAACTAGGGTAGTGTGTGTGCACTAAGCCCCCTTTATGGTCACCTTTTAATGATTATGATGCTGCTGATGTCAGCTGTGTGTGAACAGTCAAGACTGTTTAACAGATGTTTATTCAAGGGAAGACTTGTTAAAAGAAAAGCTTGTTGGGCTTCTTCTGCAATGGTTTAATGGCACATGGCTGGGGACTTTGCACCACCAGCTGTTTATCTTGATGAAGTCTGTGAAGCTTCTCGCTTGTCCAGGTCATAATTATCCAAGGAGGGTTAAGATCAAGGGCACCTGGACTTGGTTGAAGATACTTGAAGACGTCTTGCCTCTCATCCAAGAGGCTTCTTCTGTTCCGAGTTGACTGGCAGTGAGTCCCAGCTATTTAACCTCTGTGGGGCCGTTATCAAAGTGATAGTTACCACCCGGTTCGTCAGTGCTCCTGGCTGTTGTAACAACTGTCATTATGATTGTTGGAGTCACATGAGGCCATGTCGGAACAACTGATGTCTGCATTGTACAATGAGGCCAAATGTGAGCTTTTGTTCAATCTTCTGTGAAGGGATGAAAGGACAGCATTATAAGTGGGGGATAAGTGGTGTCACAGACTTCCTACCCTGTTGAGAGATGTTTTCTCTACTCAGGTGTAGATGGCTTCTTTCACTCTCCTTTCAAACCATCCTCCCTGTCCAGAATAAACATTAGTTTGCTCGAAGGAGTGTTCATTGTTCTTCAAATATAAGTAAACTGCTGAGTCTTGACCTCAGGTGTAGGCCGGTTTTTGTTGAGCCACGCGTTTGACTAACAGTTGTCTAATATACAGGTCATTTTAGTTATATGGATGAACCAATTATTAAATACAAATTTAAAATAAGGGAACACCAAATAATCACAGTATAAAATCAAGTCAATTAAACTCCTGGGATATCAGTTTGTTCAATTGGGAATCAATGTCACCTCTTTTGGTGCAAATGAAAGTGACAACAGGTGCAATGGAGAGGCAACAGCAAGGCAACCCACAAAAAAGGGAATAGTTATGCATGTGGTGGCCACAGACAATTGCTCTGCTTATCCTTTCTGACTGATTGTTTCTCTAGTTTTATAATTTGCGAGTGTCCTTGTCACTATTGGTAACATGAGGCAGAACCTGCAGCCCATTCAGGTTGCACAGGGAGTCCAGGATGGCACATCCATAGGTGCTCACACTGATTTATTTTCTGGGATTATTACACCAACATGGCGGCTCGCTGTAGGGTATGAAAGGTACCAAGCCGGAAAGGGGGGGCAGATTTGACCCGCCTCGGAGCTGGGAATGTTAGTAACGGTGCCCTTTCCTGTCACAGTCTGAGCTGAAAAGTTGGATTGCTATGTGAAAACAAACGCGGTGGCAGGATTATGCTGCAATAAATTGTTCAGAATGAAAGGGCGAACGTGTCATATTGGCGGACATTCTTTCTGTTTATTGTTTATTGCGGGATCTCTGTGTGAAAGCGGCTACTGTCTCAAGAGCATGGAGGACATACCAGGAGATAGGCCGTTACACAGGGAGAGCTGGACAGGGCGGTAAAAAAGGGCTTCAAACCAGCAGCAGGACATGTTCCTTTGTGCAAGGAGGAACTGCCAGAGCCATACAAAATGACATCCAGCGGGCTACTGGTGTGCATGTTTTGACCAAACTGATGTCCTCTAGTGGAATCTGTGCTCACAGCGCAGCACCATGCAGCTCCATTGGCATTTGACAGAGAGAACACCAGAATTGGCAGGTCCGCCATTGGCGTCCTGTTCTCTTCACAGATGAGAGCAGGTTCGCACTGAGCACATGTGACAGATATTATAATCTAGAGACGCCGTGGTGAACGTTATGCTGCCTGTGACATCACCCAGCATGACCGGTATGGCAGTGGGTCAGGAATGGTCTGTGAAGGCATATCCTTGGAGCGTCGCACAGACCTCGATGTGCTAGACAACTGTACTCTGACTGCTGATAAGTTCTGAGATGAAATCCTCATGGCCATTGGTGCAGCGGACCCTGGGTTCCTCCTGGTGCAGGACAATGCCCGGTTTCATGTGGCCATCGAGATCTGATGTGTGTTTTTAAGTGTTTTTCTGAGCAGTGTATTTAAGCCCTTTTCAATGATTGCCTCAGCATCTTGGAGGCCCTTGGTTTGAAGTTGGGTGTTTGGACCTCAGTATACCTGCTTGCAGTTCTCATTATAGCTTTAATTAACATTAAACCCTTAGTTGAGGACCATTGCTGAAAGTGTCAGCAATGGTCCTCAACTAAGGGTTCAGCATTTATCTCAAGCCTTCCTCGTTATACTGGAGCTACGGAGTTGTAGCTTACACTCAGCCAGTTATCAAGTAGGTTTAATTGTAATGCGGCCACGTGTCTGAGCACCCTCTCGCTGGGGCCTCGGCTGCTGTTAAACTAGCTGACTGAATAGATGACCTGACAAGCACGCAGTTGAAAATCCACTCAAGATGATGAGACATGCTTTGGAGTCTCCAGTGCTCTCTCCAGCAGATTTTCACTCGATCTTACCGTTACCGATTTTCCCTGATGTGAAAAGTAAACATCATGACTTTTCTACCACCACGTGATTTGTCTAAAATCAGTTCTTCATACATCCATTATTTGAACACACTTCTGTCCCTCTGTCCTCCCACCCCCACCTCTTTG
>NC_060159.1:15310176-15319559 GCF_021292245.1 Micropterus dolomieu
CCCCCCCCCCCCCCCCCCCTTCCCCCTTCAGAGAGCCAGTCTCCTGCTTCCCGGAGGACAGCATCTACACCGTTTCTCTCCCGCAGGTCGACAGAGACAGCCGCAATGAGTTTGAGAGCCATGTGATGACTGGTCAGGGGCAGGTGAGGGTACTGTGCAGGGACGACATGTTGATGTACAGGGAGTATGTCAAGAACAGATACATGTGAGACACAGCCAACAGGAACTGGATCTCTGTTACCAATATGCAAATCCAGATGGTCAGATCCCCATCTGCAATACTTGATATCACTTTAAGATTTTTGTTTGTAGCTACAGGACAGCGCAAGAGATGTTTTCTTGCATTTGTAAATCCATCTTGCTTCATCTACCCACCTCTTGGATTGTTTTATTTTTTCCTGCTGGAAGTAGACAGTCCATAAGGAAGATAATGGTACATTAACAACCCATATGTCCTGTATTTGGACTCATATATGCTGGCATTTTTGTTTTCTTTTTAATCAACGTCATTTGTGTGTTTTAATAGCTTCAAATGTTTTCCAATTACATCAGTTTTTTATTCATTCAGATGTGCCACAACAGGCTACTTATATGGTGCTTTTTATTTGTTCTTTGTTATTTTCCATCAATTACATTTTAATTGCAATCATTTTAAAAAAGTTTATTTAATTATATGTACATTTCAAAACATGTAAAATTATGTAAATTGTTTTGCCTCGTAAATATTTTGAATCTTAAATGTTGGAACCATTAATAAAATGGCAGGACCAAAGGTTATGAGCTGTTCTTTGAATTCCACCTCAGATGGGCTTTTGAGTTTTTGATTTTGTTTTTTATTCATTCTGTTTTATTTGAGCCTTTACAATTTTTTTTTAATAAAGCCATGACTAGGGCTTTATGTCGTTGTTGTTTTATTTAATTGCTCAAAAACAATTTCCAACAACAGTCTTGCATAATGTAACTCATACATGTTCTGTAAATGTATATCCAGGTAATTTGCCCTGTCTTTTTGTCAAGGTCAGTTTTGCCACCCTATTTTGAACATTATGTGATTAAACTAGAATGCCAAATTAGTTTACCAAACTGGTTCAGTTATACATAAATTCATTTCTGATATGTCAGCTGATTATTGTGTACTATAATTCTAAGTTAAATATGTTTTTATTCACATGATGTGACATATTTGATTGTTCTCAACTCTTTTGCACATGAATATTGTTCTTTTCATGCAGCCTCTTTTGTAATGTTCTTCATCTTTCCTTCTCTCCTCTGCTGTATTTCTCCCTTTCCCTATTCACCCATTGCGCACCCTATTCACTTTTGTTCAGTCTATCCCACTTTTTCTTTTCTCCCTCCCGTCATACTTTTAGTATTCCGCTTTCAACCGCAGGTGTCAGAAAATGTGAAATGTGCGACTGCCCTTTCCTCTAATGCACATACACGTTCAGTCAGCCTACTGATTGACCACTAGTCTCTGCATCTGTGCCTCGTGAGCTGGGGGGGTGGGGGTGGGGGGTAGTTCTTTAGCATGTGATGTGCGCGGGAATTGAAGAAAAAGAACTGCTTCATTTGTATTTATAAATTTATAATAAACCAAATTACCTCAAATGAGGATGGAAAATAATGAATGTTTTTCATCCATCATCCATGTTTTCCAACCTTGCACCACTATCATTACAATTGTTAAGTGCTGGAAGAGTTCAGAGTGCACTACAGATGTCTAGAATACAATCCAGTAATAATGCATCTCACCTAAAGTGAAGAGAGCCTGTCACCTCTCACTGTGCTCCAGTCCCCACTACTTGTTCTTACCCTGGATGCTTTCTACTTTTGAGTACAGTGTAAATCACGCTAAGTACAAAAGTATTCTAGCTTACCATTATTGTGGACAGAAACCTTATATCTCAGGCTGTCATGCTGTGACTTCAGTTTCTCGTGCGCCACAGTGAGTTGAGATTCTTCATTCTCTGAATCTAACAATTAAACCCAACAGCAATCTTTAGGTCCCATACAAGGCTAGTTTTCTTGGAAGTGGTTTTCGCAGAGGGGATTTTCTTTGGAGTCACAAGATTATCACACCACAACAGCAATAGACTAGTCCCTGATGTGTGGTCTGAGGACCCCCAGGGGGAAAGGACAGTAGTTTAAATGTTGCAGTTAACACCATGCACGAGACATATACAAGGATTACAATGTTTTCGTTTTTCTCCACTATATTGGTGTCCCATCATACAGGTTCATACCTCTTCACCAATGCATATCTAATAATGAAATTCTTCTTTCATGTTTTTATTATTTGTTATTTAACCTTTCTTGTTTCAAGCTATTTTTCTGAACATTTTTAACAAATGCTTTCAAAAAGTGATGGGAACATGTCCGCAGCATCCCCAGTGTAAATGACACCTATGGTCGCTACCTATTATGGGTGTGTTCTTTCATTATATCCAGTAATTATTTCAGTTAGTAATGTTAGTTCGGAAATGTAAACAAAGATTTGTGACAGCAGATGATTCACTTATATTTAGTTCTGTAGATACTGGTATGCATATTTTAACAAATGTGTCTGCCTGGATTGATTGTAGTTCAATATAGATATTATGGTGATAACGTATGATGGTAGCTGCTTGTTGACATAAACCAAAACCTAAATCTCTTTCACAAAATTGTGGCTACAATTGCTAAGCCCTTAGACCCTGTATAATATCCATAGTGGTTTAGAATTTAGCAGATGTAATTAAAGTCATGATGACATCTGCAGTGAGGCAGGTACAGTGCAGTGGGTCAGACACAGTTATCCGATTATTTGACCATTTCTTTTGTGTCTCCTTTTGTAAGCAATCCACTTATTTTGTTTTCCAGGTACTATTGTGTGCGTGCGTGCGTGCGTGCGTGCGTGCGTGTGGAGTGTGTTACCTCCCGTCCTGCCACGACCCTATTTTTTTATATTTTTTCTTTCAACCTTCTCTAAAAAATCTAATAACTATACTCCTAAACTTAACTATCTTGCATTATTTTAATGGTCTTTGTTTATTTTAATAGTCTAGTTTGTACTGAGTAAATAGCTCTATAAGGTTATTAAAGGTAAAGGATTTGTTTGTGTATAAGCGCATAAGAGCATGTGTGCACTTTTGAAGATGAGATCACTCTTGTCTATGTTTGCGGGGAGGAGGACCGTAGCCAATTTGGGTTTGTCTCTCAAAATGGGCTGTTTTGAAGGGAAAAGAGGTTTTTTACATAAGGCCCTGTTTTTCTCATGTTTTATGTTCCTAGCGGCAGGTGTCTCATTACACTGAAACCTCTTAGCACACATGGATATGGTTGAATAAATGCATCTGGTCACTGATATTATTGGGGCAGCTTGTTATTAGTAATCCTCACAAAAATATAGTTAAAGATTGAATGTTTGTGCGTGGCACCAGTGGGGCAGTACTTCTATTTTGGTGGAAATTCAGTTTCATTTAGTCCATCATAGAAAACAAATGATTTTAAGATGTATTTCGGGCATGTGTGTGGTTGGGTATCTGCCTAGGTCTTTGACATGAGTCACTAGGCACTTCATGTGACCACTTAGCTTATGAATGAAGAAAACCCCCCTCTCCAGCCCTCGGTCCACTGACAAAAGGTGGCCAAACAGCTGTTGCCTGGAAACCAAAAACTGGTTACCATATTGCTACGCTGCTGTGAATCTCCCCCTACCTCCCACTGTCTCTCAATATGTCATCCATTGTTTTATTTAAATATATATGTATATGAGAGAGAGAGAGACAGAGACAGAGACAGAGAGGGGGAGGGAGGGAGGGGGAGAGGGAGGGATAATATATTCAGAAAAATAGATTCAGTTTGATATTCAGTGGTCATTAAGTCATTAAATTCAGATTTATTTACGTTCGTATCTTCATCACAGCTGTCCTCGGCCAGTTCTTTATTTCTCATAAAGTAGAGTTGTGAGAGAAAAATGTCAATATAGATGATTTAATGGGGGGAAAAAAGAGGTGTTGGAAGACTTTGTCAACCCACAAGGTTTTAAATAACCGACCCACACATCATTTGAACTTTGCACACTTCACACACCACTGAGCAGTTGAAGATAACTCATCTATGTTTAAATACAAGGAAAACTCTGCGCTTGATCTCCACATTAACTTTCCTATTTCATGTCTGAAGCGTTAACAATAAAGAGCGAAGAAAAAGTCAGTTGCTCAATCAGCACCTTTTATTTGGTAAAAAAGAAGAGCAGATAGTAAAGGTGAGTTCATCCATCAAAGAAAATAAGAAAAAAAGATATGGAACATTCAAATTGTGTCAAACAGTGGAAAAGGAGTGATGGCTATAGCTAAAGATACGTAACAGCACCACTATCAGTACTTTTGGGTACAAGATGTTTGTCCTTAGATGAACAATTACCTGACATACTGTGCCAGCCTAATGTGTATTGAGCCGTGGTGTGTGTGTCTGAGATACTGTAACCTGTTGCAGGTATGCAGAACACACTGCTTAGAAACTGATCAAACTGAGCAAGACCTGTTTCTGCAGGCTGGGAGACAACTAAATGGTACTGAGATGAGGTGGTTAATCTACCAACCCCAGGTTTTTGCATAGTGTATAGGATTGTTAAGTTAACCTTCTCCCAGAGTGCCTTAGCTCGTTAGCCAGTCTTTTGGTCCAGACCATCTGTTACGCCTACATGAGCTCCCTCTATGTGTTTACAATGGCTAATCTCTCTCTCTATCTTCGCTCTTGCTGTTACTCACCTTCTCTTTCCTTCATGGCCACACAACATGCCTTCCATTTAAGTGAGCTATGATATTAGCTGTACCTGTGCTTTTTATCTGCTGTGAATAAGGTTTGTAACAGTATTTGATGCATTTCAACATTTGGTGGATCAGTACAATAGCACAACTGATAATCTTGTGCCCTAACCATGTGTGCAAATCCACACTCCCATGGTGTAAGTGCACAACTATGCAGTGAGCTAACTTAACACTTTCAGTAAGGGTTTAGGACAGGAAATGGCCTCTGTTTTTTTTTCTAGAACAGTGACAAAGTATTGAAAACAACACAGTAAATCAGTAAAAGGCACAATGCTATAAACTAAATTTTGGCTAAAGGTACTGAGACACTGAGTTAATACCGCAACATGGATTCACAAGCATATTAAATGTAAAATGTTACATTGTCCCTCTAATGGAATATACAAGGAAGAAACAGTAGCCCAACAGCAGGGTTGGAAGGATTACTTCAGGTACAATTACAAATTACTTAAAAATGTAATCAGTAACATAATCCAAGTACCACAAAATAAAAGTAATGTAATCTGATTATTTGTAGTTACTTTTGGATTACTTCAATGCCAAATAGGCAAATGAAGACAAGAGAGTATCAATGGTGCGTTTTCTGCTCAGTGTATTTTCAGAGAAATATGTACAAAATCTTCCCTTCCCATGAAATCAAAATCCATGTTTAAATGTTTTATGATGTGCTTTGCACTATGGCAGTATCTGGCCCATCAATTCTTGATGATATTCAAGTGTCATTTGGAAAAGCATTTTAAAATGTTGATGACTCATTCTGCACTTGTATTAATTTAGTGTCCAATGAAAAGATTTCTCAATGTGACATAATGTTTCTGGGGTCTGGCCATAGACCGTACAAAAACACAACTTTTTCCATTGATTTTGGTGAAACGGGATCATATTTGATGGAAAAATATTAGAAATATGGAGAAAATATATTCTAGTTTTCTCTCTGATGTCCTCCGGCTGCTCTGCCTCAACTCTGTGATTTCGTGATGGACAAATAGCTTTAATTGTTGCTTAAGTTAGGCTAGTTAACAGCTAACTAGCTGCTGTTTTTAGCTCAGTTAGCTGTGCCCGTACTGGGAGATCGGAGCAGGGGGAGTGTTTACCATAGACTGTAAAGCTGTTTACACATTTTCGCAAGCACAGAAGGTTTTCAGGACAGGAGTGGTGGGGCCAAGCAGGGAGTGATGGTGCGGCGCCTGATTGGAAACCGGAGCAGGGAGAGCGGCCAATGAAACCACGATCAGCAGCCTCCAAGTGAACGCGGCATGAACAGGACCGAACACAGCCTCAGAGACCAACAGGGAATCCAGTACTGAGATGATTTACACAGAGCTTCTTGATGGATAGCTTTACTTCTTGCTAAACCTCTAACTATAGCCTATCACCTGTATCTGTGGCTGGTTAGCTCTGTCGATTAATGGTGCGTTCCATTTGACATTGGAAGTCGGAAGTCGGGAGAATACTGTTTTTTAGCACTTCTGCGTACTTGTGTCTAATAGAAATGTTCGTACACAAAGTGCTGTCCAACAGCTGTATGTGGTCGTGTGGCTACAGTGTTTAGTGTGAGTAAATACCGCACAATGCGTTTTTTTAATCAACCGACGTATCAATTGTTAACCTGGCTAGTTGTAAACGGCTGGCTGAGCGTCAACTCGGGTGTGACGTCATTCCCAGCTCCGACTTCCGAGGTATGTGGAACGCACCATAACTGTGCTCCCTGCGCTTCAATTAGTTTACTAAGGCCCGGGTGCCAAGAGGCAAACCCGGCAAAAAAACCACGTAGGGACTGTATTCCCAGTGGTCAAACTGGTCTCTGTCAGTCTCTTCAGGCTGTGTATGCAGTGATCAGTCTGGATGCGTCTGCCGTGTTCACTCTCTGAGAGCTGGACCCAGTCCGCACAGTCTGCATGACAGGGAGGGGGCGTAAACACACATTCGGCGCTACTGGCGACTGTAAACGCCAATCAATGTCTGCTACACCCTAGCTTTGTGTTTTTACAGAAACACATTTAGTCTACTATAGATTGTATATAAAAAAAAATGTAAGGAGGGAAATACCATTGTGTTTTCTGTTTCATGGAATCTTTCTGCTTAAAGTAATCCCTATGAGTAATCCCCAATTTTACAAAATGTACCTGTAATCTGATTACGTCTATTTTATCTGTACTGTCACGGAATACAGTTAGTTTTTAGTATCCTGATTACATAACGCTGTTACATGTAATCCATTACTCCCTGACCCTGTCCAACAGTAGCTACATTCACGGTGAGCTCCATCAGACAGCTAATAGCATAGTGGCTAGCATGATGAACACTAACAATTGCTAATATATATGCAATAAAAAGTATGTAACACTGGTATGAAGGTATTTTTGTGTCTTTTTAATGCAAGCAAATTTATCGCTCTGCAATCAAAAATCAGATGTGTAATTATAAATACGTAGGCCTTTTTGTGTCAGCATTTTAATTGCTAATATGTCCTCTTTGATTTCAAGTCAAAAGGTTTTCCTTCGAGTCAGAAAGTTTTGCAGGTTAAACCGCTTTGCAAGTGAGAGAGTTTTGTAAGCCCAAAAGTTTTGCGAGTCAAAAGCAAAAATCAAAATAAGACATTCTATTGGTGGGTTTGACTGACCCATCATGGGTTTGCATTGACCGCATGGTCACGCCCATAATCCCCTCGATCCGACCAGCAGTCAGCTCTAGAGACTGAGGTGACGGTATGTCGCTCATTTCAACAGAAATGCTTTTAAATGTAGTATGGTACCTACTGTTGTCAAGGTAACTTGAGACTCAAAATTCCTCAAGGTGTCGTGCCAACAAGTGACTGTCCGCCGAAAAAACTGTTTGGTAGGCATATGTGTAATATCTTTGATTATATTTGGAAAAGGGGCTGTAGCCTAATTAACATTACTGCCAGCATAGATATAAAATGAAGACAATTTTGCAATTATCCTTATGACTCTGCATTATTTTACTTGCTGTGTAGGCCTATTAACCAATCTACTCTTTTTTTTTTTTTACCTCTTAAAATACCTTTAAATGGCCAATACAACCCATAAAATGCAGTAGGCTATTTCACTTGCCAGAAAGTGATTGAAGAGACTGTGCAATACAGCTCCAGCAGACGGCAATCGGCGGACGATCGCTGACATTCATCATGAACTTTGGCTTTAAAACTTCATACAACAAGACCCAAACAAAGAAGCGGTGAACGCAAAATAGGTAACCTGTGGTGAGTAAACATGTTCAGCTCAGCATTAGCCATCTAACGTTAGCTTGCTTCTTGCTTTAGCTACGACCTATCGGAGGTTGACCCCGAGTGTCGTTCATTATGAAACGATAAATGAGCGTTTGTTTGCTTGCCAAACTTGTGGTGGTCGATTAACGTAATAATTTACTCGCTGCCATCACGTTAATTATTACCG
This sequence comes from Micropterus dolomieu, assembly GCF_021292245.1. NCBI lineage: Eukaryota > Metazoa > Chordata > Actinopteri > Centrarchiformes > Centrarchidae > Micropterus > Micropterus dolomieu. The sequence goes on from NC_060159.1 coordinate 15,318,404, forward strand.
TTGGCAGAAAACAGGTTACAGGTTTATTGTTGATCATGTAACGTTACCGTTTTATTTAGTTAACGTTACACTGGGTTTGAGAGTGAGGGGAATGTGTTGACTTACAGTAGTTAATAAGCTGTCATTAATTGCATTGCACATTACATGGCTGTGCTCTGTAAGTGAAAAACAGGTTACAGTTAGGGAATCCCTTATAGCTATCCAGTTTTATAAGCAGCGTGGATTGAACGCAGCAGGTGATAGAACATCCATTAGCCTATAACCGCAAGAGACTTGACTTGGACTCGAGCATCTCTGATTGGTGCACTCAGACATGACTAGGCTAAGGTAAGCTATGTAATGTTTAACACATTGTACATGATATCCAGCAAAACTGCTTTTCTGTGAATGTGGTAATTGAAGTTAACAGGCACACAGCATAAACTAGACTTTAGACCGCTGATATTACATTGAAAATATAGACTGTTATCTAGATATTTTGAGGTGTTGCTGCCTTGTTACATTTTCTTCTTTAGATGTAACATAGAAGCATTTATTACACTCATTTATTTTCCTCCTATAGTTGCAGTGTGGATCATTGGTGACAGCTATGTACAGCATGGTGGCCAGAGAGCTTTGGAAGCATCTTCACCCTACCAGATGTCTCTTGGTCTGCCTTGCTTCTCCCCTTCTTTGCCCCTCCCTGTGACTGTGGCGGCAGCAGCATGGGGGACGTCAGCAGCAGGAAGCTGGTCAACATGATGGAGGACCTGCACCAGCTTTACCTCCAGCACTCTGGCCTGAAGATTCTCTTTGTGTATATATATATATATATATATATATATATATATATATATATATATATATATATATATATATATATGTATATATGTGTATATATATATATATGTATATATGTGTATATATATATATATGTATATATGTGTATATATATATATATATGTATATATGTGTATATATATATATATGTATATATGTGTATATATATATATATGTATATATGTGTATATATATATATATGTATATATGTGTATATATATATATATATGTATATATGTGTATATATATATATATGTATATATGTGTATATATATATATATGTATATATGTGTATATATATATATATGTATATATGTGTATATATATATATATATAT
>NC_060159.1:15324567-15327844 GCF_021292245.1 Micropterus dolomieu
TTTAGTCTCCCCAATATACAGGTCTGTGCATTCCTCACTGCATTGGACCACATACACTAGATTGCTTTTCTTGTGTTTGGGTGTGTGGTCTTTGGGGTTAGCTCTAGACATCGTTAGCTCTGTGTATATATATTGCCTGTGTTTGCCTCAGTTTTTGTCCGCTCATTGTAGCTTGTGATGTTCTGTCTCATGTCATGTGTAGTTAGTTGGGCTCTGTTCCCTGTCCTGCCCTGTCTGTTCTGGATCTGTTCACTGTAAGATTTATCTGTTGAATTCTGTGACCGTTTGGATTACTTGGACTCAGCTACTCAGTTTGTAAGTGTGCTCCCTTTCTGTTTAAAATTAACCTTTTGGACTGTTCCTGCTCTGTTAACACCAAATTTAACACACCTGCTCCCCATTCACACTTTTGTTGCCAGCAGTTTAGACATTAATGGCAGTGTGATGTGTTATTTTGATGGAACAGCAAATTTATACTGTTATGCAAGCTGTACACTCACTACTTTACATTGTAGCAAAATTTGATCAGTGTTGTCACATAAAGAGATATAATGAAATATTTATAAAAATGTGAGGTTGCACTCACTTTTGTGAGATTCTTTATAGGTCTATAGGTAATCAGTGCATTTGGCTGCAGGCTCACTCTGCTGCTGTAGACCATCATAATTTCTTTGGATGCACTTCTTAGTTGTACCCCCTTCTCTTGTAATCATTTTATTCAGGTGAACTAGTAGTGTAGAGGTTAGAGTGGGGTTTTAATTAATGTTATACTTAAGCTGGATAAAATACTGGAAGGCTGCTGGGTATTTACCTTTCTTGGAAAGGAAGAAAAATATGTCAGTCCTGTCAATCAAGACTGTGATTGTAGTGGACATTGTGGGACTATTAAGATGCTCCTGAATCAACTTTCCCCAAATTCTTTTATAGAGCCTGTGCCAATTACTATAATTTTCTATATAATGAAGCCTTCAAGTTTCTTGCCTTAAGGTGATTTCACACAAATGTCAGAGAGCAGAGTGTTGGTTTTCCCTCAGACATTTCCTCTGGGCACCCTGACCTGGAAAATCTGCCTGTTATAGCCACTTTGATGCCTCAGCAAACCTGGCAATGGTAGTGATGCCTCGGGGCACATCATCTCAGAATTGTGCATCTGTTCTTGCTAATTAGCTCACCTACAGTAGTTTACAAAGTTGATAGAGCGCCTATGCCCAGAGCCATTAAAATATAAATGTCTCTTTTGGCTAGGAGTTCATGAACCCAAAACAAAGCTTCCCACATGACATTATGTCCAGAAATAATTACAGTCTGAAAATGTATACCAGAATCAGAGATGACTGAGGGATTCTGCTTAACTTGTGTTCTCTAAAAATGACTGTTATTGATTGAAATTATTTTAAATGCAGAATCAGTTTTTTTTCCTGATCAGATCAGGAAAAATACTGATTCAGATTGTATCTGATCAGTCACCAGGATTAAATTGAAGGATTTTGGACCAGATTTTAAAAACCAGAGGTTTGATCCAGTAGATGCCTTAAACAGAATTTTTGTGTAGATATCTGTCCTGTATTGATAATTTAATTTCAATTAATGTTGTCAGGATTCGTGAGTGAGTGCAGAGGAGGTGTGTGAGCCCAAACGCAAGACACCAGAGCGGGGATGCAATTCAGGTAGATTAATCCATAATCCAAGACAGCAGAGAAAAAGACAGGACGCTTCACACATGACACGACACAGTGAATTCAATAGTAATGGTAATAAAAAATGGTAATAAAAGGCTACGCAGAGAACACAAGAGCAGGAACCGAACCTCAAAACAAGAAACAACTGACTAACAGAATGAAGTAGAGAACAGAGACGGAACCAACTGGGAAACAGGACAACACTAAACATGGAACAGAACAACTACTAAGGCAGATACCAAGAAGACTAAATAAATAAAGACCACAGACAGACAAGACTGAAAACCAAAACACAACAGACTAAATAACAGATAAACTGACCAAAACTCAGAGTGCACACTAGACATGGCTGACAGGCAGAATGTGACAAATGTGCTGTGGGTTGCTTGGGAGAATGGAAATCTAAGGGCCTCATTATGCTTCAAGCAAAGTGCTAATATAATAATAATAATCTTTATTTGTAGAGCACTTTTCAAAAACAAGTTGCAAAAGTGCTTTAACAAGTGTAAAGATAATACCCAAAAGACAATAATACAAAAACAATAGAAGATAAAAGCAAGAAAACATTGAAAAGACTAAAATACACGTTTAAGATAAATATAAAATTAGTAAAATAGAATGAAATAAAAGGGATAAAATAAAGTCAAATAAGATCGGGAAAGGCTCTCCTATAAAAGTATGTTTTAAGAAGGGACTTAAAAGAGTTCACTGACTCAGCTGACCTGATTTCCTCGGGCAGGCCTCGGGACCCTGACAGCAAACGCTCTGTCCCCCTTAGTTTTCAGTCGAGACTCTGGAACAGACAACAGACCTCTGCCCGAGGATCTCAAGGTACGTGCTGGTGTGTATGGGACTAAAAGTTCAGAAATATAACAAGGCGAGAGGCCATATTTCTTTGTTCTGGTTAAAAGCCTGGCAGCTGAGTTCTGGACAGTCTGGAGTTGATCAATAGATTTTTGGGTTAAACAGGTGAAAAGACTGTTGCAATAATCCAGGAGTGATGAGATGAAGGTGTGTAAAATGGTCTCGGTGTCCTTAAAGGTTAACATAGATCGAATTTTTGCTATATTTCTAAGTTGATTAAAAACGTGATTGAACAAGCTTTGTGGTGTGCTGCTCAGAATTTAAATTACTATCAAACCAAACACCAAGGTTCTTTGCAACAGGCTTAATGTGATTTACTAGGGAACCAGCAGATGGCAGTATTTGTTTTGCCATCTGCTGGGACCCAATGACCAGGATTTCTGTTTTGTCTGAGTTCAGCTGGAGGAAATTATTTGACATCCATTTTTTAACTTCACAAAGGCAATTGTTAAGTGAACTCAGCATTCCAGGGTCTGTGGATCTGACGGGCAAGTATATTTGTGTGTCATCAGCATAAATATGAAAAGAAATGCCATGTTTATGGATAATATGTCCAAGGGGAAGCAGATACAAGGAAAACAAAATGGGTCCTAAGACCGACCCCTGAGGCATACCATATTTAACTGGACAGAACAAAGAGACATAGTTTTTTACAGACACGCAAAACTTCCTATTTGACAGGTAGGATGAAAACCATTCTAGGGCAGTACCAGAGATCCCCACCCAGTGCCTCA
>NC_060159.1:15327944-15338876 GCF_021292245.1 Micropterus dolomieu
CTGTTGAAAACAGAGATCAAATGGGGCCCAACAGAATCTATTACTTTCAGTAAAAACTTTGTAGGTATTACATCAAGTGGGCTGGAGGACACTCTCATTTGTGATACTGTTTTTAAAAGCTCAGACACGTCGATGGGATAAAACTGGTTAAAACTCTCTTGTTGCTGGTGAGGAACCTCTGAGTAAGAGGCCGCGAGGGTAATAGAGGCTCTGATTGACACCATCTTATTGGTAAAATAAGATAAAAACAATTCACAGTCATCATTACTTCCAGCTGAGGCACAAGGAGGGGTTGGGTTTACCAGCTGATCCACAGTCTTAAACAGAAACCTGGGATTGTGTTTATGTGTAGTAATGAGTTCAGAAAAATAATGTGTTCTCGCATCCTTAACCATGTTTTTGTAGTTAATTAATAAATCCTTCAGACTGAGGTAATGGACTTAGAGACTGGATTTTTTCCATGTTGAAGCTGATGACCTTCCACAAATTATCTACTGAAACTTGAAATTAGCAGGTGTTAAAAACTAGTTGACCCGCCCTTGACCCGTTCAGTGAGAAACTCTGAGATAGGCTACACTTCACCTTTACCTTGTTAATTTACAAAACACATGGATGGCTTTACAGCAAGCTCAGGCTTGTAAACATAGGCTGTATGATGCTAATATCCTACCATTCTGAATTCTGATAATAGCACTGATTTCGTAGGCTATTGAAGCTGATGTTACTTTACCCCCAATAGCCTGTTCATGATGCTTGCACCTGGGAGGGATCGTGTATGTTGGCTTTTGCACCAGTTCTTGAACAGTTTGTCTGAGGTCAAAATTCATCCTGCGTTTCAGGAGAGAGGTGTCACTTAGGCACAGGTAAAAGGACCCTGCAAGAAGCTGCATTTTCTTTGTGAAAGAGCGCTGAAATATACAGGAGCTTTGATACCAGAGACAGAACCTGACATCAAGCCTCTCTCTCTCTCTCCCTCTCTCTTTCTGCGTCGTTGCGTCAGTCGGGATTAAAGCTCTCCTCCCGTGTCTCTGGTCTGTCCCCTCTGCTTCTCCTCCTCACATTCACCTTCCTCACTGAGCTGAACACCGGCCGATGCTTCACACCACCCCAGCCCTGGGTGTCTGTCCCCTGCATGGGAAGCACAACAAAATCAAGGGCTTCACTTGAGATGAGCGAAAAAAGGGGGGCAGTCATTGCATCCTTTTTATTTTGATTTCTTTCTTCTTTTTATTTTACGCTTTCCCAATCGGACGATCAAGGGGCTCCGACTTCAGCGAAAACCTCAGCTCATACCGTTTTGTCACGGAGGTAGGTACACCACACTTTTCAGAAATGAAAATTATTTGAAGAAGAAAGTTTATGTCGGTCGCAAATATTTTATTTTTCTTTGAAGTGTCTCTCCACAATAGCAGAGTGATAGCATACTGTAGTAATCTCATACTGGAATCTCATACTGTAGTAAGAATACAGCAAGACATATTAAAGAGCATCACTTTTTTTATATCCCTAAGTGGATACCAGATCTTAATAATTATAGTATTAAGCACTCAAATCACACCAAGACTTTACGAATGTATTAAAAATAATTTGTCGTTAGATTAGGAAATTGATTATATGATGTTTTGTTTGTCAGCATAAGAGTTTGCTGTGGTTTCAGCACCACGGACAGCTCCTTTGCCTTTGCTGCTGCTGCGCTATATTACAGTAACTTTTAAAATGGGAAATCTGCCCTAAACCTGAATTTAAATTGTGCAGTGCCGGTGGTTGTTATCGTGTAAAGTCAACAAGTAACAGGCAGCTGTTTGTTTAAGCTCAAAATCGGAGCATTAAAGGTTAAACGCACAGTGTCTGAGCTGATGTTTGAGATATTGCATCTAAATGAGTTTTAGCTGAATGCAGGGCTTGTGTGTGAAATACAAGTAGAAAAAAATTGAGTTGTTTCAGTATTTACTCACTAGGGAGCAGCCCCTAATTTGTAGCTGAATCCATCACCAATCCCTAGAGTCTATTTTGTGCTGTGCCACTCACAAATTAAAAGTGAACTGTGTTATAGAAGACACTGTACAAATTAAATCTGCAGTTTCTACTGATGACTATAGTCTGAGCCGAAAACTGCATAATTCTCATCATATGAACCCATTTACACTGGGCTCTTGTGTGTTTCTGTGAGTAATCAGACTCACTTACTGTATGAGGTCAGTTTAAGTTAACACTCATCTTGTGTGTCATTGAACAAGACACTGAAGCCTTACCAACTCCACATTCTTACAAAAAGAAAAAGAGAATTTATGACTTCACACTGACATTAACAAACCAATCTGCTTGTCCCTCTGCTGCCCTCAGGACAAAAGGACGACAGCGTGGAGATATGAACGAGTCGCTGGTGGTGAACGACTCCTCGGCGACCCCTGTGGCTGGAGAGGCTCTCCCCTGGATGGAGGCGGACTCTCCCGAGCACAATGGCAGCCTGGAGTACTCCACCGCCCCGTTAGATTTCCCCATCAACCCATGGGACATTATGCTCTGTATGTCAGGCACCGTTATCGCCTGTGAAAACGCCATAGTAGTAGCAATCATCTTCTACACGCCGACACTAAGGACTCCCATGTTTGTGCTGATTGGGAGCCTGGCCACAGCGGACCTGCTGGCCGGCATGGGGTTAATCCTGAACTTTGTGTTTCAGTATGTGATCTCCTCTGAGACTATCAGCCTTATCACTGTAGGCTTCCTGGTGGCCTCCTTCACTGCGTCCATCAGCAGCCTTTTGGCCATAACAGTGGACCGTTACTTCTCCCTCTACAACGCTCTGACATACTTCTCAGAGAAGACGCTGCAGTACGTACACCTGATGTTACTGGGGACCTGGGGCGTGTCTCTGTTCCTGGGCTTGCTGCCGGTGCTCGGCTGGAACTGCCTGGACGACCCGGCCTCCTGCAGCATCGTTCGTCCTTTGACCCGGAGCAACATCACGCTCCTGGCCATCTCCTTCTTTGCCATCTTCGTGCTCATGCTGACCCTCTACTTCAAGATTTGTAAGATCGTGTGCCACCATGCCCACCAGATCGCCCTCCAGCAGCACTTTTTTGCCACGTCGCATTACATGGCCACTAAGAAGGGGGTCTCCACTTTGGCCATCATCTTGGGGACATTTGGTGCCAGCTGGCTGCCCTTCGCCATCTACTGCCTGGTAGGTGAGAGGGACTATCCATCAGTGTATACCTATGCTACACTGCTGCCAGCCACCTACAACTCCATGATCAACCCCATCATCTACGCCTACAGAAACGCAGAGATCCAGCGCTCCATCTACATGCTTCTCTGCGGCTGCTTTCAGGCCAACAAGGCCTACAGGTCCAGGTCACCAAGTGAAGTCTAAAAAGACACTAGGGCTCTTTTTTTTTTGGTGTGTGAGTGAATGTGTGGGTGAGAAAAGAGAAAGCAAAAAAAGACAAATCATCCTGTGACTGTCGACAATCTGCTTACAGTTGACAGTGAATGCTTTACAAACACAAAGCGGGTGTGATGCTAGAAACGTGTTTCTCATGCATACTGTATCTGCACTTTACTATGTCTCAACACGAGTTTGGAGGAGATTCTGGACATGCTGTGAACAAGAAACTTCTGTGAAAAAGACACAACAAACCTGTGAATGTACTTAAATGAGAAAAGGAATGGAAATTCTTGCACTTTAGTCTGTGTTTTTTTAAAATGCCAAAGCAGTATTGCATTGCCCTTATTGTGTTTAAATGTCTGACCTTGTGAGTACTGTGTGCCATTTTTCTATTTTGTATGGTATTGTCTTTGATGTACATTTTCTACACGAGGAATAAACGAATAAAATCCAGCTGTGGCTCTGTCACGTGTTTGTACTGCAGGTTTCTCTGAAGGAGCCTTTCCTTTACACCTGACTTGTGTGTGTTTTTAAAAAAATATCCTCTTTACCTCGTTCCAGCTTCTTTCTCTGGAGCACAGGTGGTTCCGTTTGAAGAGCCTAATGGCACATTGAGAAAGCAAGTACTTTGCCCCAGAAAATAGCTTCAATTTACACATAGACACATTTGAATCCTGCATGCTCAGTCTGTGCGTGGGTGTGTGAAAGTGAGAGAGCGAATGAGACAGACAGATATAGAGAGATAACAGGAACATGTGAAAACATGTGCCATGTGGTCAAGTGTGCTTAGCAGCTTTGATGACCTCCCCCCAGGGGATGAGCAGGTGTAATGTAACCTAATGTACACACAGCTATAATGGCTGCAGAATTCAAATGAGCTTTTTTCTTCTTCTTGCAATGAACTCATTATTGGCCTTGGTATATGGTTGCATTGATAAGATATGATGCACAAGCACAGAACATGGAATATGTTATTTAGAATCTTGTTTAGACTCTGCCTTATCTCTCTCAGGATTTACAATTATGATTCTGGAATAAAGCAGCTGCAGGCACGTGTATGTGTGTGTGATAGAGTGGGAAGAGCGATGATTATAATGATAAGTCTGTCCGCTCCCCCTCTCAGCTGCGCTGTACAGACTCTGAATGAACCCGGCTGCCTCAGCAGCCACAAACACAGCAGTGTATCTGCCAGGCTGTTTAAACAGGTAGCATACCTTAGGGTATCAGAGTGCCACACAGGAACAAGGAGACTGTACCAGACCTGGAGATGTGTTTGGATGCATGGACGGAAATCCTCTCCTTGTAAAAGTTTTTATGCGCCAAGCTGTTTTTGCTTTCATAGCTAGATCAGCACACCACCCTAAATGTTCAGCACATGTTTTATTTTCAGAATACAAGATTGTATAAACCATCCATCCAGCCATCGTCAACCGCTTATCCTGCGTACAGGGTCGCGGGGGGCTGGAGCCAATCCCAGCTGACATCGGGCGAAAGGCGGGGTACACCCTGGACAGGTCGCCAATCCATCGCAGGGCAGATTGTAGAAACCAACATGTGAAAACAAGCTTCAGGTGCTTTTGATAGTCAAAGATGTTTTGACACACAAAAAGTCATGGGTGTAAAAAATTTAAAATAATGATGGCTGAAAATCATTTAGCTGCTTCACTTTCAGGGTCCTGGTATTTTGCATGTCATGGCTTACTGGGACACTTGAACAGAACAGAGCTGTCATTAATGTTATCAGTAACACTTTTGCTACTCAGTCAAAATGTCTGTGCAGAAAAAGCCTACTTGTTTGTGTTTCATTGAAACACAACTTTACATCTGTTGGCACATACAGTCATGTAACAACTACAGAATCCCTACAAGTCCACAGTGGAAATGTTTTGTGCATTCTCCTTTTTTTTCTCCTCTATGCAATAACTTTTCTACTCCCTCGCACACTGTCTGACATTCCCTTGTAATTATGTTCCCACACGACACAATACTTTGCATTACCTCTGAGTCATGTTTTCATATTTTACATTGTGCAGCACACAGCTTTAACCTACTGAATGCCAAATGGTATCAGCTTGGTGAATTCTACTTTGAACATGGCCTGTGTATACTGACAATATCAGTGCTTCATTAGCGTAGTCATGTAACTAATGACGATAAAATCTCAAGTGAATTATAGGACTTAATGCTCAGGACAAATTCACAAGTACAATTGAATGTATTGTCAATGGAGATATTCCAGAATTCACATGTTACAGCAGTACAAGAAACAGTTTAAGACATAGGAAACATATGAAGAGCTACTGAGCTGAAATAATACATTTGACAAAATAAGAAAATGAACTAATGACATTCAAAAGCTATATTATACATGATTAGAGGCCAGATACAATACTTAACATTATGGCATTATAGAGAGACTTGGATGTGGTGGGATCAGATCTGATCTGTGGCTGGCTGTGATGGGAACTGGGACATGGGACAGGTGGGCTCTTTTCATGATGGCTTGAAACTGGATTTTTTCAGTAACTCCAGCACTGTCTCTGTTGGACTGCTCACGTCTCAACAACGGCTCTCATACAACAGCAAAATACGGGTCACTGCACTTGCACCTTGTTGTGGACTATCAACTGTAATAATCTCCAGTTTGAAAGCTGTAAAGCCCTGTCAGTTTAAGGCTCAAAGTGGGGGGAAAGGTGAGGGATGCAGGAGGCCACTAATGGACTGCCCACTGAGGACGGGGAACTGTGAGAGCAGGAGATGTTTCTTTGCGTTGTTTTTTTTTATCTACCTTAACAGATGTTGCTTTTGGTCACCCACCAAAGCCGGCAACTGCCTTTGTACACAGGGCTCATGGAGTTACTTTGGTGGTAATAAGCTACAGTGTTTAAAGGTACAATGTGTAATTCCTGGTCACGTACTCCAAACAAATAGAATCAGAATCAGAATCAGTTTTATTGCCAGGTACATTTTCACATATGGGGAATTTGCCTTGGTAAAATCTGGAACAGGAAACAGCATCTCACCTCCTCCTCCCCCTCAGCCAGGCTACTCTGTAAGCGATTCTGCTCCTTTGCTCTTTTCTAATCACATGTCACGTTAGGGCTTATCTTTCTAACAGCCTCATAAATTAAGCTGTTTATGTCTTCCCGGATTAGAAGAAGCAACGCCCCTTCTGCAACAATAAAGTGATGTGTGATGATCTGCTGGGAGGAGCTTCTCTCCTGCCTGTGTATGTCTTTTCCTCATCTCTGTCACTGTCTGTTTTGTAGACATAAGTGGAATAAGTATGTAATTAAAAAAAAACACAATACTATAGTATTTCTAAAAATGTTAGTGGATGGGCAGATGTTGATATTTGATCATGTGGGGGCAACTGAAACTCCAGGTAAACAGAGGGGAGAGGGACAGAAATCAGAAGCATTGGCAAGCATGGGACACATATCATCAGAATAAGATCATTTATATTACATATGTCATATATAGAGTTTTTAGTAGTGCTGTACCTACATCAGCTCACTCTGTCTGAAAAGCCCAGTCGGCTAACATGAGTGCTGAAAGAAAGCAGGCAGCGCTTTGGGGTCCTTTTGCATCCCGTGTGTTCTCGGACAACAACAATTTCACACACAGTCAGCCCAGTCAGAGACGGGGAAGATTAAGTGGTGGCAGGAGACAAAACAGTAGAGGTAGCAGAGGAACTAGAGGCTGGGGAGCACAAGAGAGAGCAGCTTCTGCAGCATTGACTGACAAGCCCTTGGGACAGCTCTAGTTGGTCAGAATGAACGCTACAGGACGGGCTGGAGCTAACAGGTTAGTGTGGGCTGGAAAACCAAAACAATGAGCGGGAAGATGCCAAATCGTTCCGCAGAGCTGAGGGAAACTGCATAGTCAGATAATAATTAAATTTTCTCTGTTTGATTATGAATATTGATTATACTATGTTTAAGGTCTACTTATAAGCTGTTCTATGAATATTTATGTCATATTGCGAGAAGTGTTCAGGAATAATGTTTGAATTGTGTGGAGCTTTACCTAGGGACTAAAAATCAGGATATCTTGATCTGTGCCACATCGATTATGGCTTTTTTCCCCCAAATTTGTACATCACCTTTATACCAGTGCAATTCTGTATTTCTTTTTTTAAATTTCTCTTTAGGAACACCAATGGTATGAGCTTTCATGCAGCATCAGTTGATTGTGTGCCCATCAACCTTGGTTACACAGTCCGCAGTTGTGTGACCAGCTTCACACTTGGGATGTTACATGTTGCTTGTTCTGTCAAGTACATGATGTGTGGCAACAGTTATTAGAGCCGAAGGCGATCCCGCACACTGCTCAGCCGGGATTTCTCTTCTTCTGGCTGCTGAATCACATCTGTAGGTGCCCAGGACAAACTCACTGCTTCATGCCTGTGGAGCATAGACTGTATAAAAGAAGTGAACCGTGACATTACCCACTGATTTTTTGATTGCCCTTTTGAAGCCTCAGGTTTGGCATTATGGCCGTCACCATCTTGTTTTTTTTGGAACCAGAAGTGACCATATTGGGACGAGAGGGTGGAGTTAGCTATGTTGTTAATGAAGGTGAATCCATAATTCACGATAACTGTAACATTAATTGGGATGCTAATTTTAACAGGCTTGAAAAAATGTACTTACCAGAAAAAGTAAACAGTGTCTTTTAGTACAACTGAATGCTGAACAAGACATTTTTAGGCAACTAAAATGCTTCAGAAACTTTCATACAGTGAAAACACACTGTGCAAAGGGTCAAAGTTCTTAGACAAAAACACATACAGCACCAGGGTCCGCCCTGACAGTGTTGGACCCTAGGCGAAATTTGTCCCAGTCCACTGCGATAGTTGGTGTCACTTCTCAATCCTCGGGAATTGTTTAAAAAATTCAGCAGCCAAACTCACAATTTTAGTATAAATAGCCATGTAAATAATCATGGTCCTTAATGAAGAAGTGTGATCAGCCTCAACATCATAGCCTAAACTGGGAGACCAAACCTAGCCTGGGATCTAGGAATGTGTCCCCCCATAAACTGTGTGTCAACCCACATACTATTTTCTTGCATTGTAATAAATTTATGGGGTCATTTTCCTGGAATGCAATAGCCCTGGTTTAGTTACAATACTGGAGGGGTCAAATGAGGAGGGTCTGGTGGTCCTCCCCCAGGAAATTTTGAGCATTAAAAACTTACTTTCATGTATTCTGGTGAATATTTCTGCACCAATTTATGGTTAATTTTCATTTATATAAAGGAAAACACAATATTCAGGCGGTATGTGACAATTGAAAATATTAAAATTTAATAGAATATAATGCAATATAAGTCTTTCAGGCATTCTGCAGCTATTGCTTTTAAATATGTTTTCTCTTGTAAATCAACTTTTTTAATTTAATAAAATCCCTGCTGAGTCAGTACACATGCTTAGCCTTCCCTCTGTTTGGGGAAATAACCTGTTTCAGTAGGCCTACATATCACCTCAATGATAAATTAATTCATTTTAATTCAGTTAGAAACTCCTGGACTGTAATATCTCCTGTGTTTCAGCAGGTTTTCTGCTCATGTTCAAAACATTCTGCACATTCAGAATCTCTACCACGTATCTGTGTTCTCTGACATGTCCAGAAAAAAAATCGCAATATTAAGAGACTGTCATAATTTAATGAGAATTCATATTTTTCATTCAACCTGACTTCTACTCTGCTGTGCATTACATTATTGGTCCGCTGGTATATACCATATCCCCTTTAGATTGTTTGACCGACACAGTTTGGGACTGCATGCTGCATGTGAAACCGAAACCAACCAAAAACACTACTGATAAGGCAGAAACCTCACCACAAATTCACACTTAACTTCAGCAGCTCCGATAAAGTGCAGCTCACAGTCCCAAAGAGAATGTAAGGCAGCGCTTCAGTTTTAGTATGTTTATACCAAGCGTGAAGCTTCCGGTCTACAATATGAAGCCGATGCGGAAGTCCCTGAAACCTGCATTCAATTGAAAATCCAGCAGGGGGCGACTCTTCTGGTTGCAAAAAGAAGTCCGGCTCCATTAGAAATGATGGGAATATGACCCTACTTCTCAGCTGAATAATTACCCCAGTAAACACTTTCCTGATGAGTTTATGGTCTCAGTCGCTAGTTTCAAGTCTTTTTCAATACAAAATGATGTTCATTTCGTAAATTATGCTCCCATTTATTTTAAAATAGACCACAAAGAAGAGTATGTTTCAGGGCGGGATTATCTATGATTGACAAGTTGTCACCTGTCAATCAGGCTAGAGCTGACTGGTACCCTCGGCACTGTGTAAATTTAACCAGCACCATTGAAAAAGCTTATTAGGAGTTGGCTGTTCACTTTCTCTGGTGAGTACATTTAGTTTTAAGACTATTGTTCACTAGACAAAGTTATCAACCCTGTTAAAATGACAGTTAACATGAGTTACAGTTGCACCTAGCTAAGCAAGCTAGCTAGCTCCGCACACAGCTCCGACGTATCGTCACTTCTGGGCACTTCCTGGTTGCAAAAACTCGACATCGCGGTGCCCTTTTGGCCAAACTCGAGGCTTCAAAACGGCAGTCCACAAACAGGTGACATCACGATGACTATGACGTCCATTTCTTATAGACAGTCTATGGTTTATACTGCAAAACCTGACCAGTTATGTTACTGTCTGGATTCACAGCACAAGGTGCACATAATTAAGATCGCTGGTGTCGCATCAGCTGGGCAGAATTGATTTACGCTGAGTCACCCCCTGACATTTTGAGCCCTACGCAGCCTTGCACAGCACCCCAAAACAAGTTCAGGGCTAGTTAAATGTACACAGTGCTGTGGAAATAAGCCGCCTCTATCCGAGGTCACCATGGTAGCGACTTGTCAATCACAAGGTAGCAACGACCTAAAGCAAATCCTGCTTTAACGTCTCCTTTTCTCTAAATGGGACCATAATTGAACATCATCCTGTATGGAAGAAGATTTGAAACTAGCGGTTGAGACCATAAACTATTAAAGAAAGTGTTTAGTGAGGTAATAAATGAAGTTAGAAGAAGAGTTGTTTAATCATAGACTCAAATGCAATCGGACTTCTTTTTGCAACCAGTGAAGTCGCCCCCTGCTGCCCATTAAAAAGAATGCAGGTTTAAGGAACTTCTGCATTGGCTTTACTTTTCAGACACTGATGTTGCCTCTTGCTTTGGAGGAAATGAAGACACAACTTTTTACTTTTTTGCTTGCCCCCACACTTTTATTTATTTATTATTTATTTATCTATTGACATCACTACACCCTGATTTCATTAGCATGATTTACATTTCAGCGGTGTCAGGTATCTAATTCTATCTAACTCTCAGCTAAAAATCCAAACTATAACAACAGCTTATTTCTTAAAGAAAAAGCCATTAAATATATTTATAAAGTCTCTGTCATTTCTTCTCAACAGCAAAGTGGACTATTTATTGTTGCACAGGTTAATATTAACAACACTGAAATTTGCCTGCAACCCTTCACTTTGATATTAAAATCATTAGAC
>NC_060159.1:15338976-15351744 GCF_021292245.1 Micropterus dolomieu
AAGAGTTGTTTAATCATAGACTCAAATGCAATCGGACTTCTTTTTGCAACCAGTGAAGTCGCCCCCTGCTGCACATTAAAAAGAATGCAGGTTTAAGGCACTTCTGCATTGGCTTTACTTTTCAGACACTGATGTTGCCTCTTGCTTTGGAGGAAATGAAGACACAACTTTTTACTTTTTTGCTTGCCCCCACACTTTTATTTATTTATTATTTATTTATCTATTGACATCACTACACCCTGATTTCATTAGCATGATTTACATTTCAGCGGTGTCAGGTATCTAATTCTATCTAACTCTCAGCTAAAAATCCAAACTATAACAACAGCTTATTTCTTAAAGAAAAAGCCATTAAATATATTTATAAAGTCTCTGTCATTTCTTCTCAACAGCAAAGTGGACTATTTATTGTTGCACAGGTTAATATTAACAACACTGAAATTTGCCTGCAACCCTTCACTTTGATATTAAAATCATTAGACTAAATAGGCGCTGGTAGTGTTTGAATTATGTAATGCTTGATTACTGCAAACCATAGCAGCTTTTCAGGCAAAGTACACAGTTGAATGATTCTCTCATTAATAACATTAATCACAGTGGTGTAGCAAATGCTCTCCATAGTAACATTACTACTACTCAGTTTGATGTAAAAGGCTTTGGTGTTATTGATTTTGTAATCACACAAATTACCGTGTTTTGCTTCCCTCCTGGGTTGTCATTTCATATTCATATGAAGGAGGTGTCGCTGGAATGTTTCTGATACAGATGGTAGAAGAAAATAAAGACAAAAAATATCAATAGTGACATTCATTTCTGATCTTGCTCCCCATGGAGAGCGCAGCGGTCTCCAGGGATATCCACAGAAGCACAGATTCAAACACACACTTTATCTCTTGGAAAAGCAGAGACAAGTCCACATCTGCTACATAAAATCTGCTTTGCAATGAAAGCTATCGTCATTTGCCTTCGGCCCTGTGCCTGTGGCCTGTTCAAACACATTGTGTGTGTGTGTGTGTGTGTGTGTGTGTGTGTGAATGTATTTAGGAGAGAGAGAGAGACCTAAACCAGGCCCTGGGAACATTAACTCCTCTCCCCCTGTGTGACGTGGTGACTGAGTGTGAGGCACATTTTTCAAGGTACAATGAGTTTTATAAGTGTGTGGACAGCACCATGCTGTTTAAAGGTTTTCGCTTTGTAATCGCATTAATTATGTTTACTTTAGAAGTTAAACAACAAATAAAAAGGGCAGGATGTTGATGTATTTATAGAAAGTTTTTACCCCATTTCAAAGTGATTTCTGGCCAGATTTAAATTCTGTCTAATGATGTCGTGACTTTTTGATCAAATTGTTTTAGTTTGGAAAACCACAATACATTGTTGTCTGAAACCCATGAACATCGCCATGAACATTGCCAGTTGTATTGGTGCATAAGCTCTAAATAAATATGCGATATGTAAATGTGGGTGAATAAGTAAACAAGACACTGCATTATCAACGTACTTGATCAACCAACCCCAAGAAAAGCATTTTCTTAACATAGATGAACAGTTCTCTGTGCTTATGTTCATTTTTTTATATTCTTCAGGTTAACTGTTTATTCCACAAATTAAAATGAATAATTGAGTTGGATATGAATTTTCATGTGAATACAGTTACCTATACAGTCCTTTAATTCACAGTTTCACTTTGATTTACCTATTTGAGATTTTGGTGCCTTTCCTTAACCTGACAAATGATTGTGAAATCCTATAAAAAATCCTAAAGCTTCATAATACAGTTTGACATAATAATCATAATGAGACATTTTAACCACAATACAATGTGACCTGTCAGCTCTGTACAGGACATGCTGTTTTGCCAGGTAAATGGACAAGGGTCAACAGGAGGTTAATACCTGTATCTGTAGATTAACTCCTGGTCTTTCTGAATGGTCCTTGCAGACTATAGGTGACTATTATATTGTTACTCACACTTTAAAGTGTAAAAGAGGGAGGGAATTAAAGTCTCCTGTCATATTCTACAACAATTATTTGAAGTTTGTCATGTTTCATTACTGAAAGAGAGGAGTTTCTTTTGGATTCCATGTTATTAGAAGAACTGTGTATGCCTGTGCGTGTGGTGAGATATTTAGGAGAAAATCACAGTAGGAAGTAGCCAATAAAAGACTCTCTGGCTTAATTTGGATCTTTTTATTTCCTATTTTGCCTCAATTTCTCCAACCAGGTCGAATTGACCAAAACATAATTCAGTTATTTAAACATGCCAGGGGCCCAGCTATGCTTAAATTATTATTATTTTTTTTAAGTTCATTAAAACAACTCAGGCAAGGAGAGAAAGTATGATATTGAGTGAAATGTCTTTATTCTTCCCCAAGTAAAACAGGTCAGTTTGACCTGGAAGATAATAAGAAGCTTAAGAAGGCAGACAAAACTGCTGAAGTGGAACGTGCCAGTTCTGTAAAGCTCTGGTGCACAACTGAATGTCGCTGCAGCCAGTTCACTTCCTGGCTAGTACTTCTCCATTACTCACACCTTCATTCAGCCTCATTACCTGCCATCAGCTTACCTTGTCTGACACTCTCCCCCATGTCACCCATCACGCTCCTGTGTTCCCGCTCTACTTGACTCTGCTCTCATCTTCTTTTTAAGAGAAACTCTTATTTACGTATTTGGAAATTCATCATCACTCTGACTACAGTGATGATGACTAATGTATAAATTAGGTGCGGAGGGGATAAATTGGGCCATGACCAGCCTAAGGACTCAGAAATATGACTTATTATCTGGGCATGGTGACTTAACTACTTACTATTAGTTGCTTTTAATACTGGCAATTTCAAAGAAATAAGCTTAAGATACTTTTACACGGCACTCAGAATGAGAGGTGTGTTAATGCATAAAATGCATTATGTAAATGCATCAAGAGCATGAGAGCAAAAATGATTTGATTCCAAAAATATAGATGTACTGAGCCAAAGTGATGTGTCATGGTTTGAAGGTAAGTATGAGAGTGAGATTATCGGAATTGTGGAGTTCACTACATATTTTGTTATGCTGTGTGTGTTCTGTTTATGTATATTTATTTTTTGTTTTATTTCACATTTGCTTCAGCAATCTAAATGTGAAAGTTTAAAGACAACAAAACTTCATAAATACTCACATCTGCGACACAAGGTCATGTGACCACAAGACAACACATCTGATGTCCATAGATAGTGGTGGTAAAATGTGACATTTACTCAAGTGCATTTACTCAAATACTGTACAATTTTGAGGTTTCTTTACATAAGTTCTTTTTATTTTACGCTTTTACTTCACTACATTTCAGAGGCAAATGCATATTTTGTTCCACTACATTTATCTGACAGGTAATAGTTACTGCTTACTGGTCAAAATAAGATTTTAGACACAATACACATGATTGTCTTGTAAAACATGGCACATTGTTACATGCTGCTTACACATTATTACCTCCAGTAATAATTAATGAAATAATGTATAGGCTAATTAAATAACACTGACAGAGGCCATTCTCCTTCACAATGTGTACTTTTACTTGTGATAACTACATTTTGTTGATTATACTCCTGTACTTTTACTTATGTACTTATACAGAGCTTGTATAAGTACATAATATCTGTATAATATACAGAGAGTATATTTTACATTGTGGAATTGCTACTTTTAGATTACTGTACATAATGCATTGGCACTGCATACACATTTAGTCAGACAGGTATGTGTAGAGAAGTACTCTTTACACAGCATACAAGACATCAATATTAAATTTGAAGTGAAACATGATGAAACATTTGTTTAAAAACTTTATGATGTCATATAGCTCAAGTGAACTGGCCGAAAAGGACAGCAAGGAATAGATGACCAAACAACTGCTGCAAAACTTACATAATGCCATATGACCTGAGTGCAGACACTGAACCTCAACCTGCTGCGGGTGAGCTCAAACATCATTCTCCTTCAGAACCAAAAGAATTCAAAGTGACATCTGGCATTTTGGTGCTCAGACAGACCCTTTCTAAATAACTTGAGGCCACTTAACATGCTGTGTCATGAAAAGCCAAACTGTCCACAAGGCCAGCGTCTGACTGTGTAGGAACACATACTCCAAAATGTTCCTTTAATATATTTTTTGGAAGAGCGATTGATCAAAAGTAAGACTTTTTAAAGTCTTAGATTAACATAAAGTTAATTTAACAGTTGTTTTATTGTAAATGAGCTAACTTCTAAGAGTAAATACATAAAAACACACAAACAAAGTCCAGAATTTAACACTAAACAACAGCATTAATTACCAAAATATTCTGACTAATTTGTGACTTTGTTACGTATTATCTTTGGAGGGCATATTTTAAATGTTTTTAAATGAATATTCAGTGGCTATAATCATCTTTTAAAATCCCACAGAAGTGTTGCATAATGGGCATGTTTACACTTGTTTTATCTGGGGATGAGAGCTTGAGAGCGTGTAGGCGTGCCGTGGACTGTGTTGGTGATAAAAGAGTGTGTAGGTGGGAGGGCAAACAAACAATTATTTGCTGGGCTGTCCTGTAATACATTTAGCTGATATCTGAATTACCACCACAACCAAAGATCTCCCCAGTGAATCTGAAATCAATTCAAGTAAAGTTTCAGTCTGGTTATATTCTCTATTTTCTATTGTCAACAAATCTCATGAAAAGACAAAATGGCATCAATTAATTGATCCATACGAACAAGTGTTATATGTGTGGAAAAAAGATGATACATAAGTCCTCTACATTGTTTCACTAGCTGACATATTTCTTTTATTCTGAGTCATTCTCCCATACAGTGTCCCACTGCTGGAAATAATCACTACTACTATAGCAGGCCAAATGTGTATTAATGTGTTTGAATTGAACATGAACATTTGCTAAAAACTACAGTGCCCAGCTGTTTTAGAAAATACATTTCTATTTTCTATTTACTCATTACTACTACTGATTTTGAGTAGGAAACAATGGGCTTGGGGCTGAGAACCACAGATGGCCTAGCAAAGTTAAGTAAATTAATGCGAGATGAACTCACACATTGTTGGTTTAAGTCTTTTATTGGAGTTGTTATCAGTACATTTTTTTTAATCATTTGCTGCCTTACCTTTAACCTATAATAAAGGAAACAGAGCCCAGAATTGGTAAATAGAGAAGGCTACTGTTACAAAATATCTAAGTTTTAAATACGTCTTGCAGGACAGAAATAAAAGTGATATGACTGAATTGCTGAAAACTGAAAACTGGATCGGTATTAGAACATTGTACTAACTGAATATAATAAGAAACCTGGCACAGGGAATCACTGTAACCCTTTACAATAAATTAACCAAAAAGCTCAAAGGTATCCTTTCATTTTGCGGCCTAGAAGAAGGGTTATCTGACAGAACAGTGAAGAAAGTGTTTCTCAGGCTATAATAGCAACTGATAATGGGATAACAAGTCATTGATTTACTAAGTTCACACACCTCTCCTGCAGTAATTGCATGCCACCGTTTGACCAGGGAAAATAAGTTCTCCAATTAAATCTATTTCAGTGATGAATGGGACTTGGGTCTTCAAAGAGTCATTATAGAAAAAGTGATGAGAATCAATACCAAAAATGACCTCTGACTTCCCCCCAGCACTACTTAATGGTCATGTTTGATGGAAGAATCACACATTTTATTCAAAAATGACGCATCCAATTATGACAAATTAGGGCACCTATTAAAGCTGACACATGTAATGAACTCCACTTGCAAAATAGTCTTTATAAATAAAAATAAATGTTTTTTTATACTAATGCACTGCAGAGAATGAGCCTATGGATAACAGATACAATACATACAACAAATATGCTTTTTAAATTGACGTGTTTAATATCTTCATAAAAACGAAACACATAAATTGACAAATACCAGATCAATTATAACGACCAGACCCAATTCTCATACCCTCATTTTTCATGTAAAAAAAAATTTGTGAACATGTCTGGCATCTTTCAACTTTTATTAGCAGATGGGTACATGGCCAGCATGAGTATCAAAAACAAAAAATACATTCTTTAGGATTTTGCTGTGACGGCAAAACACACTGTACATACCAAATGTATCAAATATTTTCATCTTGCATTATCAAACATAGCTGAAGCATCTCTTTGATATATTGCATAAAATACAGCAATATTACATTGGTTTCTTTGTGGCATAAGGCAAACTTTGTATTTGTTTGTTTTTTGGTGAAAAAATGTTGTACATGAATTCTTCATGTTAAATGTCATATTATACAGTCAGTTATCTACACAGCAAAGAAAAGTATTACCAAAACACATCTAAATTGTGTGCTGTTAAGACAAGACAGCAGACTTCTTTCCCTCTGTGTATTCACAAAAGCCTGTGTAATGTCACAGAGTCCTGCTTGCATTGACATTTGCGAGAAAGCTTCAGAAAGTGAGGGAACTGAGAACTGCGTAAAGAGGAAGAGACAGAAACAGTACGGGAAAATATTTGTGGATTTGCTGACAGAAATTTAAATGAGAAACAAAGTAAAGGCCATAATTAAGGTTAAACCTTTTTATATACAGTCTATGGGTTAAACATGCTGAAAACACCAACTTTGCATTCCAAGAGGCAGTGGTGGAGTTCTGACCGTGCAGCATAAACTCGATAGGATGACCAGAGATCAAGAAAGTGACAATGATGCCATCTAGAGGCATCAATGCAGCTCTAGCCTCATATTTTATCTTATTAACATTGCCCTAATGTTGTTGGTGTTTTTAAGAGCGTTAGTTGGTGTCATGAGTCCTCTTCATTGTAAAAAAGAAAGTAGACGAGACAGATGATGACCAGCAGAGCGACTGATAGCAGCATGTTCTTCCGATTCTCTCCTCTTAATGTCTCCAGCTCCTTGTCTAGAAATAGGAAAACAAAATTGATGTGAAGGCACTGATGTCTGGCAGCATTCAATCTAAAACCTGATGGAAGGAACAAAACCTGCAATTGCTCTGCTGGTGACCGATTGCAGTAATGGCAGAGTCAATTAATGTTTAGTAATAGAATATAAAAACATTAAACAGGGTTTTCATTACGAGTTTGATGGATACTTTTATGACCTTGCTGTTCTCAAGAGTAACTCAGATCACTTATATGACTTTAAATGTAGTGGATAGATGGCTGTGGTTTGAACCGCCAACCCACACCATGACTACTATGTCTATATTGTAAAACATTAAATATATTCTTGTATATGCTTGCAGTGATTTGTACAGTACGAATAATATAGATATAGACTTACCTAACTTTTGCACCCTTTCATTAATGATTGCCAATTCATCTTCCAGTTCCTGCCTGTGGAGCAGAGAGGACGAGACAAGGACAAGCAGTAACATTAGGAGGGTTTTTGTTTTATTTATCATACAGTCTATGAGGTTTTTATCTTGTAAAGTTGAGGTGTTAGAAAATGGCACAATCTCCATCGTCGTCTTCAACCTCCTCCTCACCTTTGCTTGTCAGAGAGCTCCTCTTTCCTGCTCCTGAACTCTGCCCTCTCCAGGTTGTTCTGGCAACGCGCCCGTCGCTCCTCCAAACGGTCGATCTACAATGTTTAACAGAAACAAAACAGCAAAAGCAAGTTCAGCTAGGTTCGACAACTTTGACAGAGATTAGTTAGTTAGCCGACAGGACAGTGAATGGATGAAATGTGTGTAACGTTACGCTGAACGTGAGACAGTGTTAAAGATGCAGTAGCAAGCTAAATAACGTTAGCTAACCTACCTACAGGCGAACTAGCTAAAGACAACGTTCCGACGTCTTACCTCAGTGGCGACACTGGTTTTCTCTCGTCTTTTGTCTTTAAATTTAGCCATTTTTGTTGACAGCCTGGCTGAGATGGAAAACTGTGACTATGCGGAAGTGTTTTTCTTCTTCTTCTGTTCCTTTCCGGCAGACTAGGCACTGTTAGTGCATTGCTGCCTCCCACAGGTGATAAAGACAGTCTTCATTAAAGCTCCCCCTGACCTATATTTTCCAATATAGGCCCGTGGCTTTTAGGAAGTGAAATAGTTCCAAGGCTCTTTCTGTTTGATTAGGACCATCACCCATCAGAGTTTTTACAGATAATAGATCAACTCCCAGAACGTTTAGGCCAATGAATAATAAACTCCTTTCCTCGGCATATCTCGGACAGAACATGATGACATGCTTGACAGACTCCTGTACTCCACAGACTTGGCACTTGCCGTCCCTGTGCTTTCCCACCAGGAACAGCCCACTTGCCAATCCACAATGACCCAGTCTTAATCGGGCCAACTTAATCTGATCCATCCGAGGCAAGATAATTGATTTCCCAGGTTTGACTAATGGTTTTACGTCATAGAACTTTCTCCCGCTGGTGTCTTTACTCCACTCGTGTTGCCATTGTTGTGTCAGTCTTTCCTTAATGATGCTACGGCACTCCAGTCTGTCAAATGGTACCTCCACCTCCACATTTTCCCTACCTAAACTTGCCCTCGCAGCCTCATCAGCAGCCTCATTCCCCTCAACCCCCACATGTGCTGGAACCCACAAGTAACCCACACTACACCCCCGCCTCTCTAATCTATAAACCCTTGTTAAGATCTCCCCAACTAAATCTAACCTAGCCCCTCCTCTTTCTCCCCCTATCGCCATCAAGCCAGATAGTGAGTCAGAACAAATGATGGCTTTCTCCACCCCACTTTCTTCTACCCACCACAAAGCCCATATGATTGCTACCAGTTCAGCTGTAAAGATTGAAAGACCATCAGGCAGTCTATGACACTGTCTAACATGAAACTGGGGAACATATAAACCAAAGCCCACTTTCTTATTCTCAGGGTCTCTAGATCCAGCTGTATAAATATCTATGTAGCTATTCCATAATTTCCTAAGATGCTCCTGTACATAATGTGCAACATTTCCTACACTTCCTTCCTTTATTCAATTTTTAATAGATATGTCTACATCAGCCTCAGGCAATAGCCATTGAGGGATAGATGGCCAGTTGACAGAAGGCACCATTTTCCTTTCATTAAGCTTAAGCTCCTCTGCGTATGTCTTAACAGAATGTAAAACACTATATCTATTAAGCCTACTCTCACCCTTTCTAAACTCCCAACAGTCTGCTAACAAAGAAACTGAAGGAAGAGCTGACCCAAAGCTTTTAATTTTTACGAAATAATTTAATGCCAGTTCTGCACGTCGCAGCCTTAGCGGAACCTCCCCTGCTTCCACTAACAGCGACAGAATCGGCGTTGTCTGGAATGCCCCACTACATATCCTCAAAGCCCTAGATTGAGCCACATCCAAGTTATTAAGCGTGGACCTAGCTGCTGATCCATATGCAAGACACCCATAATCAAAAATTGATCTTATCATAGCTTTATAAATCATCAGCATAAGATTCCTGTCTGCACCCCAAGAACACCCAGCAAAACACCTCAAAATATTAATAACCTTTCCACATTTATTCACCATTCTACATACATGTTCTTTATACGTTAGCTTTTCATCTACCCAGACCCCAAGAAACTTGAAGACCCTGGCTCTCTCAAGAGGTTCCCCATACAACTTAAGACCCAGACTGTCTATATTCCTCTTCCTGCCAAAAACAATATACTTTGTTTTTTTCAATGACAGCCTAAAACCCCACTTATCACTCCAAGCCTGCACCTTATTCAAAGCACACTGCATCTGTTTTTACTTAAGTACTCAGTATAACGGCCTCTTTTCCACATTGCTCCATCATCTGCAAACAAAGATCGCTGAAATCCACTTCCTACCTCATCAAACATATTATTAACCATTACATTGAACAGGTACTGGACTGATGACACGACCCTGCGGAGTCCCATTTTCTACGAACACAGTCAGAAAAGCTCCCTCCTACTCTTACTTGAATACACCGTGACTTCAGAAAGTCCTTAATCCAATTAATCATTCTGCCCCGCATCATACAACTTAATGATTACTCCTTCTTTCCACAGCATATCATAAGCCTTCTCTATATCAAAAAACACACCTACCACCACCTCTTTATTTACAAGGGCTTTCTTGATATCATCATCCAACACTAAAACTGAATCCATAGTACCACGACCAAGTCTGAAACCATTCTGATATGTAGAGAAAAAAAACTTTCTTTTCTAATCTATATACCAACCTGTCAGTAACCATCCTTTCCATAATCTTACAGATAACAGCTGTGAGAGCAATTGGTCTGTATGACCCAGGGTTTTCAGCTTCCTTACCGAGTTTTAAAATCGGCACAATCACTGCGTGTTTCCATTCAGCTGGAATTGATCCTTCCTCGCACACTGTACTAATCAATGCCAATACCTCCTCCAATGCAAAGTCATCCATATGCTGAAAGATCTCATATCCCAATCCATCTCTTCCAGGAGCAGTGTGCCGCCCTCGTCTTATTGACCTTCTTAGTTCATGTATGGAAAAGAACACATTGATTACATCACTGTTGTCATTATTCTTGTTAAGTTTATGCCCTTCCTGCTCAAGCATTAGCTCCCTCCTAATCAAACCTTCACTGCCAACATTCCTATCACTGTGCACTTGCTGGAAACTCCTAACCAACAGATCAGCCTTGTCCTCATTACTTACCACTTCTCTACACCCTTCTACCAAAACAGGAATAGAGAAACCTCTATTCATTCCCGCCATCCGATGAATCATATTCCAAACCTGTTTAACAGTAGTCTCAGAACCTAGAGTGCCACAGAACTTCTGCCAGCTCTCTCTCTTTGCACACTTTATAACCTTTCTAGCCTCAGCGTTGCTTATATTCAACAACAAGGCTCTCAACAGGACATCTGCGAAGCTGCCTATAAGCTCTATTTCTAACCCGCACAGCCTTATCAAAAGCCTGATTCCACCACGGCACTGCTTTCCTCTCTTTCCTCTCACCCTTAATTTTAATGGCTTTTTCTGCTGCTTTCCTCGCGACTCCACAAAGAGAATTACTCCACTCATCAGTGCTACCTTGTCTAACTACATCACCTAAACTTCCTACCAACTGATCTCTAAATTTATCCCAATCTGCTTTCAAAAAATTAAACCCTCTCACCGCTCTCTCCTTCTCCACCTGTAAAACACTACCAAATTCACTAAAAATAGGGAAGTGATCACTCCCTAAGGTGTTAAGTTCCATAGGATACCAACTCCCACACCTAGCAAGTTCACCTGACGCAAAGGTTAAATCAATACATGACAACCTCCCACTATTGACCTGAAACCTAGTCGGTCTACCATCATTTAACACCACCAAATTGTTTTTATCTATAAAATCTTCTATTAAAACCCCATTTCCATCTTTGATTCTGCTGCCCCAAAGAGGATTGTGAGCATTAAAATCTCCTGTCCACACCACTGGAGGTCTCACCTGATCTGTTATTTCATCCAACTTATTCATTTCCAACCGAAGACAAGGATTATAAAAATTCACCAATGAAAACCTACCTGCTGTGCTCCATACCTCAATTGCTACACATTCCAATCCTGAGGTAATATTTAATTGTCTATATTGAACATCTTTTTTAACAAATATTGCACAACCATCTCCAGATGAATTTCTGTCTTTACGTAAACAAATAAAACCTGGCATCACAAAATCTAAAGACGGTTTTAACCATGTCTCCTGAATGCATATTAACTGTGGTTTGTTTTTGCAACCATCCACAAACTTCTTTCATTCCTGTCTATTAGCCATCAAACTCCTGGTATTCCACTGCAGAATACTAAACATTAATAGACTAACTATCAATTTCATCATCATCATCTTCCATTTGGCCTCCATTATTCTTTTCCCTTCTGTCTCTTGAGAACACATATCTATAGAGGGCCGCTGGCTCAACCTCTACAACCCCAAGACTCCTCTCAGCAGCCTCCACCACACTTCTTACAACGTCTGAATTATTCTTAGTCTGCTTCATGTCACACATCACTTCCACAATGAAAGCCAGGAATTTCATCTTACTCACCACCACTGAATCTTCTGTTACATAAGCTACCGGCAGAGGGCATTTGACAGCTTCAGCATAAGACACCCCTTTTTTAGTCTCCCTAAACTGCTGAACCCTCATCGCCTGCTTATATTGTTCACATTCACGATTTCCAGCTACGTGGCCTCCACCACATGAACCACACTTTACCACCTTCTCCTTGCACTCAGAGAACTCGTGTTCTCCTCCACATTTCCCACATCTTCTATTTCCTCTACAAGCAGCCGCAATATGTCCATACCTCTGACACTTAAAACACCTCAAAGGTGGCCTTCTGTATGGCTGCACTTTAAATGACAAGCACCCTAGGAACACTCGTTCTGGAAGGGCTCTTTCCTGAAAAGATAGCACCACAGTTGATGATTCCCGCTTAGCTCCATCACGAAAGATTTTAAGGTCTTTAGACCATACATTTCTTGAGTGAGTCATATATCGTCCGGTGTTCACTCTTAAGGCTCAATATAACATTACAATTCTGACAGTTTCAGTAAAGAGCAGTGATATTTTTAGCTTCTCACACATTCAGTCGGTCCACTATAGGCGACCACACTTTCTCTCGCTGTTTTATTGCTGTATCTGTGTTACTTTTTCTGTTATTTATCATTTTTCTTCACATGTGCTTTTATTCCACGTAAACCTACTCGCTGATGCTCGTTGTCTGCAAAGTATGGTGCACGCATCTTCTCCACTTATGAAACCTAATAACCACAAACTGCTATTCTAATGCAG
>NC_060159.1:15351844-15366835 GCF_021292245.1 Micropterus dolomieu
AAACACTACCAAATTCACTAAAAATAGGGAAGTGATCACTCCCTAAGGTGTTAAGTTCCATAGGATACCAACTCCCACACCTAGCAAGTTCACCTGACACAAAGGTTAAATCAATACATGACAACCTCCCACTATTCACCTGAAACCTAGTCGGTCTACCGTCATTTAACACCACCAAATTGTTTTTATCTATAAAATCTTCTATTAAACCCCCATTTCCATCTTTGATTCTGCTGCCCCAAAGAGGATTGTGAGCATTAAAATCTCCTGTCCACACCACTGGAGGTCTCACGTGATCTGTTATTTCATCCAACTTATTCATTTCCAACCGAAGACAAGGATTATAAAAATTCACCAATGAAAACCTACCTGCTGTGCTCCATACCTCAATTGCTACACATTCCAATCCTGAGGTAATATTTAATTGTCTATATTGAACACCATTTTTAACAAATATTGCACAACCCCCTCCAGATGAATTTCTGTCTTTACGTAAACAAATAAAACCTGGCATCACAAAATCTAAAGACGGTTTTAACCATGTCTCCTGAATGCATATTAACTGTGATTTGTTTTTGCAACCATCCACAAACTTCTTTAATTCCTGTCCATTAGCTATCAAACTCCTGGCATTCCACTGCAGAATACAAAACATTAATAGACTAACTATCAATTTCATCATCATCATCATCCTCCATTTGGCCTCCATTATTCTTTTCCCTTCTCTCTCTTGAGAACACATATCTATAGAGGGCCGCTGGCTCAACCTCTACAACCCCAAGACTCCTCTCAGCAGCCTTCACCACACTTCTTACAACGTCTGAATTATTCTTAGTCTGCTTCATGTCACACATCACTTCCACAATGAAAGCCAGGAATTTCATCTTACTCACCACCACTGAATCTTCTGTTACATAAGCTACCAGCAGAGGGCATTCCGCTTGTCTTCTCCTTATGTCACTCACCTCACCACATGTTGCAACCTTTTTGACAGCCTCAGCATAAGACACCCCTTTGTTAGTCTCCCTAAACTGCTGCACCCTCATCGCCTGCTTATATTGTTCACATTCACGATTTCCAGCTACGTGCCCTCCACCACATGAACCACACTTTACCACCTTCTCCTTGCACCTAGAGAACTCGTGTTCTCCTCCACATTTCCCACATCTTCTATTTCCTCTACAAGTAGCCACAATATGTCCATACCTCTGACACTTAAAACACCTCAAAGGTGGCCTTCTGTATGGCTGCACCTTAAATGACAAACACCCTGGGAACACTCGTTCTGGAAGGGCTCTTTCCTGAAAAGATAGCACCACAGTTGATGAATCCCGCTTAGCTCCATCACGAAAGATTTTAATTTGTGTGGCCTCATCAACCTTCGCCCCCTCTATGCCCTTCACCAACTCAACCATGGAAACCTCCAGAGAAACCCCATAAATCACCCCTTTCAAGCCAGCCTTGCTCCCTGGAATAAATCCTTCCACCCGCCTCTTCCCTATCGCATCCAGTGAAACAGCTCTGTTCAACTGAGCTGCAGACTTGCAAAATACAAGCAGTTTCCCATCAGCCAGAATTCTTGCACTCAGGATATCACCCAACTCTTCCTTCAGTGCCCAGCAAGCCTAATTGGGTTAAGAGAACTAAACGCAGACTGCCCTTCCTTCAACTTTAAAATCACTTTATACTCTACCGACTGGCTACTGCTTCTTCTCATTACCTGCTGATCTCTCCCTCCATCTGACTCTTGTGAATCACTACTTTTATTTCCCCTTACTATTTCTTTCCCATCCGCCCCCACCATCATCCGTGTCCTGCATTGCAGGAACAAAGTCTTAATTATTGTACGCTATTGACCAAGTGTTTTTCTTCTTCGTAATGTTTCATTTCTTCCTTTTGACACACCACGCGTCACAGGCTTTGCTGCCCTCTGCCTGTTTAACCTTAACGTTACTGACTCGAGTCACAAAGTTAACATCCCGTGAATTATGCACTAACTACAACAACAGGCACTTTGAATTTGGGATACCGACATTAAACTTTTTCGCTGTATTTCGCTCTCGGAAGTTACGCCTGAGCGTCCGTTTTATCTTTCAGGCTGGCTGTCATCCTCCTCCTCCGCCTCCTCTGCGAGGCAGACAGGTGAGCAGAGTTGAGAGAGAGCTGTTGTTGACCGTTAATCGGATTATATGACATGAGAGGACACGACTTGATCAGCTGAGAAGGGAAGGGACGAGGTTATTCTTTTCACTTCTTAACAAACTTCTTCTCTTTGAGCAATAATGCCTCTTTTTATTAACCGGGACCAAATATTTGCGCATCAGGTGCACCTGCTGGAGCACAAACTGAGGGTAAATAAGAGTTCATTGAATGCTTAATGTGAGATTAGTTAGTTAACAACACATACATATAAAATACTATTTCTAATGTCATTTGGTAACATTTGTCACTGTGCTTTCAGAGTAAAGAGGAGCGAATACTGGAACTGGAGACAGAGAATGCTATTCTTCATTTAAGACTTGCCGAGGTAAGAAGATTTCTGCCATTCATTACTTACAGGCTTAAACTTCAAACCTCTGATTATTCTGGTCTATTCTAGGTGAGCATGATTCTATTTTATTTATTTCTTCACCTCCTGAGTGGCTCAATGAGGCTTTTTGGAGTGTGTGTGTTAATGTGTGTGTGTGCTGTAGACACTTGGCCTAAATTCAGCAGGTTTTTACCCCTTGGTGACTGCGCTGAGATGGATCATGTGATTTTAATTTCACCTGAATCTGTTTCCAAGAGGTCCACTCTACATTTGATGATAATTATTGCTGCATGTAACCAAATATTCTGGTGGACAGTGGAGATCAACTAAGCCTGAATGGTTTTAAACATTCTGTGCTTCGCTTTGGAGACAGATGGTTTATACTGTCTGACGAAAATGCCAACAGACAGCAGATGTTTACTAAATTCTCCTTCATGCTTCACTTACCATATTTCCTCCAAAACATGTGTTTTAGTAGACTGACCAATTAGTTGATAGTTCCTTTTACTATACAGTTTGACTCAGTTATGCAAAGACTGTCAGCAGTCAGCTAGTATTAAACATAGTAATTTGTATTATTAGGTTTAATAGGCCGTTTTAACTGTAGACATTTGGATACATCACAGCAGAAAAGGTGTAATTAATGGCATTAATTGACAGTGCCAGTTCCAGGGTCATAATATTGTGCATTTTTGCTCACATCCATGGCTCGCTGGGACAGGTAAAATGAACATCCTTAGTGTTATTGATCAGACCAGCAGCCTGTTCCACCAGCTGTGTGTAAGTTCACATGTAGCCTAGTTATGATGTAAATTATTACTAAGTTGTGATTTAGAAGGGTAGGTACAAATCATAAAATGTCAGTCTTATACTCACTAAGCAGTTTTTCTGCCACACAGCATAAAGTTTCATTAATTGCATGTCATTTACCACAGTACTCCAGTAGAGACCTCATTTATTGATTTATTTCAATATCAATCCTGTTTACTACAATGTGCTGTGATGCCAAGTGGCTCATGCATGCCAGAAAGCTAATGCGTATGGTAACCGTGATGATGGAACCCTCTCTTTAGGCTAATTTATGTTTGGCCAGTTGCCTTAGTTATGACACTACGTCCAAAGTAGTTAGTATCTGCCCCAAGTAATCATGCCATTAAGTTTAGCAGCTGATTTAGTTACAAACTAACCAATAGTTAATAAGCCTATGGTATCAATTGATGCCTTAACCTAGGAGAGAACTTACACACAGCTGGTGCAACACTGTAAAAAATGTAATGTCACGTGATTAGTCTAATGTACAAAATGTTTCCTACTATCTCAAACATTTTGCATGCTTTGAGGCACATGGCAGCTAACCGTCTATTGTGGAGATGTGTTTTTTTGTGTGTTCTTAACTACTCAACAGCTGACAGACCAACAGCCTCACAAAAAACGTTTTGTCTTATTTTAGGTGCTAGTTATACTGTTGCTTGGCCTAAAGGCAGAATGAAAGTGGCACAGCAGTGCACAATAAGTATGTTAATGTTCTCTCCTTTTCAGTGTCTGGGGAAACTCCGTCGGGACCATGAAGAGGAGACCAAGGCCCTGAACCATCATCAGCTGCAGAGGAATGCACAGAGGACAACCCGGTCAGCCCTCGCCAAACTCCTGTTCGAGGTCCAGGTACAGATACACTCAGATAAATGTGTGTGTGTGTGTGTGTGGTAGGTTGTGAGTTGTCTTCACGTCTTGTTTTGTTGAGCTCTGTTTCACTAAATTCAAACTCATAAAAAGGAAAGTAATATGGAACAAAAACACAACAGACAACCAGAGCTCTACACACCTAACTTGTCCTCTCTGTGTGTTCGTGGCAGGCTGTGAAGCAGGGCTTGAGTGAAGTTTTTGCAGTGTATTTGACTTTTGCCACTGAGCTGGAGGAGCAGAGCAAGCAGTTCCTGGAAAAAGTGGAGCAAGCCAGCTGTTCTCTAAATGGTCACCGTGGAGACGAGATTCAGAGTAAGTATCTTGAGTGTGTGGCACCAGGGTTAACAGATATGTAGCATTCAGGCTCCACAGCAGTGAGCTGGGGTGAGCAGGCAGCTATTAAAACACTTGACAGTGAGATGTGGTAGTTTCCAGTTTAAAGTAGACAAATATAGGATCAGTGCTCTAACAGGACACACTGCATAAATTAGGAGGGATGTTTGCTGGGAGCCCATTGGACTAGACTGCACAGTAGAGTTCAGCTGAGAAGATTTCTGGCACTGATACGAGTAACAGTATTTAGGAGTGTAACAATTCAAATAATGATGTCATCAGCCAATATTATTTATTTATCTCTATTTACATGCTCAAAATGCACACATTTTAAGAATCCTTAAAATCTACTCCAGACATCACAGATTGGTTTTATGAAAACATGAAAACTTTTTAACCCTAGAAATGACCTAGCTGTTGTCACATTTTATACCTCTCACTTTTAAAAACATTTCTGTCCTGCTCGCTCATTCCCCCTCATTCAGCGTCTCTCTCCCTTCTAAACTGGTTTAAAGGTTATGTGCTGGTTATCTTGATAAGGGGCGTGCTTGCTGGTAATCCTCTCACACGGTAAACCCCCCACTCCCCACTCTTCGCTCTCACCCCGCCCTACAAGGTTGTCCAGGGTTGCCTATGCTGTTTGATGCACTCCTGCAAGTCAGCTGGTCACCATGGCTCTGATGATTGGTGAAATGATCTTGTCATATACTTCGATCCACATAAGCTTGAGCACATGCTGTACATAATGCTACAAGCTGCAGCAAACAAAATCACTTCTTGCCCTTTAATTGTTAGCATTGTGGAACTGTCTATAATTACTACTGGGAGATATGTTACATTAATGTTGCATTTAATTTATTTGCTACTTGGCTCATAATTCTTATTCATTGTGGGGATGTTATTTGATAACTTCATATAAAGGCCTTTAATGTATTCATGATTTATAGAGCTGTGGTGGTTGTGCTGTGGGTTGGTTAACCTTCTGGTGGGCTATTAGAGTAAATTCCATATCCTAACATTATCAGTATCAATACCAGATGGAGAGACTCGTTAAGGAGAGCAGTAATGTGATTGGGATTAAAAATGAGGTGGAATACGAGACCTGGAATAGTTCTTGTTAATGTAATGTGTTTAATTAACCAAGAGAGCACTTGCACAAGGAATACAACAGAAAGAGGGCTATACAGG
Organism: Micropterus dolomieu; assembly: GCF_021292245.1. Classification (NCBI taxonomy): domain Eukaryota; kingdom Metazoa; phylum Chordata; class Actinopteri; order Centrarchiformes; family Centrarchidae; genus Micropterus; species Micropterus dolomieu. The sequence goes on from NC_060159.1 coordinate 15,357,579, forward strand.
TGCTGACAAACAACTGTCAACAAGTAAAAAAAAAAAAAAAAAAAAAAAAAAAAGAGTCTTATCCAAAGACAGTAAAGTTAGCTCTCGGCTCAAAATACACTAAAGAACAAAAAGAGGTCAGCACTCTTAAGCTTACAAAAGGCAAATAAAGAAAACTAGCAGTCATTCTGCAAACAGGTCTCAAACTAAAGGGTGGTGAATTACAAAGGTTCAAAAGCACTGACTGAAGCCACTCTGACAGGCAACACCATGAAACACAAACACTCTAAATACTCTCTAGACTAAACACAATGATATGCAACAAACAGCGAGGCGAACTGATCACTGGTTCACAACCACCCTGAACTGTGGACACACAAACTACACTGAACAAAATTATAAACGAAACACTTTTGTTTTGGCCCCCATTCATCATGAGCTGAACTCAAAGATCTAAGTACGCACACAAAGGCCTATTTCTCTCACATATTGTTCACAAATCTGTCAGAGTCTGTATCAGGGAGCACTTATCGGTTGCCTCACAAGTGTGGCATATCAAGATGCTGATCAGACATGGGTATTGCACAGGTGTACCTTAGGCTGGTCACAATAAAAGGCCACTCGAAAATGTGCAGTTCCATCACACAACACAATGTCACAAGTTTTTAGGGATCGTGCAATTGGCATGCTGACTGCAGGAATGTCCACCAGAGCTGTTGCCCGTGAATTGAGTGTTCATTTCTCTACCATAAGCCTACTCCAAAAGGTGTTTCAGAGAATTTGGCAGTACATCCCACCAGCCTCACAACCGCAGACCACGTGTAACCACACCAGCCCAGGACCTCCACATCCAGCATCTTCACCTCCAAGATTGACCATCCGGACAGCTGCTGCAACAATCGGTTTGCATAACCAAAGAATTTCTACACAAACTGTCAGTAACTGTCTAAGGGGAGCTCATCTGCATGCTTGTCGTCCTCATCAGGGTCTCGTCCTGAGTACAGTTCGTTGTAACCGACTTGAGTGGGCAAATGCTGAAATTCGATGGCACTTTGGAGAGGTGTTCTCTTCACGGATGAATCCCGGTTTTCACTGTACAGGGCAGTTGGCAGACAGTGACACCAGATACTGACTGGTTTCGGGACTCCCCGAATTCAGTGAAACTGCACATTTTTGACTGGCCTTTTATTGTGGCCAGCCTAAGTCACACCTGTGCAATACCCATGCTGTCTGATCAGCATCTTGATATGCCACACCTGTGAGGTGGATGGATTATCTCGGCAAAGGAGAAGTCACTAACACAGACTTTGACAGATTTGTGAGCTATATTTGAGAAATAGGCCTTTTGTGTACATAGAGAAAGTCTTAGATCTTGAGCTCAGCTCACAATGAATGGGGACAAAAACAAGTGTTGCGTTTTATAATTTTGTTCAGTATATTTAAGGTGCAGCTAGAGTTGACTGGAGACTTCTGGTTAGTAGGTTCAGTCAGACCACAGCCACACCAATCACCGATACCAGCGAACAGCAACCAGGAAGTAGGCGGACCAGGGGGACCAATCCTCGGCGAGGATTCGCACAGCTGGATTAGCATAAACGGCAGAATCTCTCATAGAAACAACACAATTATTACACACTAAGTGGTAGACAGTAGCGGCGGTAACAGAGGCAAATTCTGCTTTTATGTTGTGGATGCAGTAACAGCAGCCAGAAATGTTTATGTTCTTACATAAGGCTTTAAACTGTGTTGGTAGGGAACATGCCAAAAACAAATAAAAATAAAGGAAGGAATAATAATTTATAGGTTCACACAATGTTTGGAAGGCTTCAGTGTACAGAAATATTTTACAATGAGAAGATATTTGAGCTGTTTTGTTACATTACCATAATTTTTTTTTTAAATAACATTTAAACACTGAGATAAAAAAGTCCTGGTCATTCTGCACTTTTTTGTTATAATTATGTTCAGTCCAGTCTATTCTAGAATGCCTCTATCTGTCCTGTGTGAATGGAGGCGTTTGGGTGCCAGGTGTGCGTACTTGTGTGCTCCAGGATTAAAGACATTAAAGACTTGGCCTGAATTCAAAGATCAACACCAGTGAACAGATGTCTGTGACTTTGGAGTCGATTCATTTACTTTACAAATCTGACCCGGCGGCACACACACTGTGTCTAGTACAGCGTCGGCGCATCCAGTGGAGGCTTTTCAGTGTTGATCCTGTTTGTTTGTTGTCAAAGTGAACGCAACAGTGGCTTATTGATGTCAAAAGAGGCACCTTAAACCTCCATCCACGACAGGAAATGCTTTACGCTCTTAACCATCTTTCTGATCTCCCTGCAGATTTGCAAACTCGTGTCGAAGTTCTTGAGCGCTCTGTGGAGGAGGAGAGGGAGAGGTGCAGGGCAGAGAGGCAGAGGAGGAAAGAACTCCATAACACAGTTGTGGTGAGGACAGATGTTTAGTGTCCAGTGTCAGAAGATAATGGGTAATACAGCAGGTTCAGAAAGACCTACAGCACATCTGATAGGATCTGAATGTGAACTTCATTGTCATTCTTTTTTTGCTGCAGGAGCTGAGAGGGAACATCAGGGTTCACTGCAGGGTGCGACCAGTTCTACCCTTTGACCATATCCAGTCCTCCAGCTCTGGATCACGGTGGGTCAATACACCATTCATCACCAGCAATATGCGATAATTGAGCTAAAGCTGAAAATAACGCAATTCAATGCTTTTCTCTGTCAGACCTTTGTCATCAGAAGAAGTGGTCTGTGCAATCAGCGACGTGAGTTTCATAGACTCTTAGAATTGATTTTATTTTATTTCTGCTAACTGCTTCAGTGTCTTCACTCTTTTGTGTGTTATTCCTCGTTTTGTTGTTTTAAGGACACAGTGATGGTGAATTGCATAAAACCAGGTGTGCAAGTGCACAACAAGATGTTTGAGTTTGAGAGGTAAACGTCAAACACTAACACGGTGCAATGCGCATTATTCTGTTTCATTCTCTGTTTATTAATGATCACTGACTGGTGGTGACTTTGCTTCTCCCAGAGTGCACGGACCAGAGGATTCACAGGATGCCGTGTTTGAGGAAGTAAAGCCGCTCCTCACATCCCTGCTGGACGGGTGAGTGTGCGACGATACACACAAAAAAAGAAGATATCAAATCACATGTCATTCAGCTGTATTCATTTAACACTATGAATGAAGAAAAAACTGAATGAAATCCATGACAAACAGCTTCAGCATGAACTGAATGTCATCTCCCTGCCCTGCCCTGCAGCTATAATGTGTGTATCATGGCGTACGGGCAGACAGGCAGTGGGAAGACTTACACCATGATGGGATCCCAGCCACTGGAGGAGCACTCAGGGACGCAGCGGGAGTCACAGCAGGGTATTATCCCGAAGGCTGCTGCTGAGCTCTTTCGGTGAGAGCAGGAAAGCATTTTGCTTTTGTGAAAGTTACAGTGTGTAATGACTCAACTCTGCATGAAGTGAGTATGTTTTTAATGCTGTGATGAAAACCAAAGTATATCTGGTCTAATTTTCTGTATTCTGATCCAGTCCTTCAACCCATCAGGATTAAAATAAATTCACTTCATTAATTCATAATGTACACTGAGAGTTGGAATAGAATATAATTGGTTTGAACTTGACCTTTTCTTTACCATTGTTGTGTATCTGCTCCCGTGTGTATGTGTTTGTGACCCAGGCTGATCTCTGAGAAGCCCACAGAAAGCCACACGGTGGAGGTGTCAGTGATGGAGGTGTACAACAACGAAGTGTTTGACCTTCTGGCCAGAGATGAGAAGGGCAACGCCGCCAGCCAGCGCCGGGACGTCATCACCACCTCCTCTGGTACCAGCCAGGTCACCGCCCTCAGAAACGAGTGAGTACAGCCCGGGCAGAGGTGCAAAAGGCATTTATTTGTACTGAACAAAACTACTGTAGATGAATCCCACTGTATGCTACTACCCAGCATCAAACTGCAGCAGTTTATTGAGCATTTAACAAGATAAAGAGATGGGTATTTTTTCTTAAACTTTGGTTGGTGACAAACAGAGCTGAAGGGGAGTGAATTTTGGATGTCCTGACTTAAGGTGGCCAGTCTGTCGTGTTATGCTGGGCAGGTAGCGTGCAATGGGTTTTTAGAGCTTGTTCACTGAAAACAATACTGGGAGAGGGAACTGAAAAGTAATACCAAAACTTAAACAAGGCTACACTCCATGGAGTTGAAAGGAACTGCAAAGTTGGGTGATCATTCGCTGTGGGTCATTTTGATCCATTCATATAAAAAACTATTGATTATAGCAGATTTAAGAAAAGAATGCCAGGTAATGGTGTAATGTGTTTTCATGTTTTACAGGCCTGTGTGTAATGCCTCTGAGGTGATGCAGATAATCAGCAGCGTTTTGAAACTCAGGGCTCACTGTCCCACCCTTGTCCACACCGACTCTTCACGCTCTCACGTCATTGTCACCCTCACCATTTCCTCCAAGAGCCCTAACGCACAGGCCCTGGGTGAGAGGCATTCATACACACAGACCCACACACGTCGGTGTAAGTGACACTTGTTGGCCACACACGCTCCGGCATTATTACTTATTTCTCCTTCATTCAGCCGCCAGGCTACAGAGCGCCAAGAACGACATGCAGCACCCCACCCAGAAGTGGTGGAGTCCACGCTGCCGCCGTGCCAACCCTGCCGCCTGCCACTCATCCGATGAACTCTTTGCAAGCCCCGCCTCCTCTCCCTGCCCCTCGCCTTCTCATTCCCCATGTCCCTCCCCGAGGCCCAGCATCTCACAGGCTCTGTTCAGGACCAAGCTGCAGCTGGTGGACCTGGCGGGGAGCGAGTGTGTCGGTAAGAGGGGCTCGATCTCATGTTTAAGGATGCTCTTTTGAATGTGAAGATGGCATCTGAGCATCGTTCCCTAAATGTTTTAAGAGGCAACAGGCAATATTTGATAAGTGGGGAAAAAATCTTAACCTGCAAAATTGCAAAACGGGGCTTTAGCAATATACCAAATTGACATGCAGTAGATAAACTGCCGCTAAAAACGACAACAATTTCTCCTGTCTCCTTTCTTTTGCATTGTTCCAATATAATGCATCATAAATCTGGGGAGTAATATTGAGAGTAAGAGATCGATGAAGTGACATAATTGCTGTTTCAATTTAAACAATTTTCTGTTACCCCTTGATTAATCCACACGCTAAGGTTCACAGGACAAACAAAACTGAGGTCTTTTGTAATTACCTTTTTTTTGATGCAGGAAAGAGTTCAGTGAACCCAGTACAACCAATACATGCTCACTGAGCAGATCAATCAACTGTAGGGCACATCCATATACGTGTGTTTGTGTGTTCCAGGTATGTCTGGAGTTTCTGGTGCAGCTCTGTGGGAGGTGTCCTGTATAAACCGCAGTCTCTCTGCTCTCTCTGATGTCCTGGGAGCTTTGGCTGAGCAGAGGCCACACATCCCCTACAGGAACAGCAAACTCACTCATCTGCTACAGGATTCCATAGGTGACACACACACACACTCTCTTTTTTGTGACCTATGAGTCATGCTTGCCGTGTCTGCTTCCCCTGGGAAATTCAACCTCGCAATGTCTTTATCAGCTGAGAAATCCCACATACCAATATTCTAACATACACACACACATAAAAACACTGAATCACTCAAACTACTCGGCAGTGAAGATGCCGGACAATATATATAATATTTTTTTTATGCCCTTTCCATTGCTGCTCAACATCTTAAGTCTTGAATCTCCTCGTCCTTCTCCATCTCCTCCACAAGGTGGCAACGCCAAGCTGCTGGTGATGCTGTGCGTCTCTCCCACGCAGCGCTTCATCGCTGAGTCTCTGCAGTCTCTGGGCCTTGGCGCGCGAGCCCGTCAGGTCCAGAAGGAGGTACCTCGTAGGAAGAATAACACCCTCAAAATTAAGTGACGAGACGGAGAAAGAGCTTTCATTCTTTGCAGACTCTGTAGCAACATGGATCCTTTCATCACACCAACAGAACCAATTTGAGGGTATTTGATAGAGTATGTGGGCCCTTCTAAAAAAAAAGTCCACAGCCTTAAACAGTATGACAATATCTCACTGCAGATTATTAGACATCTTATTTGATCAATGGGTTACTAGGGGCTGCATGCTCATTAGTTTTAGCAGGGCTAATCCTACTTTTTTAAACTCCTAAGCTCTACAAGAATAACAGTAATAAACTATTTCTTACCCTTTGTAGTTACGCTAACTGGGAAATTTATTTATGGCTGTTGTAAATAGATAAATGTCTTATGGCTGTTCTGCTAGAATGTAAAGCACAGTATTAGTGTGTACATGTAATAACCCAGGCAATGAGTAGTTGGAGTATATTACACAAAAAATTTTTACTATAGAATCACTGTATATAGCAGTTTTCCAATTTACTCTTAAATGTATTCTGCTGTAAATACATTTCCGTACTTGATGCTCATGCCATGCCTTTTTTTTTTTTTTTTTTTTTAGTGCTTTGGGAGCAGCCATGTTTACAGTATTTATGTACATTTTGATGCATTCTGTATCTGTAAACATCACTTTCTTTTCGGTTACCCATGACAAATCCTTCTAACGCCTTGATAGAATAGTCTCAGTAGAACATGGTATAATTATTACTTTAAAATAAACAGATGATGTGCAGTGATGTATGTCTTGTATGTACTGGAAACTTGCTGTCAAAAGGTAATTAAAAACAGTGTTTGAATACTTTGTGCAGTCCCCTCTGGTTGTACCCTGTCCCTCTAAATAATAAACAGTTAATATACAGTTTTTGCTCACAATAGTCTTTTCTATACAAATTAATAGAGTTCTGCATTAGCATAATCCAAGTAAGGAGCTGTAAAACTGAACAAAAATCTATTTCAGGTCTGACTATGGTTTACTGTTGGAAGAAAACAAATCAGGCCATTTCCTCCAAGGTGAAACAGTTGGACGTCTTCCAAGCATGACAAGTAAAAACAAAGCAAAAGTAAAAACACACTATCTGGTAATCTTTTTCATCAGCTCCCCTCAGAAACAAACTCACACTTTTAATAAGCCGCCTCCTACCAGCGTTCTGCAAACTGTGGCGAGGGCTCTGCTCAATGTATTGAAGTTATAATCCACGAAGTCCCAAAGCTGACATGTTTTTGTGACGCAGATGTCATGTGCCACGCTGACATGAAAGCCAAAATGCCCAAAGCGTCTTTTGAAACTGCTGGCTTACAGGATAAAGAGTGACAGGACAAAAAAAAAATATTATAACGAGAGTGACAAGATAATAAACATGAAAACCCCAGGAGCTTCCTCCTGTTTTGAGAGACGACAGGAGGAAGAAAGGAGAGGTGAGAAGCCGGGGAGGGCGAGAGGTGGAAAGAAACTGGAGAAAACCTAGTATAAGCGAGACTGAGACGACACATGAACGGGAATAGAAGGAGGTGAGAGTGAAAGTGTGACAGCACATAAAAATGTGAACTTTGAATTTAAACCTTCTTTGACAATCTGAGATGGTTATTCTCATCCACAGGTCCAGATGTGGATCATTTGGGAAAACCCCTGCCTGCATGCCAGGGCTCTGTTCTCTGTACATGGAGAAGTGTAAATTAGCTTGGTTTGATGATTTGACGTAAACCTGGACTTTTCACATCTGGCTTAAAATGTACTTTTCAATTTTGTTTGGAGTGAGATTCAGTATTGAAGATTGGTTCATTTTAGGCCTTCTTTGTCCTATCCCACCACAGGGGTTGTAGGAGCCAAAATAGCAGTTTTTGTTTATATTTAAAGAACAGAAGTTATTATTTTAAGACTTCCCATATTTTTGGTTATAGTTCTATAGTCTATAGTTCCGTTTCCCTTGTCGGGGATAGATCATTCAGGATATCCCGCACAGTCTTTGGTCCTAAAACATTCATTGTGATCATCTCAGCTTTCGTTCTTACCAAATGCATCTTTTTCACAACTTTTGAGTCATGAAACAACGCATCATTTAGCTTTACAAGATTGTCGGTGCTGAACTCCCATGTTTGACAGTATGATACCATAGACTGTATATAAGAAATGGACGTAGTCATCGTGACGTCACCCATTGGTTTGTTTTGGGGTTTTTTTTATTTCAAAATTATATAGTTACAGTTCAAGTTTTCATAAAGAAGAAAGAACAGAAACAGTAAAAAAAAAATAAAAATAAAAAACAATTATAAACAACAAAAAATAAAGTACAGAGCCAGAGTATCAAACAATAAATATCAGTTAAATTAATTATAAAGTTAAATTAGATAAATGTTTTTATCTAATTTACATTTTGATGCTGATTTACTCTTTAATCCAGAAATACAGACTATATAATTTTTTAAGTCAAATTTAAAAACATTGAAAAGAGGTTTGTTCGTCATAAATTTTGATTTATGAATAAAGAATTTTCCAAGCAAAATTAATGGATTGACTATATATTGTACAGAGGAGTCTGAATCAGAAAAATAAAATAAAATGTCAAAATCGGATAAGTGTATGTTTGAGCCAACGTGTCCATTAACAAAGCATTGCATATCATTCCACAGAGAAGAGCTATGTGAACAGTTATAGAATAAATGGTCCAACGTTTGTTCCCCTTCGAGGGAACTCGAACTGCGTCGGTTACGACACTATGGGAACGCCTCTAGGCGAAGCAGGTCTGAACGTGAATGAAATCACTCCAATCCTATTGGCCTGTTGCTAGAACGGTAAGGTGTGACGGAATAACCGGAGGAGTATAAAGCACACCTGTACACACTCATCATTAGCTTTTTTTTATTCAGCAGGCGCTCTGTATGTTGTTTGAAGAAAGCTCCAGTCCTACAAGCAGTATGTCTTACCTGAAGAAAAAGTCTACCAGCACGTCCGGCAACCAGATGTACAGAAGGTGTGTTTTTTTCTTGCCCTCGGTACATCACGGATGGAGATTCTCATGAGATGTGTGTCTCATGTTTGGGGATGGAGCACGCACGGGCAGCTCTCGAGGGGGCTGCCTGCGCCCGTTGCGAAGCCCTTTCCATGCGGGTACCGAGGTACAGCATGGCTCTCTTTCCGAGGATGGCCGGATGTGTTTTCCCCGTGGCGCGGGCCCTGCGGCCGCTGAGGCGGCCCGGCGGCTTCACTCATGGGTTCACAGCGTGATCTGTCGGAGGATTTCGGGACGGCTGAGGCTTTTTCCCGACCTTCATCCGCTGGCTCCGACGCTTCCTTTCCTCGTTCGGGAGCCCGTTTTCGGCTTCTCCC
>NC_060159.1:15366935-15513124 GCF_021292245.1 Micropterus dolomieu
ACCGACGCAGTTCGAGTTCCCTCGAAGGGGAACGTCTCGGGTTACGTATGTAACCCTGGTTCCCCGAGAAGGGGAACGAGAGACTGCGTCGGTCCGCCGCACCTCTCTCCCCGCCTGAAGCGCCTGCTTCATAGTTTAAGCTAATGATGAGTGTGTACAGGTGTGCTTTATACTCCTCCGGTTATTCCGTCACACCTTACCGTTCTAGCAACAGGCCAATAGGATTGGAGTGATTTCATTCACGTTCAGACCTGCTTCGCCTAGAGGCGTTCCCATAGTGTCGTAACCGACGCAGTCTCTCGTTCCCCTTCTCGGGGAACCAGGGTTACATACGTAACCCGAGACGTTTCTAGAGAGCAGAAGGAGCATTTTTCGTCTACAGTAGGGATAAATGTCGAGATAATCTCGTTACAGGGGTAATAATGGTGAAGAATTTTAAATGATATTTCTTTTACTTTGTTTGTAATTAAAAATTTATGTGGGTTACTCCATGCTCTATTCCAATTAACATTTTCATACAGGGGGGTCCATTTGTACCTGGAGGCAGGGATAGATTTTCACCCGTTGGTTTGTGGACTGCCGTTTTGAAGCCTCGAGTTTGGCCGATAGGAAGCCGCCATGTCGAGTTTTTGCAACTTGGAAGTTCCCAGAAGTGACGATACGTCGGAGCTAACGGCCGTGTGCGGACCTAGCTAGGTCATTTTAACAGGGCTGATAACTTTGTCCAGCGAACAGTCACACTAACAGTCTTAAAACTAAATGTACTCACCAGAGAAAGTGAACAGCCAACTCCTAATAAGCTTTTTCAGCGGCGCTGGTTAAATTTACACAGTGCCGAGGGTACGAGTCACTCTAGCCTGATTGACAGGTCGCCATGGTAACGACCTGCCAATCATAGATAATCCCGCCCTGAAACATACTCTGCTTTGTGGTCTATTTTAAAATAAATGGGACCATAATTTACTAAATGAACATCATTTTGTATTGAAGAATACTTGAAACTAGCGACTGAGACCATAAACTCAGGAAAGTGTTTACTGGGGTAATTATTCAGCTGAGAAGTAGGGTTATTTTCCCATTATTTCCAATGGAGCCGGACTTCTTTTTGCAACCAGAAGAGTCGCCCCCTGCTGGATTTTCAATAGAATGCAGGTTTCAGGGACTTCCGCATTCGCTTCATATTGTAGACCGGAAGCTTCCCGCCCGTGTGCATCACTTGCCGCTATTTTGTCAATTTCCACAGTAGCTGCATTTAACGTTACTTAACATGTAGGCCTACTGGGTCGCGTGAGAGGGGGCTGTGATTGGATGTTGACAGGTGTCGGTGACCATTGTCAAGTGTCGTGATCAGCACTGCTGCTGTTGTATCAATCAGTGGTTAGATCAGCGTATAGCCTTGTCAAAAAACGAGAGGTCACGTATGGGACAAATCAATTAGGCCTAATATAAGGGACATCCCGTCTAATACGGGACAGTTGGCAATCCATAGGGGTCGGGGTCATCACTCTTGAATCCTGCATGCGACAGCCACATGTATGTGTAGATGAAAAGCCAAGTCAATAATCATGCTCAAATCAGTGTGATCATGTTACTTGCCAACCTCCAGAAATGATAGCTTTAATGTTGACCAAACCATGTATTGGGGAGTCTTCCCTCCAGAATCTATGTGTATTTCTTTTAATTCTAGAGAGTGTATGGAATATTACAGGCTAGTTCATAATAAGAGTGTGGGTTTTCCTTTAGCAATGGAGGAGTCACTTATTTAGACGGGGTCTGATGGTCCTCCCCCAGCAAATTTCTAGCATTAAACACTTAATTTCCTGCATTCTGGTGAAATTTTCTGCACCAATTCCTGACTTTTCTGTATCCATGTATGGTGGAAATGTTTTTATCTAGGCTATGTCAACAGAAACACAAAACTCAGGCAGCAGGTGACAATTTAAAATATAGAATATATAAGAATATAATTCAGTTGGTGAATGCCTTTCAAGCATTCTGTATATCTTTTTCTTTGATTTAGTCTTCCCTGCTCTTTGTGTCTTTGTTTGGGGTTCCTCTTTAAATGTGGCACCTTTTCACCTCAAGGATAAATTAATTAATTTTAATTCAATTAGAAACTCCTGGACTGAATGTTCAAAACTTTTTGCATCTATCCCACATATCTGTGTAACCTGACATCTCCAGAAAGATTTTTATGGGAATAATGTCATCAGAGCTGCCAACCCTCATGCATTGAGCGTGAGACGCAATTGACCCTTCGCTAAGCCCCACCCCCCTTAGTTACTGTTGCCAAGTCCGACAAATTGTTGGCGTTGCCACTGTTACTGTTACACTGCACTCCCTGGAAAAATATTGTCAAATTTGATGGAAAAAGCGATCTCAGAAAGAAGCAGACAGTTTTGTAGTTGCATTATACATTTGAAGGTTGTATTCAGGCTGTCAAACTGACTCAAACTGACTGAAACGGACGTGAAACAAAATGAAAGATAGAAGCTAAAGACTGCCGATCCACACAGTACAAGTGAACCACCGCTTACCCCGATGATTGAGACAAAAGACAACGATATTAAGGATCAACACTGTTCCTGTAAAGCTGGGTAGGCCTCTATTCATTAGTACAATCATTAAAAAGCAGAACAGTAGGGCTTTATTACGTTACATTTCAGTCGGAAGTTAGCTAGCGTTAGCTAACTAACATAAGGAACAATCCACAACCGACATTTTTCTGGATTTATTTTGGGTTTTGTAAAGAGAATAAATCGTACTTCTCCTTTCAACCTCTCTGGGTAGCGACTGTAACTATTACAAGTGCACCAGGAACAGAGTTTGACCATATCTTAGCTAGAAAAGCGCATCCATGAAAGTGTCGGACTTCAGTTAGAGCGAGTCCTATACTGCGCTGTGATTGGTCAGCATGAATGCAGAATTGAGGCGCAGGACAGCCGAGCTGCCGTCACCCTGAATCTTGAGACATGAAGGAGCTATAGAGAGGGCGGCCAGATCGCTGACCCTCTTGGCTGATGTCAGAGCCACAAGTAAGGCGACCTTGGCCGAAAGAAACTTCAGGTCCGCTGTCTCTAAAGACTCAAAAGGGACTTGGGTTTGTAGTCCGTGTCACCGGCCTGTGCCTCCGCACCCCTTTCAGGAAACGCTTCACCAGGGGGTGAGTGAACACCGTCCAGTCACGAGGGTTTTAGTGACAGTGGAGATGGCAGCAGCGTAGGTTTTAACCGTGCTGAACGCCAGACCCCTGTCCACGAGCAGCTGGAGGAACGAAAGCACCCCCTGGCAGCGGACAGGCCACCGGTTCCAACCCCTGGTTCAAACACCAGCGTTGGAACGCCGACCACTTGGAGGAGTAAGAGGACTGAGTAGAGGCGGCTCTCGACCCCCGGATCGTGTAATCCACCTCATGGGAGAGACCTAGACCCTCCAGGCGCTGCCTCTCAGTGGCCGAACCCACAGGGGCTGGCCGAGAAGGCATCCACCCCCAGCAGGGGACATCCCGCAGGCTCAGTGAAACAGGGCACACTGAGCGTTTTCCCGGTTGGCAAACAGATCCACCACTGGCATGGCGAACCGGAGCCAGATCTGGGCCACCAGATCGGGATGGAGGCCCCACTCGTCTGGGCGAGGGCCCCCCCTTGACATCTCTGTTCGACACGCCAGGGATGTACTTCGCTCTGATGGAGAGCAGATGAGTGTGCGCCCACAGGAGCAGCTGCCTGGCCAAGCTCAGCAGCTGCGCCGAGCGCACCCCACCCTGGCGGTCTAGGTCTCCGGCACGTTTATGTGGAGAGGCATGTGGCCCTGCCACAGACCGCCTACCACTTGACAGAGACAGGTCCCACCCCAGCCCATCAGGGAGGCGTCTGTGAAGACCGAGATATGGGACGTGACCCTGCCATTAGGCCAGATTTGAACCCACAGACAGAGGAACAGCGATAAGATGGCGTCTCTGTCTCACTGGGTCGACACGCAGGCATCTGCTGCAACCTCCTCATGTGCAGGAGGCCCAGGGGGACCACCACGTGAGCAGCCGACATGAGGCCCAGAAGCCTCATGATCGACAGAGCTGTCACCACTGCCCGTGGGACAACACGAGAGCAGCTCGTGCACCTCCATCCTTCCCTGAGAGAGCCGTGCTCTCCAGAGAGAGGAGTCAAGTACCACACCCAGGTAGGTGAGCCTCTGGGAGGGAAGAGGAGCACTCTTCTTCCAGTTCACCGTGAAAACCCAGGTGAGACAGGTGTGCGACAAGCTTGGCCGTCTGCACCACCGCCTCATAGCAGCATATGGTCGGGATAAAACAGGACCCCTGTCGCCCAACCGCTGCAGTGACTCCAAAGCCGCCTCGACACACTTGGAGAAAGTGCGTGGGGCCAGGGAGTAATCGAATGTCAGGCGGTTGTACTGGTACTGGACACCCCGGAAGGAGAACCGCAAGAACTTCCTGTGTCCGGGGATGACGGCAATGTGAAAGTACGCGTCATTCAGGTCAATGGAGGAGGAGCACCTGATTTACTGTCAACATGCAAAAAGGTCTCTCTATAATCGCTTGTTGAACAGTGACAGATCCTGGAAGGGTCTCACGCCCCCCATATTCCTCCTGACCAGGAAGTAACGGGAGTAGAACCCCTGACATTTTGAGTGTTCACACACGTGTTTTCAGCGAATAAACACAGCTATATGAATCCAAAGTAAACCCTTTGCTGTGATTTAATTGCAATAAATGGATCAAACTGATAGCCGAATGATGGCCAGTCGGCCAGTGGATTTTCATTACACCGCTCACATGGTCCTCTCCAAACAACGCCCCGAAGCCGCCGGTGACGTTTGGACAATCTCACCACTGATAGGCTTTCGCAACATCGCGTCAAGCAAATTTCTCACCCAAGTTCAAAAATTGGAACTCGCGCGAACCAGCGAATTGTGCGACAAACGCACCGCCCTAAGCGAATTGACAGGAATTCGCGTCTTTGCATTGACTTTGTATGTAATCAAGCCGCCCAAAACGCAGAATGGCTTTCAGTGTTGTGTGAACGCACCTTTAGAGGGCGAAGCCTGTACGAAATAGAACACAGCAGACTACTGATTGGTCAGAGAGAATCATTACTATTCCCTGCGTCATCATTGCGCGCGCCTGGCAGAGGCCAGCAACAGAACGTTTTATATATTACAATTTTCACACATTATTTCATCGCTAAATTCGGCGGGAAAGGAGCTCGTGAGTCCGCCCAGCCACCCGCTCACAGAGCCCTCTGGTCCCACTGTCACAGAGACCTGCATCAACTACGGCAGAGGAAAACACAGCTGTTTTCATACCGCCTATCTGTCTTTACATTCTCAGTAATGTTGAAACGTTTTAACTTAAATCAAGAGAAAGCTGTACGTGTGTCGCATTGAACAATAAGTCGCGGGAGTTGTGTGTGGCGTCGCTATGACGACCAGCTACATTGAGGGCTACTATCCCTGGGTACTATCTGCAATGGAAAACGGAGGACGGCCAAACCGAGTAGAGTCGAGGCGAGTTGAGCTGGCACAGATAATGGAAAACACGGCATTTGTGACCAGGTAACGTAGCTGGTAGAGTTTTCCAATATAAAAATGTATTTTCTGAATAACAGCCTTTTTATTCTGTTGGGAATGTGAGCTGCACAGAGCTGCTGATGGATTTGTGGTGAAGTGTGAAGTGAAACCTGATAACTAGAGTAATCTGATGACTGTGTTTCACACAGTGTAACCTGTTAACTAAAGAGTAATCTCATTACTGTGTTTCACACATTTAAACCTGATAACTAGAGAGTAATCTGATAACTAGAGTAATCTGATTACTGTGATTCACACAGTTAAACCTGATAACTGGAGAATAATCTGATTACTGTGATTCCCGCATTGATGTTGCCTAGTAACCAACGTGCTTGCAGTGGGATCATGGAAAAAACAATATTGCATGTCATACCCCTCTTTCCTTGCTCATTTCGTCTTCAGTGTCAACTTTCAAAACATTCTGACTGAAATGAAAGACTCGTAAAGCAGATTAAACTTCAGAAATTGTGTGGCAAAATATTAAGCAATCAATGTTACTTATGATTTGTAGCTTTTTATCATTCTAGATATTTATCCATTTCTTGTTAAAATTTAATTAACACTGACTGGCTGATTTTGAAGACGTCTCAATAATTGACATGTTCTCGGATCATAATTATGCCATGATTCTGCTGAAAATGGACCTCATATTTGGGGTTCACCTTAAAGTCTTGATCAGGGTTTAGCTAACTGTAAAAGCCTGAACTGTAGCAGGTTGGAGCTTAATGGTTATCCACATATGATGAATAGGGCTCAGCTGAGGAGATAAGACAAATTCAGCTTAACAACAACAATGAACCCGTAACATTTAGGGCTGAAACATAACATTAGATTTTTATTAATTCAAGCAAACTGTTACAGTCAACAGTTACATAAGTTACATGGTATACAGTATTGATCTAATCTTTTTCTTTTTTTTTTTTAAACCAGGGTTTCTGTCCTCCCTCGCCCCTTCTCCCCCCTCCCAAACATAGAAACAGCAAATCCATACAAGCGCAGGCAAGTAAGTAGTAACAGCACAATACATTCATGAACTCAACGATACGTTTTGTACGAACAATAAGGCAAGTAGAAGAAAGAACAAATGGAAAAGGATGGCAGACATTTTCTTTGAAATGAGCCAAAACAAGGCATAATGTATCCTTCTCTTTCATTCCTGAAAGGCAGTATCACACAAAATGTTTTATTTTGAAATTCTGTAGAACCAAACGAGGGTAAGGCTTCTCGTTAGTGGGCAGGTACACAATAAAGGGTAATCTGAGTGAAAAGCTGCCTTCAGTGGTATTGAGTGGTTTGTACCTGGTGTTGGTCAGACTCTCATAATCACACCTTCTCAAAATTCAAGATTTTCATCGGCACACTGAATATTCACCTGGGACAATAAGAGAGGCAGGAAATCTGATGTAAATCTACAGCATCTAAATCACTTCCAGTGTCCATTTCTATGGCAAAGAACTTGAGAAAAGGATGGGAGCTCCATATACTAAAAACCAATGGCTCAGTGTTTATCTTCGACATTGCCTGATGTCAACATGAGCACATGTGGCTCCTTTAGAACCTGGACAGACAGAAAAGCTCAATCTCTTGGCATACATTTCCGTGGGGGTACAAGTTAGATGCAAGTGGATGGATATGCACACGTGCGCCGAAGCAGGCGTGTGCTTCTGCTCCTTCATTTTCCAACCATATAGCAATCATCAACACAATCTTTTGCTTGTTCTAAGCGGTAAAGTCAGTCCTGATAACAAGAGAGAAAACAACCCAGCTGGTGTTCACACTGAGTGACTGTTCATGTAGTGGTCAGTATCAGCAACTACTGGCCCGTTAAAACCACAAATGTTTCATCAGAAAAAAGGTAAATAAAAGATAACAGCATTCATTCAATGCCATGTTCAGCCACCAGGTGGCAAAATGGTGCTGAGAACTAAGGATAAATGCAACATGCCTTCATTTTGTCCTTTTCTATTTTCTCATTTTCATTTTTTTTTTTAAAGATTGACATACAAATACGAAATAAAAACAAGTTGTTCTTCAAAAAAAAGTTATCTTCATGTATGACGATAGTAAACAAGGTCGTGTGGTAGTGCAGAAAAGGATGAACGCAAAAAACTTCTCTTGGAACACTAGAGAGACAGACAAGGGCAACGTGGAGATTCTCCTCCTAACACACCCACAACAAGACAGAGATACGGGGAGGTAAAAAAAAAAGCTTGACAGAGGACAACTGGGCAACAACAATATTCCACTTCTTTCCAGAGTACAAAGGACTCTGTGTGGGTTGGGGGGGGTGGGCACCTGAACACGTTCATCCTCTGCCGCCAACGCTGCGTTTCCCCCCCCTATCTCTCTGATTGCCATCACTCCATCCAGTCTCCTTCATCAAACTCGGACTCGTCCTCGGAGTCGGAGTACTCGACAGCAATGCGCCGTGACAGGATGGTGGCCACGTCATTGCCAACGCGCTCGTGCTTAGCCTCTTGCTCTCGCTGCTCCTCCACTTTGCGTAGCTGTATGCCTGCAGTGGGAAGAAGTAGGGAAAGACTTTAGTTTATGATGAAATAATGTCTTTGATTTGATTGTCTTGTCTGATCAGCCCAAATATTTTCAATTTATTATTGTAGATAATTACGAAAATCAGCAAATAATCAAATTTCAGAAGCTGGAACAAGTGACTTTTTGGGACTTTTGCTTAAAATGCATTTTTGCAGATTAGTTTTTTTTTGTCCAACAACCAACATTTTCAGCTATTATTTAATAAATCTGATGCATTTCTTAAATAAAATGTCGGCATCTGAAAAGCATCCAAGGGATCAAAAAGACAAAATACACACTTCTCCCCTAAACTGTGAGCGTGCGCTTTATCCAGAGAAAGCTCTGCACTGCAGGCTGTGTACAAACAATCGGGGGAAAACACAACCCACCTTTTCTGATGGCTTCCAACAGAACACTGCGTGCATCGCTGATGGGTGGCAGATTGGCTGGATGGTGCCTCTTGGACCCCATATCGTGGATGGTGTGGGGCGGTGGGGAGGCCATGGCTCCTGCTGAGGGGAAGGCTGGCAAAGGCGGCGGGCCTGACAGACAAGGCGAGGAGCTCCGCGCTCCGGGGAGGGGCAGAGGAGGAGGCGGCGGGGGAGGAGGCAGGATGGTGCCATCCGACTGGGTCCCAGAGCCCATGGTTGGGCCCCTGTCCAGGACCTGCTGGAGACGGGCTGGGGAGGAGGAGTGGAGGGGAGGCGCAATGGGTGGAGGGGCCGGGTGGAGCACGCCGGGGGCGATCTGGAGAGGAGCGGGAGGAGGCGGGATGGCTGGGGCCTGCTGCTGGAGTGGTAGAGGAGGAATGGGAGGAGGAGGGGTGCCCCGCAGGCCTGTGGAGGGTAACGGGGGAGGTGGAGGGGGAAGAGGAGGAGGCGGTGGAGGAGGAGTGTTGGAGTTGAGGCCTGCTGTCCGGGCTGGGGACTGGGGTCTGCTGTCGGAAAAACCTGAACTGGAACTGGAGGGAAGGAGAGAGAGAGAAAGAAAGAAAAGCAGGTCATCACAGGGATCAGAAAACTGAAATCTATGTAGAAAAGAAACATGAAATACGTAAGATGCTAGGACCAACTAGCTGTACTCTGTGATACAAGAACAATGCCGTTTCTTTATTTCCAAGTCATCCACATGGATCATCAGCTGGTGAGGATGCGGACATATCGCATGAGACTTGGAGCTTTATCCTCTTTTGTCATGCATGTAGCCATCAAGTGAATATTTAAAACCCCTTTAACAAATTCTTTTCAACCAACACACAGAGCCTACATTAGCTAAATTAGATCAGGTAATCAGCTGCAGCACAATTTCATGTTTAGACTGGCGCTGGTAAAAGTAATCATACATACAGTAGCTTTTTGAAATTGCAGTGTTGTCAGGGTGGTTTATGGGGTCCTTAACTCTGCCACCAGCCCACCATGCCAGTGAATGTTTATCTCAATGTCAGTATGCCAAATTAGAGGGTAGAGGATGCTGCATCTCAGAGAGGCGCACTGAAAGCACAGAGCATCTAGAGCTTACTGTATCTCATACGTTAAAGTCAGAACATTTTCAGTATTGGCCATTAACTGATGCTGAAGCTATGTTGCTGGATTGTGCTACTAACCCAAGCACTGCAACACAAAGACCGACATGTTCACAACCAATTTTCTTTCCACGGAGAGAACTGCTGCAGACAAAAAGCACAGCAAGAGAGAAAGGAGAGGAAAATACTGTATACTCCCCCAAGCACACTTGAGGTTGTATCTTTACCAATATCTACTTAATGTGCTACATTAAATGTGGGGAGGGGGGTAAAGTGAGAAAATTAGATATGCAACACAATGATAGTAACTAACACCAGAAGCAAAAATCAGAAAAAGACTAAAAAGTAGAAGTAAATAAAGACAGGTGGCAGATCAAGATGGGGAGGAAAGAGTTTGTGGGCAAAAGATGAAGATAGCTGCAAGGACTTCTGCAAAAATCAATGAGATATTTCTCTGGTGCTGCAGCCACAGCTTTAATCATTCCCTCTGATCTCTCCATCCCTTCAAACAGTGACATGCGGCAAAAGTGTGCAGCAGAAAAACAACCTGTAATGCGCTCAGTGGCCTTAACACTTTATTGATCCGGCCCTTCTCCCCACCTTCAGCTTTGGTCCACAAAATCTCCATCTATCCCTTCTTCTCTGTGTTTTTTTCCTACTGAGCTCTAAAAACAGTGAAAAATCCTCGTCCTCTCAAACACAATAAATACTCACAAAAAGAAAAGTAATGGAATGCCAGTCACGATGACCAACTAATCGATAAGAGATATAAAGACAAATAAGTTGTTTTTTTTTTAAACCAAACAAACCAAAGAGATGGGGATGGGATGTGTGTTGCTTGTGAATCAGAGACAAGGTGAAATACTTCTTCACTCTTGAATCCACTTGGAGCATCGGGTGAGCAAGGTTTGTCAGTCCGGTGAGTTGGAAATCAGGGCTGCATTAACTTTCTGGCAATGTGGGGGAGCACCTACTGCTGTTATTATTAAAACTTGCTGCACTTATTGCAAGACGATAAAAAAAATAAAATAAATAAAAAGTATCACTAAAGGGGACATAAAGCTGAGGCTATGGCCTTGTCTCCTGTCCCACCTGATCACAGAGGGTGGCTTGATCTCTCCCAGTGGGTGCATGAGAGGTGGAGGAGGTGGAGGATCGTGGGGCCGTGAATACATTCTGTCCCCGGTACGGTTCAGCAGCTCGTTCATCTGGCTGTAGGGCAGCGCCGCCAGCGAGAAGGGCCCGTCCAAATGTTCCATGTACGAGGGAGCCCTGAGCAGAGAGATACGTTTTCATTTTCTCATGCGTTTGGTTTCCCCTTGCTCAATTTTGTTTTTAGTTATTGTCCATTGTATTCTTATCAACTAACAAGCTTACCTGCACAAATATTTTTTTCTGTTAGAACTCAAACGCAGTTATTTAAACACATCAACAGACATTCTGGCTGTGACTGCTGCTCATGCTACATGTAGAAGAGACCCATGGCTCCCAACTGTTTTACCTTATACCCCCTTGTGAAAGAACCACCGTTGATAGCTTGTACACACTTTGTTTACATTTCAGTCCTTGTCTCCTTCAGGTAAATTTCCTTCACATTTATCATGAATTTCACCCAATGAAGGTGTAAGTGACTGTGATCCGACACGTCTATAAAACTTGACATCTACCACTACATAAGAATGACTTTTCTTTCCTGATCTTCCTTGATTCATTTAAATCATGTTTAGAGGCTCGAGGAGGAAGAACATCCAGTATTTCAAAATAAAAGAGCAAAGATGCGAGAAAAGTAATAAAATAATGAATATGATTTGAAAATATGAATATGATGCGAAGCAGAGCTTTTTCCCCCCTCTTTCTTATTCTGTAAATCATCCTACAGGATGAAGATGACCGACCCCAGAGGAGGACTAGAAGTTAAAGTAGTGCACACAGGGTACAGCAGTGTGCTTATTTACTTACAAACTGTGTGAAATAAAGTACAGTATGAAGCAGCTCAAAATGTGTGCTAAAAAATATTAGGGATGCACCGAACCGATACCAAAATCGGCCCAATACTGAACCAAATATCTTGGCCGGGTAGCCAATCTATTCAATTCAATTACGTGCGTATCAAGCAATGCGTCACACCTGAACACTTTGCTAGGAGAGCTAACATAGCATTTTCGGACTCTTCGGCAAGCAAGCTATAAGATGAAGCACAAGTATAGAATGTACAGTGCAAGTTCTTTGGAAGAAGCTAGCTCGGTATTCTCAGTATGGCTATGGCAGGAGCTGCAAAGAGGCTGAAGAAGACATTGTCAGAGGAAGCGAGGACTGAGAAAAAGAGCGAGTGACGAGCAAACGACCGGACAAGAGCAAATATCAAACTGACTTTGACTTGTTGGCATGAGCTAAAAGCTAAAAGCATGCAGGACAGATGCCGAGCTGGCCTTGTTTCTGTTGGATTATACCCAACGCTCAGGTATCTGGACTGAAAAAGTCGGATCGGTGCATCCCTAAAAAATAGTCAGAGTTGAAGACGAGAGGTAATTACGAAATATTTCAACAAGCTTGAAACATGTTCATACTTGTTCAAATTCTTTTTTTGAGAATGAATGATAAACACTTTGAACTGCTGCATAAAATTAGAGATGACATGTTTTCTTAGTAAGTCTGTGGATCCAGAATCTGATACATCAAGACAGGAAAAATGAAATAAAATACCAAAAGTAGAATCATATGTGGCTGTATGACACAGGACAAGGCTAAAAATCTATTCATCTGCTTCTTTTTAAATGGCTTACACTGGTTGGGTTTGATCTAGTGCTGTATCTTGCACCCGTTTTATATAGTTTTATTTATGAGGACAAAAATGGAAATGTGCCTCAGCTACAGTTGAAAAGGAAAAAAGAAAAAGAAATCAGATGATGCTTTGTCAGTCCTGTCCATCATAGACACTGTGGCTATTTGGTCATAACATCAAGGAGCATGCATTCATTGTTGCCTTGAAGTTCTATTCATGGCACTGACAAATCCAAGAAAACCACCAATTTGTATTATCTTTTCTTACTAATCACATTCACTGGCAGGGGAATGATTGGATACCAGTGGCATTGGAGCTTTGAGGCACAATAAATGCAATCACCACTGTGAGGAACCTTAATCATCGCTGTTGTAGCTAAACTGCAGGAAGTCATTCTTAGTGGAGTGGGCACAATTTATTTTTGTAGATTGAGTGATTACAATCAATCAGTATTTTTGAAGCTCATTCATATTTTAAAATAGAAGTTATATTGCATATTCTGTATATATTTATGTGCACATTAGCCTGTTTTGAGTTAGGTTAAAATGATGGGACGAAGTAGCTTCTTAAAAGCTGGTGGAGATAGGTTGACTTTCCGTTCATGCCGTCTTAGAGAGTTTTGTCCTAGTTTCCAACTCTGATATGGGTAACACTGGACGGCCACATTTACACACCTGTTGTCGTGGTAGCCTGCAGATCCGTTGGCCTCTCTGTGTTTGTCGTCAGATATGTCCTGGGCGAGCTCTGCCCCCAGTGCCAGCTTCTGCCACTCCTTTTTACGATCGTGAGGCGCCCGCGGCACCTTCTCGGGCTCCTGCGGACGGTCTATCGCCTTCAGCTTTGGTAGGGAGGGTGACGATGATGGTGTGGGAAGAGGTGGTTAGAGGCAGATGAAGAGATGGCGGACGACGGCGAGAATCAAATGGGAGGACGAAAACCCACAAGAGGTGGTGTGGATGGAGAGGGGGATAGCAAGAGAAAAAGGTAACAGATTAGCTGCTGTTAAATCAATTCTCTTTTGTCATCTTCTAAGACAAAATAGTGACTGCCTGCTCCACTATAAAAACAGGCAAGAGAGAGAGAGAGAGAGAGAGAGAGAGAGAGAGAGAGAGAGAGAGAGAGAGAGAGAGAGAGAGAGAGAGAGAGAGAGAGTTAGCATTTTATCACACAATTAAACCCAAATTTTTAACATGGATCTAAGTTGCCCCCTCTGGCCTTTTCACACTCTGCTGCTTCACCCTCTACAGTCCACGTGCACATAAATACCCATATACCAAAGCATCCCTCTTTCATTTTGCATTGTAGCTGCTGTCAAAACATCTTCCTGCAATTTCTATTTATCTTAAACTAAGTGATAAGGACTTTTCAAATAGTGTACTGAATTAGCTCTCTAGTAAGACAAATCACACAGATGTTTAAGAAAATACCGTTGCACAAGTTTGGGAACAGGGAGTGCTCATTCACTGACATGGACCAAATCAAAATATCATACAAGTATATATTTTTACTGAAGCATGGAATTCAGAAAGTAGCAATAAAGCGACAATTTGATAAGGTTTTTACATATTTACTCAGGGTCCATCATCAAACAGCACTCCCTGCCTCCCAGACTTCAGCATGACTGACTTTCATCACACACACACGGCTGTAAAGAAACTGAGCAGCGAGCTGCTGTAGCAGAAATCACACAGTTTTGAAATAATCGCCATATTTTCACATACCTGCCCTGGAAGGTCTAAGTACCTATAGACCTGATCATACATGCGGGGGTCCTGCAACTATAAGAACAAAAACCACAAGAGAAGCACTGGGGGTGAGGGGAGGGGGGTTCAAAAAAATCAACATGGCACAGGATTGAGCACAACACCGCTGCACACAGTCAACAGGGACAAAAACAGAGCGGGCGGTGAGAGAAGGTGGGACAAAAGGGGGAAAGAGGGGAAAAGAAAAGTGCTGTTAAACAGAAAATGACAACGCGCTCAGCTCGGGGGACGTCACAATGCAGGAGGACGCAGCGGCACACACAGCCCAGTGCAAGCAAACACACACACACACACACACACATACACACACACAAAATAAAACAAAAAACAGAATTGAGCTTCTGCGCGAACAGAAAGAAGACTGAGGTAGAAAGAGAGAGATCTCACTGGAATGGGAGGACAAACTACAAGGTGTGTTTCTACATGTGGGAGGAAAAAAC
The DNA here is from genome assembly GCF_021292245.1 of Micropterus dolomieu. Taxonomy (NCBI): domain Eukaryota; kingdom Metazoa; phylum Chordata; class Actinopteri; order Centrarchiformes; family Centrarchidae; genus Micropterus; species Micropterus dolomieu. Next base: position 15,381,564 of record NC_060159.1, read on the forward strand.
GTCATACCAACAACAGCTCAGGCTGAAGAATGACATGCAAAACAAACGCACGCACACAAACATGCTCGAGTTGAATCAAAATAATACATGACAGGTTAAAGCACAAGAACACTAAAATGAAGAAGGGAGCTTTTCACAGTTCAACTAAATACTGAACTTCATTAAAGCACTTTCTCGATCACATTAGTTGTGAGCCACTTCACATTAGAAAATATTATGCAATTCTGACAAACAATTCATTTAAAAACACATTTTCCACCTTTATAGACAAATATTTTTAAACATTAGGCCGGCGTTATTCTATATTCTTCTTATTGTCAAACAAATCCCATAAAAAGACTAACTCCAGCTAAGTGTTAGCGATACCTTCTCACTTCCCTAGCCTGGCTGTGGCACTCAAAGCCCTCCGGTTTCATACTGAAGATGTACATCTAAAAACAGGTCACATATTTACAGTTTCATTTTTAAAAAGGGTTAAATAAGCTTCTAACACAGCCAGGCATTGTAGACTATAGCAAACGTTACTCATGCAGGAATCGGTCTGAACAGGGAGTGTTTACAGCAGCAGGACAGTGTATTTGGGATTAATTTAAAATAAATTAGAGCGCCCGTGTTCATTATAATGAAGGAACATGTCACCCAGTGCACAATTGTGTCTCGCTGCTGTTTTTAAATAGTTTTCAGACAACAATGGAGCTCTGTGGCTCAGAGGAACATCAGGCTTTGGCTACACAGACAACACTTGTTGGTAGGATCAATTCATTGTTAGTTTTTGCCTTTTAATTGGATTTGTTGATAATAAAAAAACTGAATATTGCCAGACTTATCATTTAAGCGTAGGTCAGTCATAAAATCAGGTATAAAGCAAGCTGTAGTACACTTTGGGTGAAATATAACAATTTATCAACTGCCTTTACACAAACACATAACATGTTCCCCCTGCTGGCTTTCTTGCTTCTGAAGAATCAAACAATGATTGCAACCCTATTTCTAGTAGCAGAAAACACCATACTGTTTTTGTTTGTGAATGTGCACATTTGTGTGTATGTGGTCGTGTATTATTTCCCTCACAAATGTTTCTAGGCAAAGTAAAGAAAAGGCCTCTGAAACATTGGGACTCTGAATTAAAACCAATACTAATCAATTTCTTTAATGCCCTTAGATCCTCAAGGGAGGCCTTCCCTCCTTATTCAATAACTGTGTGCGCGCTAGTCTTTAGATGAAACATGCTGGCTGACAGGCGGCTGATTCAACACAACGTGGGTTGTGGACAGCATCTCCTCTGGTTTGGCTAAACGATGTTGATCTTGCCCGGCCACTGCTGCGCCGGGCCGTCGAGAGCGAGCATAGGAATAAATCCTAATGGTAATGCACATTGATTAGGTTCTGATTCATCATGGCCCATTACCCCTGATGAGGTATTGGCCGAGTGGTAGCCTCTGTGCTCAAACACACACACACAGCTCCTGCATATTGATATAGCTAGACTGGCAAATATAATTTATTTCAAACATGACATACAGCAATGCATCCTGACAACACTGTTTGCTGAGGCTACAGGAGCTGCAGCAGAAGGTCAAATATTTTAACTTATCGTCCTCTGCCATTTTCCAAACTATGCAGAGCCTCTAAAATTCAGCATTTTCTGCCAGATAATTTGGAGGATTAATCCGGCCCAACCTCTGACTTCCTGAAAGGTCTGCAGTCATTGTGTACTGGCAATATTTAAAGAAACATTTACAGAGCACATTTGCAAAAAAAAATAAAAATGAAACAAAGTGTGCATTCTGCAATCCTACTCAGAGGTTTATAGACTATTCTGGGATTTTGGTTTTATTGATATTACAATGAAGAGTGACAGGAAGGACAGGTAGCAAGCAGATAAAAGGGCAAGGGAACACGGGTAAAGAGCCAGACAAACATCTGTCCAAGAGAGAGCATCACACACTGAGTTTTAATGCAGCAACGTGAATGTGAAAACAGTCTGGGGAAAAAAAGCAGAGTAAACAAGGGAGGGAGGTACACTGTGTTTGTATGAGAGAAAATGAGAAACGGTGCATCTCCTGTGTGTGTGTGTGTGCGCATGCACGTGTTTGTCACCACCGTTACAAATGTAGCTAATTTAACAGGGCTGTGTGCCTCAGCTAGGTCGTCATCCTTCATCTGAATGGACTGGTACTGGCAGAGAAAGTGTCACTGTGCAAGCACTGTGAGTGTGTGTGATGCAGCAGTCACGGATTTGTTATGTACAGAATGCGTTCACATGTGCCTGTGCACATTTTCATGCTCACTTGATGTGCAATATTTCTGTGTGTATGTGTGTGTGTACCTGTGTGTCCCCGTATGTTTGTAGTCAATTTTTAATGCGACAGACTCAGCAGAACTGCAGCTATGTTACTGGGTAAATAACCCCCACAGGGAGGACCACCCAGCTGCTGACATTAACACAAACTCTTCACACAATACACAAACTTCTGCTGCTGATGATGATGATGATGATCTATTGGATTTGGGTTGTGCAGACTTTTACAGTAATTATCTACGGATATGGCTTTCACTGATGAATGTAATAAAATTATGATTGTACAATTACAAAAACTGGCTTTAGAATATACTGGTTGTGCAGTCACCTCTATTGCAACATTCTGATATTCTGTATTATGATGAAGCCTCGTGGCAATATCAAATAAGGTTGGTGAGCAAGCTAGGAAAACGTAAAGGGCTCAAATGAAGAGCAGCATGTTGAATGCCAAAATAAAATGTGTATCTATAGGTATCATGATTTGATCTCTGTAACAAAGAGGAAGACGTCTCTGCTCAAACGTGTCAGACGGTGTTATTTGACCACTACACCAACGCAAACGTGCAGTTAAACACAAAATCACTGAGTGTATGACCTTGCTGTTAGTGAGGCGTCTACTCCATGGCTGTGTCCCAAATTCACTGACTTTATTTGGATTTTTTAAAAATAATCTACTATTTTTATTTCAAGCTTGGCTGACAGTAAACATGCCCAAATAAATGGATGAAACAACCAAAAAAAAAAAAACAAACAAAAAGATTGTCGACATTATTATCGCATTGACAGTTTGCATTGCCCACAACTTTTCTGCATGTATATTGCTTGTCTTCATTGCAGCAGAATAAAGATACGGCTAATGAGAACTTCAGAAGACTGTCAGAAGAGTGCCAACCATCGTACCTCCACTTGGATTTGCACGTTCGGTAAGCTTAATTACGAGATTTATAAATGGCGTTCACGTCAAACTTCTTTTCTGTCAGATGTGTCTGACTTGACGCTTCATAATACAATCCAGTGCATGAAAGTCAAGTAAATAAGGACGCCTTATGTGAGCCAGCGTCTGCTGTTCGAGGCATAAAACCCAAGTTTAATGGAGATATATTGTCAATGCACAGTACACCCTCACTAACTGTCTTGAGTTATCCTGTGACATGAACACTCTCAAGTCATATACATGGGTCCCATCGCTACCATCCATCTAATATGCAGCGTAAGGCCAGCTTTCCATTTAAAACTTAGCACCCTGTTCTGGGATTAAACAAAAATGCACTGAAGAACTAGTCAGACATCTTGTCTGAACTGCTAAATATATTTAGAAGAGGATCAAATTTAGTCCAACAATTTCCCCCATTTCTTAGTGGATTACTGATAAAAACATTTTTAAAGGACTCCTAGTCTTCTATCCCAAGAGTAGAACTGGGATGCAGTCAGGGCAGGTAAATACTGGAGGGTTGTTAGTAACGGGGTGGAAGTGGGGAGCTCACTTGATCAGCGCAAACCAGAAAGGGGGAGTGGATAGAGCGGGGGCGGAGTGGGGTAGGGCTGCAGGCTACCATGTGGGGAGCAGATGCTCTGGCAGAGGCGGCGGGGAGGAAGGTCTTACCTCTGGGGGAGTGAGGAAGGGAGGAGGGGTTTCAGAGAGGACTCGCATAAGTCCATTGGGACACACAAGATAAGGCATTTCCAGCTGAACAGTCAGACAGAGTTCGACCAGGATTCAGAAAAGAGAATTCAAAGCCAAAGGTTGAGAGGAACAAGGAAGGGAGATCCTAAAGCAGTATTTCCACAACTGTTTATTACCGTGACACAATTCTAGGGCACCAATGCTATCATTTTTACCATCGAAACGTTACAAAATATCGCACACATGTTCAATTATATTCGTGTGGCTTAAAATAGCTGACATAACAAAATACTCTGAGTGTGAAAGTTGTTTTAATTAACGATTAATCCCATGGTGTCCACGCGCTATAATTGGTAAAAGCACACAGAGTTCTTTTTTCTTTCAATACAAGAAGCATGTAGGTTTTAGAAAAAGGGGTGCAATAATGCAAATGCACTGTCTGCAATGGCAACCTTGATCTAAACCAGTCCAAAGTTAGAATACCACTGTCCTGCCTCACTTTCATTAGCTGCTCATGTACCAGCAATAACAGGCTAACAAAAACTGAAACTGTTAGCACAAGTTACAAGGAGAACACAATTAGTGTCCTAAATTGTGCAAACACAGCCTCCTGTCCATTTTCTAAGCTCTTCTAAATCTAGCTCTACAGAGATCCGGTTTGAAGTCACCACATTTTCATACCTGTCCCTTGGAGCAAAGCATCCAAATGGTGCAGGTCCTTTAGCGTGTGTACAACAGTGACTGTGCATGATTTCATCTTCATGTGATCCATCTCTATTGTCATTGTTCTGCTGCCGGTTAAATTTGTGCATTACAAGTTGACCAGTAGGAAAAGTAGGAGAACATACCAAAAGTTAATTTAGTGAATACATTCCTTTGCTTACATGCAAATAGCTGCTTTAACGAGATATTTGCATAACATCTAAAATCATGTTTTGCACATTTTTCAATCCTCAAGTGTAAAAAAGGTGATGGTGAAGCAAAACCTCTGCAGCTGAAATCACAGTCACTGGAGAGCTCCTCTGTGGTCAAGAAACAATCATTAGGGCTGCCTGGTACATGCTGTAACTGGGAAATAATTAACAAGCGTATTCTGTTGCAGAAAGACAATGACATTTGTAAACATGATTTTTTTAAATCAAAGCCTAATTAAGCTAATGATAGCTGAGGTCAATATTGCCAAAGCACCACGACAATGAAAGGTCAACATTTAACATGAAATCCATTTCTCTATTTGCGTGTGCTACGATTTCGGAGAAATAAACAATCTGCACATCCAGCTCCAGTGCTCTGAATGTCCTCCACATTCTGGATGGAAGTCATTCATTTTTTTTTTGGTGCCTCGCGACACACAAAAAGCTCAGCGTGTCTGTGTTGGATGTGTACAGCTGCTGTGGCCTGTAGCAGGGCGCTGTTCATGGTGTCAGTGTCGGTCCATCTCTGCGTCTCAATGCTCCAAGCCCGCTGTCTCAGTCTCTTGAATGGCAATGGAGTAGTTGCCATGGCAATCGCAGCAAAGGGGGGGCTTAAGGATAGTGTGATTTTTCTGGGGAGGGGGAAGTCAACTTAACATTGGAAATTTGTATCTGACAGAAGTAACGGTGGAGACTTAACGCTCTTTGCTTACTGATACCGTATGTTTCTCTGCAATATTTTGGGGATTCCATGGTATTTAGAGCAGATTCTGGCTCTAGTAAGTAAAGAAAAGCTCCTACACACTCCCTGAAGCGAAACATTTTACTGATGAATAAAAAAGGTTTCGATCTGAAAAAAAGGCCTTCCTCAGGTCAGACGTGTGGTTAGAGGGCAGCATCTGCACACAGCGATTGCCTCGTGTGTCTCCAGAGTTGCTCTGGAGTGCAGTAAAAAATGTAAAAACATAAATATTATACAATATGTACTAGAAATTAACTAAATCAATAGACACTGATGCATTTGCTGGCACAGTGTTACATAACAGCTGGCCCCACCACATTCTCCTTAGAGAGCTTAAAAGCTGAGACATTCCTCATGTCAGAAGCACTTTTTTATCAATGAAATGTTGTACTCCTGAGCCTCAGATCATGTGCAGGACCCTACCTTTATCATTTGCCCCGATATTGACTTTTGACGGACATCTTGTATGAGTCAAATGAGTAGAGTATACATTCTTGTATATATCAGTCATGTTGTAAGATTTGGTGCTTTGACAGTTTGCAATTTAATCAGGTCTAAGACTGACCTGTGACAATGTGGAAAAATGCTTATTATATATTTGCTCATTAATTAATCAAGCCGTCTCATTAACTTGCAACAATGAACACCTACTGGTTTTAATGAGGACTGGCAGCAGTAAATCTTTAGACTTGAACAAATCCAAAATTATTGGACAGACAATAGAAATAAACAGGCTAAAATTTAAATGTCAATATATTCCATTATGACGATGAGGCATTTCCAGCTGCCTTTAATCAGACAGGAGTAGGAGAGGCGGAGCCAAAGGGGTGTCTCCACAGGGCGATCCAGACGCTAGAGACAAACCTCGACGTAGCGTGGACTCAAACACTGATCTCAGAGAGAGCCAGCGATGCTCTCTTTCTCCTCTCCTACCAACTTTCTCTCCGTGTCTCTTTTGCTTTTTTTCTCCTGAGTCCCCAGAGGTTTCCTCTCACTCTCTCAGTCTCCCTCTGCTCGGCACATAGTCTACTGCTAATCCGCTGAGGGTGAGGCTAACACAGGAGCTAATGAGATTAGAACACTGTAGGCTTCTTTTCCCTTCTCTCTGCTCTGTGATGCTTTTCATTTATCACTGGCTGCTAATCTGCGTGCGCTTGTGTGTAACGCAGTGTGTGTAAATGTGGTTTTGGACTAACTATTAGAGTGATGGGACTCATTATGAAAATGTCTGGTGACTGAATAAGATTAAGTAGGGGACGTGCAGAAACTGGCTCACTGTAAATGTACTACTTTTTGTCAGGTACCAGCATCCAGAATTAATTTTTTGGTCGTGGAGAATTAAATCACTTCAGTCAGCATTTTGGTTTTAAACATTCAAGTTGCTCTCTCTGCTGTAACCACCTTTTTACTCTGCCACAAATGAATCATCCAGGCATTTTTTACATGATTAGTTTTTATTTTTACATGCAACTTTTTTTTTGATTCCCATCTCTCCACGAGGAGATACACTGCAGAGATTACATGGTTCTCCTAACAGAGACCTATTTTCTGTGATATATTATACTAACCACACCACTGACATTTAATATGAGGAAAAGTCAAGATTGCTTGGAAACTGGACCTATTTAAGGTGAATAAATCACTCAAATAATACTAGGAGGTGGTGATGGAGCAGTGGATAAGACAAATACCTTTGGTGTGAGAGAACCGGGTTCGAATCCACTGTGAGACACCATTGTGTCCCTCAGCAAGACACTTAACCCCTAGTTGCTCCACAGGCGTGCGACCTCTGACATATATAGCAATTGTAAGTCGCTTGGGATAAATGTAATGTAACTACTGCCAAAGAGGTACCTTTACACACTAAATAATATCTTTCTATCATGACTGCCGCTCTTTCGACACCCTGGGCTAAAATATTTAATTTGTAGTCTTTCCTCTAAGAAGAACCTTTGATCTGAACCCACAAACCGTGTCTCCCTGTACACCAGCTGATATCAATTGCTTTTGCTACTCACTGGAAGGCATCCAAACTCCTCCTTCCTGCTTCAGTGGATTCAAGATGTGATTTGTTTAGAAAACTTTTCTAGAGAATCATCTACATAAAGCTAGAATTCCCTTAAGACAAGACCTGATCTATAATTATGAAACATGTCAGGAACTCTTTTGCTGGATTGTCCTTTGATTATTGATCTCCTCCATTAGAAATCCTGGCTGCCATGTGCGTTCACCCTTTTTCGTATTCCTTCTTCCTTCTCTCCTTCCTTTTCATTCTTTACTTGCTCAAATGTGACCTCAGGTAAGGACATGGGAGGTTGTAAAGGATTTTTACCTTACTACCATTCGGTATGTCCAACAAAACATACAGTATATGAAATTACAAGTTCTGTATGTTTAAAAATTCTTGATAATAAGGTTGGGTGACAACTCAACATTACTGTTTGCTGACTTTTTGTAGAATCGTATTGCGATGATCATAATGTGTAACTGTTTTATAAAGTTTTGTTGTCCAAATTAATGACTGGAAGCAAAATGTAATTAAAAACAAAGAAAAGGAGTAATAGCAGGTTTTGTTTTGCACATTTGATGAACACATTTCATTGCATTAAACATCTATATCATAAGTTTAAATGTGATTTTATATACTGATTATCTAAAAATGGTATATGTCAATTATTATAAATTATATTTATTTTAACGATGTTGCCCAATGCTCTGCTGTTATTCATAATATAAAGTTGCAAGAGTAAGAGTGAAGACTGAATGACATTGGGGAGGAGAGAAAGAGCGAGAGGGCTGGAACATTGTCTGTCGCGGAACAAAATGTGTTGGCAGCCAATCTCAGACCAATCTCGCCGTGCTGACTGGCAGGTGGCGTGGCCTGTCAGGTCGTTGACGCTGCATGGTAGATCATGGTCATGGTCGATGTAGATCTTTTTTTAAGCATTTCCCTTTGCGTATCCATGCCTGTGGGCCTTGCTTGTATGTGAGTTTGCACAATGGTAAAACTGTCATTTTGAAAAATATTTAGAAGCTTCTAAGCAAAGAATGGTCTAGACAATATCTGTAATCCTGTGGTGAAATAATAAGGTGGAGTGCAAACAGTGTATATAATTACTGCAAAAAAGCACACACACTTCATGAACACCATGACTGAGAGGCATGGTGTGGAAGAACCACTCAGTGATGAGTGAAGTGATGAGGTGTAAATTTATCAATGACTTATACACATAAATTACACCCATTTGAGTTGATATATGCGAGTGTGCGTGTACGTTTGTGCATGACTAATTGTCCATCCCTCGCGCTTCCAGTGGATGATTCTGAATGCTTTCCATAGACGCACACATATCCTCTCCGCACTGGATTTGCCCTGATCCTCATTCAGACCATTTACCCAACCACGATGGTTACACAAACCAAGAAATATGTGTGCGTAATTCCCCAAATCCATCCTGCTCTCCCTGTGAATGTCTTCTAGGCCTTTCCATGGGGTCCGTCTAACTACCAGTGTGGTGAAGAGGGAAATGAGCGTGGCTTTACAAGCCGAGCCCACCCGGAGCTTTAATTAGAATATCACTGGAATGAGCTTTGGCTACAAGCGGTCATATCGACCTTAACTTCTGAAGAAAATATGGTCTGTCTACTGTTGTAAATGAGCTTTGTATGTATGTTTATTACGCTATCGTAAAAGTGATGAATACAAAACCGGAACAACCGAAAATAAATATCCTTAATTTTACTTCATCCTCCCAACTAATTATTTGGCAAAACTCGCTCTGTCCTCTCTGGACCGTTCCCACAGTCATTTAAATCCTCATAACCAACAAATTATATCCTCTTCATTCACATGAACACTCTGTGGAAAGTAACTCTCCTTATCCCTCATTGACATGGCTGTAATAAGCTTTGATTGACTGCGAGGGGGCAAAATGTGGAGCACGCCCTGCTTCCCATGCAGGGAAATGCAAGCTGCTCATGATTAGAGCTCCTGATGCTGGGGGTGGGAAATCCCTCTGTTTTGAGCAGGGGGGCCACAGCTCTGTGTTTCAGTGGATGTCCAAGAGCTCTTTTATTTCGTTAGTTAACAGATTGTGCTTGTTTGTGTGTGTACAGAGCTTCCTAGTGAGGTGTGTTTGTTTGTTTGTGCAGAGGCAGAGAGGTGACTCACATTGCAGGGGCAAGTGAACAGCAGATGCTCCCATTAATTAGATGTAATGATCACACTAGTAATAACTAAGAGGGCTGACCAGAGGGAGAGTTGATTAATCTACGAATGGTTGCTAATGAATGCACTGGACTACATGGTATGAAGCCAGGCATGTGAATCTATCAGTGAATCACCCTGTCGGTTTATTCAAGCAGGACACATCAATCCGTGTACCAGGAAGCCTCTTGTTCACTCTCAAGTCATGTCTTCTTGCGTGCTAACCTCATGTGTTTGTGTACTGGCAGCCCAAATGCTCATCAAGAGAAAGTAAAATGTACTGTGCACTGCTGGCACCATGTGCTTGTAACTGTTCAGACATACCTTCTGTTTCCGCCTCTCCTTCCTCTTGTCCTCTGTGTCCTGCAGCATCTTCTCTCTCCACAGGTCAAAGAAGTAGGATGGATTGGTGTAGAACTTCAGACCCTCCTTCCCATCGTCCCTGCAGAAGGACCAGAGAAAACAAGAAATCTTGTTACATTTTGGTTGGCATGCTGGAGAAGTTTTCTTTCTGTTACGAAGCTAAATAAAAACATCACATAAATCATGTGAAAGAAAGCTGCAAAATGTCTCAACCTTTGGGTAATACTAGAGCTGCATCAGTCAGTCGATTAATCAAAAGGGAGTTAATCTGCAGCAAAGGGTAAGGGTACTTGGGGCGCCCGACCGGGTGAGGTACTGTGGTGCCCCAACTGGAAAAAAAGATGGAAAATTCCAAAACTTCCAAGAATTCAAAACTGATGTCTTGTTTTGATCAATCAACAGCCCAAAACCAAAATATTCACTTTACAATAATGTAAGACTAATAAAAAGCAACAAATTTTTCCTATTGCATTTTTGCTTGAAAAATGAGCCAAACTTCAAAGTTACTGAACAATTTCCTGTTGATGGACTAATCAGTTAACCAACTGACTGTTTCAGCCATAGACTGTATAAAACATGGACTAATGCTGCTTTCCAGGCAACTCAAAACTGGGAAATTTCCGACCTACAACTAGAAAAACTATCCTGGAACGCCACTTGAAGTCGGATTTCCTACTTGTGAACTCGGAGAAAAACTATGTACGAATAGCAGCTGAATAATGTCAGAAAACAATGTCAGCGCCCATAGAAGCACACATTGTAAATGGTAAAAGGTACATAGTTAACTAGTAACATATAGGCTATTTATGTCATTTTGCATTTAAACTGCGATCCTTTAACTTAACACCTAAAGCACTGCTGAGGGTGCTACTGTGTGTACACTTTGTCACGGTCAGCCAGTTCGGCGTCATGCACCACCATGCACCTGGAACGCTTTGAGGTTGGAAGTCGGAGATTTCAATTTGGAAATTTCCCAGTTCAGAGCAGTCTGGAACGCGGCAATAGTGTCAGTGACATCACCTATTGGTGTCTGGTGTCTGTGAAGGTTCTCAGTCATCCAGGTCATAGTTATCCAACGAAGTTTGAGGTCAAGGGCAACTGGACTTTTGAAGATACTAGAATACGTTTCCCCTTTGGTTGGTAACACGCCTCACTACATCCAAAACTCCACTGACTTTGTAAACAAAGTCCAAGAACTGAAACTGGACACAGATGAAACCCTGGTGTCCTATGATGTGACCTCTTTGTTCACCTGCATCCCCACCATGGAGGCAGTAGAATCCGTAAGGAAACTGCTACTACAAGACAACACCCTGGACAACAGAACCAGCCTCAGCTCTGACCAGATCTGTAAATTAGTCGACCTCTGTCTAAACACCACCTATTTCCAGTACAACGGAATATTCTACAGACAAAAGCATGGCTGTGCCATGGGCTCACCAGTGTCACCTATTGTGGCCAACATCTACATGAAAGAAGTGGAGGGAAAATCCCACTCGTTCAGAGGAACAGCACCGAGCCACTGGTAGAGGTATGTGGATGACACGTGGGTCAAAATAAAAGCCCAGGAGGTGCAAGCCTTCACAGATCAACTCCGTGGACAGCCACATCAAATTCACACGAGAAGATGCCCACAACAGTTTGGCCTTCCTGGACACACGGACCAATACTTACTTTTTGATTCCCACCACCCACTGGAGCATAAGCTAGGAGTCATCAGAACTTTGCAACACAGAGTGGAAAACATACCAACAAGTGCAGAAGCCAGAGAGAATGAACAGAACCACCTGAAGGGGGCACTTACAGCCTGTGGATACCCTAAATGGACCTTTGTGAAAACAGCCACAAAATCCAGGAAGAAGACCAAAACTACAGGGGATGAGGAGAAGAAGATCAAACACAACAACAACACTGTGATTCCATACGTGTCTGGAGTATCAGAGAAACTCAGGAGGATTTTCAACAAACACAACATTCCTGTGTTTTTTAAACCCAAGAACACGCTAAGACAGATACTGGGACACCCCAAAGAACGCACACCCAAACACAAGAAAAGCAATCTAGTGTATGCGGTCCAATGCAGTGAGGAATCCACAGACCTGTATATTGGGGAAACTAAACAACCACTACACAAACACAAGGCTCAACACAGAAGGGCCAACTCCTCAGGTCAAGACTCTGCAGTCTAAGTACATCTGAAGGACAGAGGACACTCGTTTGAGGACCACCAGGTGCACATTTTAGACAGAGAAGATGGATGGTTTGAAAGAGGTGTCAAGGAAGCCATCTACACCAGGGTTGAGAAGCCGTCGCTGAACAGAGGAGGGCGTCTACGCCACCACTTATCCCCCACTTACAATGCTGTCCTTTCATCACTTCCCAGGAAACTGAACAAGCATTTCCTCTTGGTCTCAGGTGAAGATACTAACGATGGTCATTCAGACTTGGCCACGGGTGTTTCTAACAACCATGACAACCACCTAGCGGCTAGCAACCTAAGAGGGCATCCACCGGTCACTCAGAGCAGCCACATCCTTAATTATGCATAACTTTAAGCCCAAATATAATTTAAATGGATAAGTTGTCACACAGTTTATTTCATATCATATCATTTATTCCCTCTCAGCTCTGCACAGCTCTGTCTTCTTCACTTGCATTACAGAAGCCTCTGTGGTTGGTGGTCATTAGGGGGAACAGTGCCATGAAGACAGGAAGGGAAATTTAAAAACAGACTTCTGATGGGCACAGGTAGTTATCAGATCAAAAGGTCAATATTGACAAGGAAATTATCACACACAAAAGGCCCACACATCCTGTCTGGAAAAGTCATTTTATATCAACATGGGGATAAGCCTTGTTTATTGCACTGCTGTTGTTTCTTCTCTTCTTTCTTAGCCGTTTCCAAATGTCCTTCTTTCTGTGTATGTTATTTACACCTGATCCGTTTGTGTAATATGTAGAAAGGCTGTCAAAGACCTTGGGACCATCCTCAATTACAAACAACCTTCAATTCTTGTTTCCTTGTTTTATGAATAAAGCACAATTTGTAGCAGCGCCTCGGTCTGTGTTTGACCAATCAGTAAAATTCTTGCCTGGCAAACTCTACTCAATAATTCTTAACGTGGGAGTAGGGACTTTATGTAGTTCCAAACACAGGGAAAACTGACAACTTTGAGTTCATCAAAAGGTTCTTGGTCCTGTGGGGAATGTCTTGTGGTGGAAAGACCCAATAGAGTTGCAATGTGGGAGGAGCCATTTCTGGCACCCCTTGTTCTGGAAGTAAAAATCCCATTCATTTTCCCCATAGACATTGTTACGTGACTCACAGCACTTATATGGCTTTGATGGACATGAAACTGCCCTGTACATATCATCAGTCCAAAATATTATATGGCGTCCAAAATTAACTGGATATATGAGACGTAAAAAAAAAAAAAAAAAAAAAAGAAAATCAAAAAGGTACGAGCCTGAATACGTACAGATCCCAAAGTGAATTTCGGTGAAAAAAAACAACAACTTAAATTAACTGTAAAACTGTTAACATGCGCCACCATCGGTGGGCAGAAGCACAAGATTACAGTAAAAAACACAATCTGCAGTTTAAATCCATTTAGCTTTGAATTCTGGGTAAATTTTGTTTTGTGCTCAACAGCAACAGCAAAGCCTTTTGAATTTGTGTTACCATGTTGTCCACCACGTTTCTACATGTATGACATTAACAAGTCGGCAACTTGCAAATTTTCTTTGACTTTCCGAGTTGTTGTTCCGACTTCAGGGGACGTTAACGAGAATTTTCGGGAAATCATTTTTCCGATTAATCTGACACCACATGAATGCACAATGATTGGTTTCTTCTTCACAGCAACGGCAGCCGAAGTTCATGGGTATTGTAGTATTTGGAGCCATTTGCTATGCTAATCTGACTGACAACACAATATTTCTTAGAAACTAAGTCAAAATAATTAAAACATAAAAAATGGTATTTCAGGTTTCCTTTGACACTAAAAGGAAATACTTGGTCTATCCTGACCATTCAGTGGCCCTGACTTGAACTTATGTGTAGCTGCCTTCACCCAGTGTTTGCCACTAGGCTTTGAGAGGAAATAATTTGATGATGATGATGCTGATAAGAGCAAAAACACAGAACATAAAAAGCTTCAAAAGGCAAGAGTGGAAAGTTTAATGATATGCAACACAACAAAGGGAAAGAAAATAGAATTCAACAATGGGGTAAGGCAAGGCTGGAGAGAGAGCGCTACTGTAGTGTGTGTGCACTGCGGGTAGTATTTGAGTGTTTGTGTAAATCATTATGCATGGTATTCACACCGCGTATATTTGAGGCGTGTGTTTGTGTGTGAGTGTGTATGTGTGTGAGTGAAAGAGAGAGATAGAAAGCAGAGAGAGTACAGCAGCTGTGCTCTGGGTGGATCTGAGAAAGAACAGCCTGGAGAGGTGTCCCAGGGAGCCTCCTGGTGTGATGTGTGGAGGGGAGAGGAGAGGACAGGAAAATGTGGAGGGGAGAGGAGGCTTGGATGGACATGAAACTCACCGAACAATACATATATATTTTTTATATACCATATACTCAGTCACATTTTAACCTTTATTTATTCCGAGATGGTTTGCTGTGCTTGTATTCTCTTTTTCAACGTAGTCCCATTTAATATAAAGTAGAGCTGAAACAATTCATTGCTTGAGAAACCTTAATTGGCAATAATTTTAATAATTAAGTTGCAAAAAATTTTCTGGTTCTAGCGACTGAAATGTGATGATTTTACGCTTTTCTTTGTCTTACGATAGTTAAGTGAATATGGACATTTCATCAAAATATATCAATACGTTTTGAAGGCCTTACCTTGGGACCTGTGATGGGCATTTTATAGGCCAAACAACTGACCGATTATTCAAGAAAATAACTGTCAGGTTCAATGATAATAAAAATAATTGTTAGTGAAAGCGCTAATATTAATACATACGCATGTACACCACTCTTTCTCCCATTGACAAACCAGTAGATCAACTGTCTCTGTCCGACTCTATAATACATACCTAAACCTCTCTACTGAACCATGTGCTCGGGGGTACTCAGTTTTTATGTCTAATTCAACAATCCCCATTAATAAATAAAAGAGTGAATAAAAAGGGATGTTTAGTCTTCAGCCAGCATGAAACAAGAGTAAGACTAGGAAATAACATCAGCAAGGCAGATACTCACACCCACACCCGCTTGGTCTACGCCATGTCAAGGCCCAGAGATTAAAAACACACCCACGACAGATTTAAACACCACAGCCTACACCTGCGCCTGTCTCCCTACAGTGAGTGCATATGTATACACGTCCATGCACACACAAAATAACAGGCTTGGTCAGGGCGACAGTATTACACAGAGATGGGTCATGTAAGATGCTGGAGGAGAAAAAAAAAAAGTAGTTAGAGGGAAAACAGAAGTGGGAAAGCAGCGGGGTGAGATGACTGTGAAATAAAAAGGGAGGGAGTGCTGGCCAGCAGAGCTTTTTATGGATTATTCATCTTCAGATGACTCCCTCTATCGCTCTGCTCGCCCGGCTCAATCTCAAGGGCTAAGAGAGATGCCTGGTGTAAAAGAGTCACAAGACTATAAAAATATACCAACCAACCCAGGTGCATAAGCAAGTGTTTAAATACATGCAAAATCAAACTTTGCATCTATTTGAGGTTACAGCAAGCTCACGGCATCTTTCTATTTTCTCTGTGTAGTGCATCATAATGGTATAACTCAAGGCCATTTAGGTATTTTTGTGTTAACACAGAGTGAAGTAGTCAGTCTCTTTTTGTAATTTTTCCTGAAGAGAGTGGAAACAGACAAGGTCGATGAAGTTAGCATCATGCTGGGCTCAGAACAGGAACTGCAACCTTCCAGTTGTACACCATGTGAGGATTTTCTTAAAGACTGGAACAATGGCACCATCATATTATATTCTAGGGTCATCATTTCACTTGCAAAATGTCGTTTAAATGCACATTATTACTGATTTTTAGCATACAATTAAAAAACCCAGAAACCAACTTTTCGTAAAGTTAGTCAAACAGACTGGATTCAGACCTGTAGGGCGTGAGGATGTTGAGAGGTGGCGGCTGCTCGCACGTCTGGAAGGTCTCCTGCAGAGGGATGGGCAGCGACTTGCGGTCAAACAGCTGCTGGTCTTGAATTGTGGAACTCCTGAAAGCCTTCCTCATGGTGATGTCCTGAAGAGACACTACGGAAGGAATGGAAAGATGAAGAAAGAAAAGAGAGACAGGGGCCGTTATTAAATCAGGAAAAATATGTGATACATGCATAGTATGTTTGCCAAGTGTGTGAAGGACAGAAAGATAGATGTAGAGAAAACACATCATTTTAATACCTATGCTTGTTGCTCTTTGGCTCTACTTCCCAAACAATGTTCAGATAAACCACAGTCTCTCCGTCTCACTCATGTCTCTGATAAATAGAATAACTACTACTAACTGCTAGGCTAGGCTAGGCTAGACTGGGCTAAGGTTCCCTTCAGAAGCTGTGGGAAAAACTGCCCTTCTTTGTTACTGCAACAGCTGATATTTTCAGAGGGCAAAAGAATGAGAGAGGAAAATCAATGCTGCACAGCTGAAGCTTTCAGAAAAACAAGATGGAGAAATAGCTGAGGGGAAGAGGAAACACAACCACACCAATGCTATCCCCTCAATCTGGCCAAGTAAAAAACAGCAAATCTTGGAATGAAATCCAGAGCGTTGCAACTAGATCTGAATTATACATGAGGGACTGACAAATGGATACACTTTACTTTTGCCCAGGGGGAGAACAACAGTCATGTAGCATACAGAAAAAAAGTATTGTTACAGTTCTCCGTTTAGCCTTTCTACCACACACACACACACACACACACACACACACTTACAGCCTCACACTAACTTAAGCAAAACAAATGGAACAACTGAGTTATCAAGGCCATCACTGAATGCTTGATTTAATTACACAATCAGACAAAGGCATTCACAAGGTCCCAGAAAGGACTAACTGATCCAATCTGCTATAGCAGAGCAGCTGTGTTATGACTTCTACAGACTCACTGTAGTGAAGGGTACGCCACCTGAGGCAGTGACGACCTATCATTATTAACAAAGTGAGCCAACGTTTGGTAAGTAACACTCAAGAGAGAGAAAGGAAGCCAGTGACTGCATGAGGGAGATAATAAAACTTCATGGACACAACACAGGTAGGATTATGGAGACAGGGGACAGACAGAGGCCGAGAGAAGTGGCACCAACAGTAAAGTGAAGGGTAGGAGTTGACATAAAGGAAGCATTTAGAAGGAATACAGACAAGCACTGTAAACTGTAAAATGAGAGGAGGAAGGGAGTCGAAGTAGAGACCTATAGAGAGACAATAAAACTAACACGGAAACATGCAAATAAAGAGGGAGGAGTGGTGTAGAAGAAGAGTGCAAGAGAGACAACACAAAAAAATCCCACAAAAAATGTATGATTTCTGTGAGAAAAACAGAAAGGCATGAAATAAGTGCAGTAACCTGAGAAGAGCTAGAGGGTGGATAAAGCTTCAAAGATAACGTAAGGGAGAAAACTCAAGCAATCATTTAACACCAAACACGTAGGGCCTGATTTACTAACGGTTTGCACGAGTAAAAACGTGTGTAAACTTGATATCACCAGCAAATTAATACGTAAGCTGGTCTACTTACAGTGTGCACGCAGAATAACGTCTTTCAAAAGTGCAAGATAGCACCTGTTGTTCATTTAGTACTTTTGCCTTAATGAATATGCAATGTGGGGCGTTTCAATTTTATTGTGCAAAGTAGTGGGAGGGTAACATGCAAATACATTTATTTACTACAGGCAATTTGATCTACCAAACCTAAAGGCAATTTCAAGCGAGTACAACAGCATCTGTATTTAATACGTTTGAAAGGAAGGTGCAAACTGCCAAGTGTTGTGCAGAGATGACTGCTGTTATTGTTGCCAGAAGGAGACACAGCTGTAATTAAAATTACAATTAACAATATTAGATAATAATATTCTATATCCAATGTATTGAAATCAATTATTTTATTTTATTTATTCGATTAACTATATGAATTGAATTGGGTTTTTTTGTATTTTCCTTTAGCTTTGGCAGTACTGTTGTATTAACATTCATGCCAATAAAGCAAATTTCGTTTCGACCCGACTTCTTTTCTCTGTGAGATGGAAGAATTTAGAAAGATGCGTGGCGCTGCAGAGAGGCCCCAGCGCCGGTCGTAATAGCGATACAACCCATTGTAGGTATCGGAGAGGGAATGGGGCATTGGGGTGGACAGGGACAGGAGATTGCAAAGCGACTGGGCACGGTGTAGACCAGTGGTTCTCAACCTTTTTTGGGCCAGCGCCCCCCTATCCATTATCCAGGTCCCTTACCGCCCCCCATCAAAAAACAGGTTTGCTATTTGCCCTGAATATTGTTGATTTTTTTTAATTGCTACTATTGTTATTAAAAACATGGAAAAGGTAACAACTGTGTGAAGAAACTGTGTGAAGCCAGATACTGTTTTCTTGGATGGGGCACTTAATAAGCGGGAGGTATATGGGGTCCTCCCCCAGAAGATTGAGCATAAAACACTTAATTTCCTGCATTCTGGTGAAAATTTCTCCTCCAATTTCTGCCTTTTCTGTCTAAAAAAAATGTCTAAAAATTCAGGTGGCAGGTGACAATTCAAAATATATAATTATAATAGAATATAATCTAGTGAGGCTCTCAGGCATTCTTATTGCTTTTAAATGTTTTTCTCCTGTAGATCAACTTATTTAATATCATCCCTGCTGAGTCAACACACATGATTAAGTCTTACCACTTCTTTTATGGGTAAGTATAAATGTGTTTGTGGCCCCTTTTAATCTCCGTAATGAATTAATTCGTTTTAATTCAGTTATTGACTGGACTTTATTAGCTCATCTGTTAATAACTTATCATAACTCTGTTTCCCACAGAATGACAGTGTAACTGTGGCGCAGCTATATACAGCATGCTAGCCTCGAAAACCCAGCTGTATTCTAACATTAACTTAGCGCTCCTTATTAGCTAGGCTCCTTACATGCTTGCTAATAACTTTTAATAGCTGGGTCTCCGACATTGACAGCGTTGTGTTGGACAGATTTGTGCAGCTGTGTTAACGAGGGAGAGAGAGCGAGAGATGAATGAGAGAGACAAGTGAGAGGATGTGCTGCCTGAATACGCGCTGCCTGCAGCTCAAATACGATTTTAAATAGGCCTAGTAAAAAATCGAATATCAATATGTGGCGGTCAGCGTTGATATTGTGGCAGGCTGCCACAAATAAATGTACGTTTGGGAAAAACTGTAACTTATCTGCTTATGTTCAAAACTTTCTGCACATTCAGAATCTCTCCCACATATCGGAGTTCTCTGACACAAAAAAGTCGTAATGGGAGACTAACGTCATTAGCCTATTTAAAGAGAATTCATAATATATTACAACATGCCCTATACTGCATTATGTTACTGATTCGCTGGAAGTATCCCCTCGCCGTCTAACAGACAAAACTGGATGAGACTAGGAAGTGCTCATGCTGGGGGAAAACGAAACTAACCAACAACACCTTTGATCAGACAGAAAGCTCACGAATAATTCCACCGACGTTAACTTCAGCACCTCTGATAAAGTGCCCCTTACAATCCCCAACAGAGCTTCAGTTTAACGTTACATTTTTTGGCGTTTTAGAGAACGTCGATTTTACAGAGTTTAGACAGTAAACGCTATGTGGGTAAAGTTTTAGAGATGATACTCTGACTTCCCGTTCCCGTGAAGGCAGCACGAAGCTGCACCAAAAGTAGCTGACGGAGAAAAATACACAGTCTTGTCCAGTTGCAGTGGAATAAACTGGCAGGTTTTAATGTTGCAGACCAGTTTTTTGCAAGTAGTTTAAAGTTTAAACTTCTATTGTTGTGAATCTTAAGTGTAAACTCGCCTTAGAATTTCCAACCAACAAACGCCCCCCAAAAGCAGCTCAGCGTCCCCCCCCTTCCAAAATATTGCTTCCAGCGCCCCCCAACGTCCTCGAAACGACCCCGTTGAGAAACACTAGTGTAGACGGTCGGTGATTGTTCCCTCTAGCTGGATGAAACACGATCTGTTGGCATTTCCTTGCGTCCGGGTCATTCCAGCACACTGTAGCGGTTTCTGCTGGGGTTTCCCAAAGCAGTTTTTCAGGTGTGCTGTCCCAAAGTACAAAGTAGTAGCAATCTTAGGCAGGAAGGACAGGTGAATACGATTTCCACATACTCGGACGCACTAAACGAAACAAACCAAGGTTTTTACGCAGTGGCTGCTTTACCTCCCGACTATCCATGGTAGAAACCATTAAAACACGCAAAACCCTCACTTAAATATCGCCACCTCCATTATGTTTGCTTCTGTTGTCATCTACGCAATAATTCTTAGTAAATCACCCATAACAGGTACTAAAATTCCACGTGGAATATTTTAGAATGCACACGCAGTTCAGTACTCTTTATTCAGGGTTGTTAGCATATCGGGCCCATACTGTACATTTAGTATGTGTATATTATTATATATATATGAAAAAAAACAGGAGACAAATTTGGTTGAGTGCTCTGTCTTCTTGTGTCCTCCTGCCTCAGATTGATGAAAAGCTACAGAGCACACTTTTAAAAAAAAAGAAAAAAGTACTACATGGTGTTTGTAAACATGAATATATCCATGTTACTCTTTTGAATACAGTAAACAATAGAGTCAAAATAACGGTCAAAATAATTGGCAGCTTCATCTCATCAAAATTTGCATTACATTTCTTGCTAAATCCTGGTACTGTTGTAGAGTTAGAAATATTTGCCCAGGGTACACCTCAATGATTTGTTCAAAATGCATTTTTTGTTCTTTTTACTTAACTAAAAAAGATAATTCATTGTTTAGCTTAATTATCTATTTGATGATAAATCTGAAAAGAACTGCACGAACAACTAAGTATAGCAGGTCAAAGTTGAAACATGTCTGCAACAGGGCTGCACCTAACTATTATTTTCGTTATCAACTAATTTGCAGTCTATCTTCACGATTAATAGACTAATCGTTTAGTCTATAAAATGTAAAGAAATGGTAAAAAATGCTCATCACAATTTTCCAGAGCCCAAAGTGACGTCTTCAGATTTCTTCATTTGTCCAACCAACAGTCCAAAACCCAAAGATTCTTCATTTACTATGATAAATGACAAAGAATAGCAGCAATTCCTTACATTTAGGAAGATTAAACCAGATAAAAACAGACTGAAACAGTGAATCAATTATCAAAATAGTTCAATCAATCAATTTATTTTCTTTCCATCGACTTATTGATTAACCGACTACTCGTATAGGGATACACCGATCTGACATTTTCATCTTGATACTGATACCAATACCTGGGCTTTGGGTATCGGCCAATGCAGAGTATCCGATCCGATACCAGTAATACGTTGTATAATTATTTTATGTGTAAGGCAACATCAGCGTGAAATACTTCCAAACTGCTATCCCCTGGTTTTTATCTCCCTCCATGGTATGTTAGCTGTCCTAGCAAAATGTTCGGGTCTACCAGCGCATTGCTGGCGCTTCCATGGGGTTATCACATAGTATGCACGTATGCATTTCTGGACTAATTCATGGTGATGCTGCAGCATTTCCAGATCTCAGCAATTAACTTGGTGAGTACAAGGGAGTGCAGCCGAATAAACATCAGTTCCTAGATCAGCGACATAAGAGGTGACTGATGATAAGAACGGGAAAAAAATTAAAAATAAAAATAATTCAAAACCATAGCCACAGTGGCATGACAATTACTCTGCCCACAGTGATCACAGAGAGAGCGAAATGCCAGGGATAAGTACGAGTAATGGTGAGATCTAAGAAGCTGAAGATGTTTTTTTCCCAAGTTGAGAAGATCAGAGCGGGTGAGGGATATAGATGTGGGAAAGGAGATATGAACATTAAAGTGATGCTTTTGTGATCCCTGTAGGGCATTTGACTTTTTGCCTCGGCCCTCTTCCCACAGGAAGGTCAGAGTGAAGGTCAGGAAAGTGTACCTGGAGCTGACACCAACACTCTCCTTCTCTGCTTACAAACCTACAGAACACATCTATAGCATGGACTGTTATAGACACATAACGCAGAGGCCAGAGGTAGCCACCGGCCAACCTCTGAGTCGCAATTTGGTGTTGCAGAGTGCTATATGTTAAGCAAGAGCACGGTGTCCTGCTGCCCCAAAGCATTTAGGGAGAGCACAGGGCTGTCAGATATGTGTGACAAGTACGTGCAAAAGCGACAAACAAGAGAGAGGCAGTGCAGGAATGTGTGTGTCAGGATGAATCTGATGCAGCGCGAGGTGGCTATAAACCTCTGCCAAGCAACACTGAGCACTGAGAGAAGCACACTGTTCTAATCAGTGTGGGCAGAAACACAGAAGGCGCACACACACAAACACACACACATAGATGGATATCTTAACATGATGTTCTACCTCCTAATTACAAAATGTCACTTATTCAGCTGAACTACCAATTACACCCATTTAGTGAAGACATTTAGCTAATGAGGAAAATTTGAGTATACCCGTTTGTCAGTGAACGAGTGAGTTAGTGTGAGGCTGTAAGAGTGTGTGTGTGTGTGTGTGTGTGTGTGTATCAGGTCGAGCAGCACCAGGTGCTGCAGCAGCAGCAGCCTCTGATCTCAGTCTGTGAAGCTCCTTATCAGTAAGCGAGTGGTGGATAGTTTATCTCTTCACCTCTCATATCTTTTTCTTAGGACAGATAGTATCTCGCTTAAACACCCTTAACCAAAGAGGGGTGAGGAACTTCTTGTCTCTCTCACACACTCACACACACACACCCCTCCTTCAGTTGTTTCCCCTCTTCCCACTTTTCATCCCCTCCCTCATGGAGATGCAGTCACAACCACTGACGATAGGGAAAGGCATAGGGCAAGCTGGCGTTTAGCATGCAGGCACTGCTCTCTCTTCTGTTGTACTTCAATGCAAATGTTGTCCCATATTTCCCCTCCTAACTTCTTCCTCCTGCAGCCCTGAAACACTCCGTCCTTTCCTTCTTTCTCTTGTTTATCATTTGTCCTCTGTCTTTCATGTTTCATGTTGCGTATAGTGCAAGAATAAATTTAATCCTACATTGTGGGTAAGACAGAATGTTACAGTATGAAGGACTTGAATACATAAAGTACATGTACTACTACTATTACATTAGTTTTTTGCCATTGTGTTACAGTTACTGTGTGCTAAGAAGTACGTAGATGAACTGTATGCATCTCCTCATCACTTTGGGAAGGCTTTTGTCACAGTGTTTCTAACATATGCTTACTGGTCATCACCCACAATGCTTCTGGATAAACAAATTACACATTTTAACTTTCTGCATCCACAGAATCGCTGGAGTCTGCATGACGTGAATTTTGTCATACCAAAGTCCCTTCGGTTGCCGTGTGATCTAAACATGTAGTGAAGTGGGCGATGTGGGAGAATAAAACCCGCTATCACAGAATATGTAATTCCATATCATGATTTATGCAACTACAGTATGCATATGTGAAAAAAGAAAGCACATTAAAACAGTGGATCTCATCTGAACATACCTTTCTGCTGTCTCTGGGATGTGTTTATGTCTGTAAATCCGATCATTTGAAATTACAAATGCCTTTAAGCAAATGACTAATCTCATCACTACAGTCTTTCCAGTCCCAGAGAAAAACAAACATACTAAATAACAAATACGGATTCAGAGAGATGTTGTTTTAGCAAATATCCATTATATACACAGTATGTACAGGTACTGCTTTAGTAAGTGGTTTAGCAGACATGCCGGGTAAAGCTTATTTGAATAGACCTTAAGAAAGAAAGAAAGAAAGAAAAAGAGAGAGAGAGAGAGAGAGAGAGAGAGAGAGAGAGAGAGAGAGAGAGAGAGAGAGAGAGAGAGAGAGAGAGAGAGAGAGAGGTACTAAGTGCCGAAGAAAATGGGAATCAAGGAGGGTTAACAAGCAGTGGAAGACAAAAACAAAAAGTAGCAGGAAAACAGAAAAGTGAATTCTGAAAGATCAAGATGTCATGTGAAGTCATGTGAGAGACAAGTATCTCAAAGAAAATTGTCAATAGAAGAAGAATTCTCCTATGGAATATAGAAACAGAGGCACAAAAGGATTAATAGAAAAAGAGGGAAGCAGCAAGAGACTATGGAGTACATAAAGAAACAGTTAGAGCCCAGTGGGACTTAGGGTGGCTCTGTGGCCTTCCATAATGGCCTGCAGCCAGTGCAGTGATATAACGGTGCCATTAAATAGGGGATATAGGCCATTAGTTTGGCTGGCTGGAGTGATAGGGGAAAAAGAGCCTGACAGCACACAAATAGCATCTATGCAATGGAGCAGAGATCAATCAGAGAGATGAGAGTGGACTGTGGAGGACAACAAAAGCAGAGAAGGTGTGTGTATTTATGTGTGTGTGTGTGTGGGGGGGGAAGGTCAGGAAAGGAGGAAGAGGAGAAAGGGTGTGGAGACCTAAAGGGCAAAGCGAGGGATGATAACCTTTGAAGGCTTGAGGGTATGTAGGGTGTGAGTGAGGTGAGTGGGTGTGCACGCTCAGATTGAATGTGCATATATCCGTGTGATAAAGCACTTTTTGACCTCTGCCACTGCCCCATCAGTGCTACTGCATGCACCACTCTGGCCATCTCTCCATCTCACATCTCCCTGACCTCCAGCTAAACATCTTTCATGCCGTCCACCATCTTACACTCTGTGTCCATATGCTGTGGACTGATAAAACCCAATTCATTCCAGTGTGTCTTTCTACACCAAGTCTATTACTGTATATGTAAGAGGGCGCACGGCTATCACCATTGCCACCCATCCATCCATCGTCAATCGCTTATACTGTGTACAGGGTCGCGGGGGGATGGAGCCAATCCCAGCTGACAATGGCCGAAAGGCAGGGTACACCCTGGACAGGCCACCAGTCCATCGCAGGGTGCCATTGCCACCCCTTTCAATAAAATTTGTCATTTCGTGACATCAAGATCAATTATGTCTGAGAAAATTAACACCTGATCTGTATGATTTTGGGCGCCCAAATTCACAATAAAACCAATTAATTCATGTTACAACCATGAATTCAAGTTTTTTTTGTATTGCAAGACAAAAGACACAATATTGACATGACGATACACTGGGAAATAAGACAAAAACAAAACAAAAAAAATAACAAATAACAATAACAAATACATGAATTACAATAAAATAAAATTAATTGATCTGTGTATGTGTCCTATATTGTCAGAGTTGCAAGATGACTGTTGGATGGGGGATAGAGAGAGGGCGAGAGGCTGGTGGGGAGCTACGGGGGGGGCAAAGAGGAACCAAACAGAACAAAGAGAATAGTTTAATAAAATAAATTAAAATTAAAATAATTAAATGGAATACAGCTGTTACTATCACCATGAATTCAAGGTTTTAACATTTGACTATGAATATTAATTCTAACAAATAAACAATTATATAAAAATAATGCTGTGATGATTACTGCAGTATTCATTCTACGTACAGAATCATCCTACACTATGAAAAAGTCCAATACAAACCATAACTCAGCAGTGATTCAGAAACAATTTCTGCAGCAATTTGCTTTTGAGTCAATCTACATTTTGTAGCAAGTTGGACAGTGTGTAATCAGTCAGTCACCAAATTTTCTCAGGTCATTAAGGGTTTTAAAGAACTTCAAAAGAAGCTTTGCGAGGGGTTTTGGTAATAGTATCTGTAAAATACTTTGTGTTCTCCACTCTCCTCCGTCCGGCCCAACCCCCATCCTCCTATCTTTATCCCTCTACAGTCCTGATTTATGGCCCCATCCCTGCCTGCACTCATTCCCCTCGCCTTCACTCCTCCTCACATGCCGAACACAGACCCACACAGACAATTCTAAAAGCATACACTTTAAACTGTGAATAGCGGTGCATGTTTGAGAGAGTGAGGGGAAAGAAGGGGTGGGGGTGGCGTTTACGGGAAACAAACCCCTCGCTAAACTCCTCCCACAACTGTCCATCTTCCTGTCACATTCATCTGACTTCTCTCCTTGAAGTTTTGGCGCACACACACACACACACACACACACACACACACACACACACACACGCTATAATAGACATCTGATTTTACAAATCTTTAATGAATAGTGGTCGGGAAAGAAAATAAATAAATAAAGAGTGCAGGTTTTTCCATTTACAAGACAGCTTAATTTGGCTTTACATGAGTGCGGAAGAATTAAACGGAGTGGAGGACCTGCAGAGGAGGCCCAGAAAATTCTGCGGTACAATCCTTTTACACTCCACTGCTTTTGCTGCAGTGCCCTGTATTACGCGCCCATCCCTCCATCCTTCTATCTTACCCTCCTCCTCTCCTCCGACCCCGACACCACCGCTCACTTAAAGTGCAGCTGAGCTGATCCTTATCCACTGTCTCTCAAGCTAATACATGAGGCTAAAGGGGGGGGGGGGGCTTATTTATGAAGGGAGATAAAAACCAAGGACCACACGCGCGGATGCAGCAGGCCCGTGGAGAATCGCTCACAATATGTGTCCAAAAACAGAAATGTCACATGAATATGAACAAGTAGCCTTATGTCAAATCGATACAAAGATCGCTTTGTTGCTACTTTGGTGTTTCCTGTAAATCTGTAGATGTGTATCTAATAAGATAAACGTCACTATCCATTCTTTGAAGGTGGTAGAGAGGAGAGGAGAAAGACAAGGCAGAAAGAGAATGGCAGGTGGAGGAAGAGGACAGGTAACATAAAAAAAAAAGCCTGCAAAGCAATTCAATGGAGGGAAGCCTCTGAAGAGGGAAGCGGGAAAAAAAATGAGGACAGAACAAAAACTAAGTTTAGGATGAACAATCGGAGTAATCTGGACCTGGACGGTCCGGTCTGATCCTCAACTGTAAAACACAAACTCATGATTCTGCAAAAACTAAGAAAGAATTCACTGCCTTGTAAAGAGGTATCACAGCTTTTGCTTGCATTCACAGTGGAGGCATAAGTAGCGAGTGCAGCCCAGTGAGCAATTTACTGTCTCTGTGTCAGTGACAAGGAAGCAGTTAGAGTAGCATTGTGCAAAGCCGTAAACATACTGCTGGCCCATGGGAAATCGATACGGTGCTTTGGAGCATGGTATTACACCGCTGTGATTCTCTCTTTTTTACTTTGCACCCACCGCACTCTCCTCTAGCAACGCGATCCTGTCATCCCGCCTCCCCTCTCTCAGGATAACCTGGCTTACCTGACAGTCCTGACGATTATCGCATTCCTTTTTATTATTGCTCACCACAGATCCAATTTCTCCTCACAAGGAGAAATCCAGCCAAACTGAAACACAAAATGTCTCTAATAGAGGGCTGGGGTTTGTACTATTGGGTTGTGAAAAATGACACCGCCTCATAGCTGCGCTGTTAACACTGTGGGGGGTGCAAACACAAACACACGCACATCAACAATTGCACATCCAATTTGTCACAGTTACAGACACATATGACACTGAAGAGGTGACGGTGTGACTGGAGGACAGAAAGAGGGACAGTGCAGTGTGTGTGTGTGTGTGTGTGTGCGCACGCGCATGCATATGTAGTTACTGTACTCACGTTCTTCTTCTTTGGGGTCCAACTGTGTGACACTTATGGAGAGGCGGTCCACGCGTTCCTGCAGGGAGTTGACCCGGAAAGAGAAGGTGTGTGCCTCGTTGAACAGCTCTCCAAACAGGTCTTCTGCATATTTACCTGCATGCGCACGCGCACACATACACACAATAAGTTTTTTTAACCATCATGAAATACTCAACTAACATCAGCAACAAAGTGTTAAAAAGAAATGGCTGTTAAAAATAATAGTGTGGAATGAATAAATATAATAACAAGAAATTTCATTTCTCTTTGGGTTTCACTTTAGCTGTTAGTTACGTTTCACATCATCTGACTCTGGGGACTTGTAGTCCTTTTGTTAAAAAAAAACAAAAAAAAACAGCAAACTAAACTACTTTGTCAGATGCAATCATAAAAGTGCCCGCGATGGAGGCTAACTGCTCTGGAGATGTGTGATACCAGAGTTGGGGAAGGGGGAGTAAACCAATGAGAAAAACACTTTTGCTACAATGGTACCAGCCATGCAGGTTTTGTCAAACTTCACTAAATCAAGGCAACGACTTCCATTGTCGGCCACCATTTCCTTCATGAACTGAATTAGGCTTTTTTAGCCTCCATAAATCTTAGTGGACTCATGTCACATGACTCATGCCCACATGGAGCAGTATGCACTGTGTTTTCGCACCCTTCACAGCACAAAGCTTTACATTAGAACTATGCCAAACAAAACATACTCCAAATTCAGTGATTTACTGTGGAGCATATTTATGGATTTGTTGTAGAAAATTGCAAAGAGTGCTGAATTTGTATATCCTACATAAAATGCTTTTCACTATAGTGTCGATTTTAGGATCTGTATACTCCAAATATCTCAAAATCTTTTAAATCTTCCATTAGCAGGATTTCTTACTATACCAAAGGAACCATTACCACAATGTGCAGTATCTTCATTGATAGTATCATTCAATATTATAGTTATTTTTTAGACATTTAGCTGGCGCTTTTATCTAAAGCAACTTATAATTGCTACATATGTCAGAGGTTGCATACTACTGGAGCAAGGTAAGTGTCTTACTCAGTGAACACATCAGTGGATGGGTCACAGTGGGAATCGGATGCAGGTCTCTCACATCAAAGGCATGAGTCTTATCCACTTCACCATAATCAATTTTTATCCAAATATCTTGTGCTGTGGGAATGTGGAACTAGGTTCAGGAGATCTAGGTTTGTGTTAAGTTTCTGGCAAAATGTTTAATGTAAAAAATAGGGAAAATCATGTCATTAAAACACAATAAAATTAAGCTTATTTTTAAATACTTCATAGCTGTACCTCTTTTTTTAGCTGCGTCATTGTTCACAGAGCAATTCAGGAGCAACAGCACGGGAGACTTATCTGAAATGGCCTAACCACAAAACTAACCGTAACAGAAACGGAGGGCAGCAAGACTCGGGCCTGTTTGCTGCTTCGACACTCTCAGCTCTGGTGCTGACTGTCAGTGAAGTTGGCTAAACTATTTTTGAACCCAACGCAGGTACAACCTTCTCTACTACCATCCTGTATGATTGACTCTTCGGCTGACAGTGCTGTCAGCAACCCCGGCGGGAGTGGCGCTCCATGGTGCGCATGGATTTTATAACTGAACTATGACCAGGGCATCCCCACTTTTTCTTCTTCTGACTGTCTGGAAATCTGAGGCATTAAAATGTGGGTCTCACTGCTAAAAAATGTGACTAGTGTAGGCTATTGGACAGGCTACACTAGTCCCCCCGAGCTAATGCATCGGTTTGAAGTTCAGACTTTGAATCAACTCTAAAAATCCTGATTCAGGGTCCTGTGCAATTTGATCATAGACGGTGTGAAATTGTGAAAACGGTTTACAGAATTATCAAACTTGTCATGTCATTCTCTGAATATTCTGATGTTTCAAAGCAATGTACTTTACATTTCCAGGAAATGAGCAGAAAAGAATGAAAACTGACAAGAAGGCATTAGCTGACGCACTCCCTAATAGCTGAATGTTCAGCTAATTGACTTAGAGGGAGCAGAGGTGTGCGTGAACAGTATGTGTGCCGTGTGTGTCTATTTAAATAACTGAATGACAGAATGTGTGTGTCCTTGTGGTACTGACTGAGGCTGCTGAGCTGGCGTATGACGTTGGCCAAGGAGATGTTAGTCACACACTCCAGTTCATTCTTGATGTTCCTTGGCAGAACCGTGTGGCACAGGTGCCTGGGCTCGATGGTGCGCTTCACCAGCGGCATCCTTCTGCTGCAACACCACTACCTACAGTCAGATCGGAGGGGGACAGGAGAGAGACATGGGGAATGAAGGAATAGAGAACAAAACTTCATTAGTGGAACAATTCTTGTTACAGACCTTGTGATTTTGCACACACTAAATTCAATAAACCTGTTTCCCTGATTGCTTCGCTAACACAATGCCAGAGTTAACCCAACAGAGCAATTGGAGCAAAGCATTAGCATTGGAGAGAGTTAGATGACGGAATGTGACGTGAGTTCAAGGGCACGTAGAGAGGGAATACAACGTGAGAAGTACAGTTAAACAGGATCCCGGAGAAATATAAAATGCTAGAACAGCAGGGAAGTAGTGTTTTGACATTGCTTACAGCTATGTTGCCTCATTTGTTTCACTGACTTAGCAATGTCTTGTCCTTTCCATCATGCACAGCCAGGCTGACTAACCTCAGCACTTTGTCTGCCCAATCAGCCATGCTAATGGCATTAAGGCTGCAGTGTTGGGCTGCTTAGGCTCAGTGTTCCATCATTCACACCAACACCCATAAGGACGCTTGCCCAAAACCAAAGAAGACAGAGAGGCTGCAATGATCCATGACCAGAATATGTTTACAGAATTCATACTTACTGCACTTAATACACATTTCTACCTCAAAAACACACAAGAAACTGTTTTAACAGTCAAAGAGCCTGCAACTTCCAGATAGAAGGCATGCTTATGATGTCCACCATTCTAGTTTAGCATATTAGCGTGCTAACATTTACCAACAAGCAGGGGTGTGACGATACACTTAGCTCAGGAGAGGAGACGATATACGATATTGGGTTCATGAGAACGAGAGAAGACACTATTTTAACTCTATTTTTAAGAAATCTTCAATGACAGATTTTATTGTTTCCATCGGGTAGGGTACCCAAAATGATGCCACGCAAACAATTTTAAAGTTGTGGGGACATCTTCTATGCTAATTCCACCCTCACACTCCACGACAACTTTTCACCTCACTGTGAAATATAGTCACATTTTAATAAGCACTAAAAACCAAGTACAGGTGAGGCTGATGGAAATGTCATTAGTTTTTTTGTATTTGGTTATAAGTCAAAGTGTTGGAGAAATCGATGACGACGACTTGTTGTTCGGTATCTTGTTATAACAAGAAATGCCTATATGTTGTTAAAATGAGAATGTTTAGAGATTGAAGGGCAGAGGGCTAAACACCATCGACCAACATTACATTACATTTATTAATTTAGCTGACGCTTTTATCCAAAGCGACTTACAATTGCTTTATGTGTCAGAGTTCGCACACCTCTGGAGCAACTAGTGGTTAAGTGTCTTGCTCAGGGACACATTGGTGGATGTGTCGCAGTGGGGAATTAAACCCGGGTCTCTCACACCAGAGGCAGGTGTCTTATCCACTGCTCCATCACCACCCGATGACCGTTAATCATGGCAACGACACGCTGTCGTTGCTGTGAGTGTGTGCAATCATGCCCAGACGGACAGACTGACTGACTGGGCTCGACAGTGGAAAGGCCACGTTAAAGCACTGATTAAACTTTAATTGACGTCTTTTAATATCCATCTGTATTCTTAGTGGTGTTGTCGTCGCTGAAGAATAAACGTGATTATTGACCGTATCCATAAAAATGTAGGGCAAGGAAGGCTATTCTAGGAAGTGGCCCAGCTATAGATGGTTAGAGGGGAGAGAGAGAGGGTGCCCAGCAAAAAAGCTTTGTTGAGGTGATTCATCTTGGAAGCGTCTTAAATGGGGGCAAAAACCCAAATCCCTGCCCACTTCTAAAATAACAAGACATTCTCTCTACTCTTTAGAGATTTCTTTTCTTTCCACATTCCCCACACACCCACACAAACACACATCCCCTCCTGATCCTTAAGACCCAAAGTGCGCTGACATTTTCTAAATCCTCCAGCAGTCTTAGTAATGGAGGGCTAACCCTGAGCCATGTTGACCTCGAACATACAATCGGCCTATCACTGCTTAATGTAAGACTTACAGTATGTCCAGGACCGTCTTAAAAATACCAACAAAAAAAAGGATAGAAAGAAAAATTATATCAAAGCACACTCTCAAATTTGGGAAATATGCTTTTTCGCTTTTTCTTCAAGAGTTAAATGAGAAGACTGATATCACTCATGTCTGTACACCAGCAACTTCTTGGAGACTCGACCAAGAAATGATCCAGCGCATAGCCTCCCTTAAAATGGCGATTTGCCGTTAAGCGAGTGCATTTCCCAAAGTTTTAAACTTTTCCTTTAACAAACAAAACATCAAAAATGCACAATCTTCAGTCCCTACTCCCTCAGAGCATGAGCATTCTGCTCCTCTTTAATCCAGCCCCTCCTCTGGGATTAATGTGGATTTAAGATCAGAAATCAATAAGGCATTTATTTACCTTTATTCAGCTTATCCGTTTACTTTATGAGAACAATAAGTGTTCCTATACACTTGTCAAATCTCTGGGGAAAATTAAATCAGTCACAACTGTGGATATTTCCCTGCCATGCATGCACACTGGCTTATTCAACACAAACACGCAGTGTCCGAAATCACCCACTACTCACTATATAGTGAGCTCGCCATTTTGTAGTGCTGTCCGAATGTATAGTGATAATTATTATACCATATTAGTCCACTCAATGTATCCCAGAATGCATTTTGAAAAGTAGTGTACAACCGATGGTCACTAACCAAGCCGTATATACCATCATGCATTGCCTGATAGAAAAAACTGATTGTCAGACGGCAATGACGTAATTAACAGCGCCGAAATAACGATCAGAATAGTGTCCGAAAGTGTTGTTTTAATACAATATAACTCACTATATAGTCCTCTACATTCAACTCCCTACATAGGGGGTAGGGAGTAGTGAAAGAGTGGGGATTTCGGACACAGCCACATGTACAAACACAGATGACAAGTGTGTCTGCCGGGTAAGTTCACACTGTTTTTGTACCCCCCGTGCTCATCTTGCTCTCTTCAAGGCCTTTCTCCTCTCTCATCTCCCCATAAAGACTGTGTGTCCTCCTATTTTCTGGGTGATAAGAGTTATTTCTGAGAATGACAGAACAGGTTTGTCTAAGGGGGGCTTTCAGATGGCAGTGAAAGAAGATGACACAGACGGACAAACAAAGCGGAAGACTAAAAAGGCTACACATCTGCAAGATTATAAATTTATTTTTATATGGACTTTTTAAAAACTAACACTTCACAAATGACAGACAGACAAACACACATACACAAAATGATGGTGTCAAAAAAGCACATAGGAATAGGTGTTAAGCGATGCTATTGATTCTGCCAGCCTGAGCTCCATGGGGCGGGCTTTTGAAATAGTTTTGGTTTCAAACTGAGATTTAAGAATCCCCGGAAATGCTGTGTTTCAAAGACATCCACAGTTTCATTAAAATCAATTTGTGAAATTCACTTTTCTGTTATCTAGCTTAATTCTTGTTTGTCATAAGACGCACACATAAGGTAACAGGACGAGTACTGTAACCTCAACAATTGTGTTCTAGTTTGCGCTCCACTTCTATCCCCGTTTTGGTCCCTGTTGTGGATCTAGTGCGTGCAAGCAAGGTTACAAGATTTTTTCTTTGCATAATGTATCAGAAAAACATTGACTTAGGATGATATCTCTTTTCCTTTACAGTATCACAGGCACAGTTACATTTTCTTGATATTTGACGACAAGTAAACACAGTTAACTTGCCTTGCTTTTCAAAAAAAAAAAAAACTCCTCAGATGGCCTCGCCACACTGCATATGCGCTTGGTGTGTGATTAATGACTGCAGCATACACATGCTGCCTTGCCGATTGGACATAAGATAACTCAAGACTGCTGTTCACGGACGGAAGGGAAGATTTTCTCTGCACAGAGCTGCACACAAGCACTCACATACCTACATACATGGGGCACTTGTCCACAGGAGGTTTCCATACTAATTAATTTGATATATATAAAGAAGAGAAAAAAAAAAAAAAAAAAAAAAAGAGAGAGAGAGAGAGAGAGAGAGAGAGAGAGAGAGAGAGAGAGAGAGAGAGAGAGAGAGAGAGAGAGAGAGAGAGAGAGAGAGATCACTAAACAGAAGGTTTACTCATCTAGTAAATAAATACATGATGTTCATTGTGACAAATAATGACAATACATTCAAATCCACAATAGTAACTGTCTGATTGTGTAAGGAAAAAATATATTAGCACAAGGGGCAATATGTGCTTCTTCGAAGTCATTCAAAATTGAGCTCTGGTGAGTTATTTTAAAGTGAAAGCGAATTCAGGAGACTAAATCCAGCAGAATAGATGGCGCAGCAGGTGTAGTGTGACAAGACGGCAAACTATATAGACATTATGTTTTTGATGTGTCAGGGTGTTTCTGAAGACTGCAGGCATGTAAGCTTCGAAAAGAATTAATTACTTCTAGGTAACCAAATAGGAAGACAGCCGATTACATGTAAGACCAGTCCAATGCTGCCATGACTGAGATTTGAGGGTGACAATCTATTTAAGAACTCATAAAAGCAGCCATCTTGCAAGATGATACCCTTTGACTCAATCTATGTGAATTATCTGGTGAACAGGTTTTAGATAGACACAGGCCATTCAGATCACGCCGGATAGAGAGTTGCACACAGAGTTTGCATATAAAGAAAAGCACTTCAATCGCACTTGAAACTGTTTGCACACGACAAATCCCACCTCACAAACTGAATCTGTCAAGAGTCCCCTTCTGGACATGCAGCTACTTGTGTTTGTCATGAACCCAAGGATGTCAAGTTTGTTTGTTTGTAGTGTTTTGTACACAATGTTCTCCCATGTGTAAAGTGTTGCCTTAAAAAGTGAAAAAAAGTTTTGGCACCATCGCAATATTCACCAAATATTTTTCCACACACGGCGTTATTTTCTCTCACATCGTGCAGCCAATTCATTCACTTTAATGGACCTACTCCCCGTCTTACAGATCTGCGGTTCAAAAACTACCAAACTTCACCCACACGTCGCTTCCCAAAACTCTCCCTGTGCACTGTGCTCACTTTTAAAGACCACAGCAGAGTTAAATATGCAGCTGGGTGAGTAGAAACCTTTTGATCCTGGCTATTTTATAAATGAATAACAAGCAGTTTTAGATAATTCTCAATCCAGGTCAGTGACATCCATGGTATCCAGCTGATAATCCACAATGGGCTGAAAGCTTATAAGGCATTTATGTTTGCCTAGCGATTACTCAGAGACAGACCTCTGACTATTCCACACAATAGCTGCGCCATGAAAGAATGGATGTAGATGACAGATTTGACAGATCTTACACTGAGAAAATTACACTCTTTTCAATTTTCAGTTGGATCCTGATTTAATGAACAAGGCAGCTGAAAGCTGAACTATGGTTTCCCAGTACGATTCCATTCTTGTCCCCTTAGTTTTTCCTCCTTCACTCACTTTGCCTTGCCAATAAAATAAAAAGACGGAGGGCAACCATTAGAGCCCACATAAGAAATATTTCACATACCTGCTGTTCCCCTTCCTTTTGCTTCTTTTATTTTTCTATCCAGTCTACAAGCTAGCCAGCCTTATTATTACTCTCTGTACACCCCTTACCAGTGTCCTCCTACTTTTACGGTCCATACATCTTGGGTGGTGCTTCCCCACTGTCACCTATCATCACCATGGCAACGGCTGCAGTGGGAAGGCAATGGTCACTTTATTATGTCCCAGGTGAGGCAAAGGCAAAGAGAGTGGACAAAAACAGAGAGAGGAAAGGGTGAAGGGAGAAATGAATTTGCTGGGTGTCACAACAGTGGCGGCAATTGATGAACGAACGCAATATGAGAGCGAGAATAAGAGGGAGATGGGGGATTGCTCATCCACTGTGTACGAGCACAAAGCGGGGTGAGGGGACGGCACGTGCCTTTTGAGAACAGAGGGGCCTCCACGGGTGCGGGGCATTACACTCGGGACAATATGTCCAACTAGAGGCTTCAATGAATCCTAATGGAGCATTTACTCCCTCACGCTGCCACACAATATAGCAGAGGAGCCCTCAGTATGGAGCAGGTCAAGAGCTTTTCATTTGGACAGCTGGGTAGAGAAACCAGACCCTTGACACACCATTAACTATGATTTGATACACACAGCCATACAAAAGAAACCCGTGTTTCTTTCTTTTTTTTGATTAGGGAAAGAAAGGGTTAATTCTACTGAAAAAAACACAACATATAGCAAACAAATACTCTAATCTAATAAAAAATAAATCTAATCTTCCTGAAAACTACATATCCAAAAAACAACTAATATCCAGCAGCGATACTATTGTTTAGCCACAGTTTGCCATCACAGTCACTGTGAAACTGGAAAATCTTCAAGGAGACAAGGAAACGAAAAAAGCAACTAGCAGTAAACCAGCGAGGGAGCTGGTTGGAATTGAAATCAAATGGCCTCAGCCTTCTGAAACAAGAGAGATCTCATCATTGAGTAATGTAAAATTCATGGCCTGAACAGTTAGTCAAGCTGATTTTCTCACCATGAAACAGAATCCACACAAGGTGCAGAATAAGTGAGGTTCTACCCAAGAGTTCAAATACTGAGTGCAGGGTTTCTGCAGGGATCACCAAGTTACATTTAAAGAGGTCATATTATGCTCATTTTCAGGTTCAAAATCTTATTTAGGGGTTGTACCAGAACAGGTTTACATGGTTTTATTTAAAAAAAAAAAAACATTTGTCATACTGCACATTGCTGCAGCTCCTCTTTTCATCTGGTGTGTTGAACTCTTTGTTTTAGCTATGGATTGATACATCTTTGTTGGGAGTTGCACATGCGCAGTTCCAATTTAAGGACTACTACCCAATCAGAAGCAGAGTAGGGCAGGTCATGAAAAGCCGGTAAACACAGCTTTGGTTCAGCTGTACATGTTCCCCTTACCAGTTTAGCAACATGGATTGGAGCAAGAGTTTCAGAGTGGTGAGTTATTAATTTTTTTAAAACTGTGTCTCTACATCACAGTAACAACTTTATGTCCATTGACTGCCTGGAGGGTAGCTAATGTTTGGAAGGGAGTGTGGAGGGACAGCATGTGGACGTCTTGTCACTGTGTGCTGCAGCTCAGTGTGTTTTTCCACCGGTGTTTTGTCCGCATTATGACGCATGTTTCGCTGTTACATCACACAAAGCAGAAGAAAAGGCTGGACTACAAACGAGCTGGTTTCAGGCAGTCCAGAGCAGTGTTTTCTGTGGGAGATGGGCAATCCCTTTGGGCTGGACTTTGGACTTTTTTACTTTGCAAACTTATTATATGCACAAAAAATATTTTTAACTCAATAAAGGCTTTTAAAAACATTTTTATACTACATAGAATGCAATTTAATACCTTTTTTATGATCATACCGTCCACAGAACAAAAGTATGGAAAACCAATGTCCTTTAATTTTTAAAGGAGGGAATCATTATATCACATTTTTCAGTATTTCCCATCTTCATATAATAATTCCTAATGATATAATGAATTACATGAATGTGACCTTGATAAGCGGAATAGACAGATAATTAATCTAAGTTTAATTTTATGCTAAAATCTACAGGTGTCACTTATTAGACAATGAACACCCTACCTACTGTACCAAGTGATAGTGACAGTGTTTTGATGGTGCTGATTAAAACTCCAACTGTACATAATCTTCAGTCGCAACAATCCCACTTTTAGTTTATCAGTGTACAACGCTTCCCAACAGCCCACTATCAGGTAACAAAATATTTTATAACCAACATCACTGCCGGTGGAAGGCAAGAGAAAATAAATAAAGGTTTTACGATACCTTCTAATGCCTTTTTTTGAGGAAACCAAATTCAATGCCCTTTTCAAGACCTGCAGATACCCTGTCAGTGCTCTCACAAATACAATAAAAGCAACTGCAGGAGCAGGAGGTTTGCCCTTTAGTTATTGACATCCTGTATCCTGCAAGGGTCAACAACTAAATTGCTGCAAAAACACAATGTATGCAAAAAACACTCACTCAAAAGTAAGCGGACTGAAAATAAAGCCTTTAAACAAAATAAATTCACAATAATGTGCTGCTCTCTCCCTAAAACCCCTTATCAAAGCCAACTCAAAGCTTGAAGATTGCATTCTCTATGTCAAATCAGCCTGAACATTTTGTCCTTTTCCCAGTGATTCGTGGACTTGGTCTCTTCCTACATTATGAACAGCTGCAAACATAAAAACACAGACATCTTATCAGGGAAACTGGCAGAGCCACAGCAGCCAATGGCAGAGGAAGTAGAGTTCAAACTGGCAAAACTTACTAGCAGCTGGTTTAAATCAGTAATGCAGATATGCAGCGCAGGACAGCTACCGCAGCTCATTTTCCAAAGAAAACAAGGGAGGACGGGAAAAAAAGTGTATGTTGTCCCAACTGAAAACTTAAGGAGAAAGCTGTTTCCTCTAGCTGGTTAAGAAGATGTTTCTTACTATATGAAAAATATAATAAGTCTGGCTCATCATTTTTCTAAAAATGTACAGCCGCCTCAGGCTATACATTTTTAAATGCTATTTGTTCTTTCATTTTCTCTCTCATTAGCACACAGGGCTAAAATTTTATCTCCATTCTCTTTAAAAACGGCTTAAATGGCCAGACACTTCTTATCACACATTTTAAGATAATAAAATGCTGAATTTGCTTTCTTCCTATGGCTACAACTGAATCAGATGTCCTTGGGAAGTTAAAAAAGACAGAGTTTTTGACTAGTTGATAAAATATTGAAAGGAGGAAGGCCTAACGCTGAACTCAAGATCCCTCAAGCTTTATCAGATGCCCCACCTCCCAACCTCCCTCCGTAGCTTTTCAACATTGGAATTGGGCGCCCACGACTGACAATTTTTGTAGCTTTTTAAACTGACAATTTGAAAAGCATGGCCATTTTATATAAAAATTGGCCAGGTGGGCAAAAGTAGGCCTTATGGTAATTTCTCTCCGAAACTACTTTGATAACTCTTCACATGTGCAAAGGACTGCTACACCATGTATTCCTTTGAAGAAAGATTGTGTAAAAGTGTGAATTTTTATCCACATTTGATTAATTTTTGGATCTTGCTTCTCTCTATGACGGCAAGCTTTCTGCCCCACCTTCGAGAGTGGCTGTTCGGAACAGCTAATACTTTTGCACTTTAGACTTAGTCAGACGACATGTCGTACGAACTACTTCGCTTTGAACTAACCCCAGTCTTAATGCTTTGCTGCTGACTTGTCAGATTTTGACAGGAGAGGAGCGCTGGTGCCTCTGCACACTAAAAGGGTCCCTGGTGCACATGTGTAGAACAAAATACCGTGCACAACCACAATGAACATGTTGCAAGTCTAGCAACCTATGAGGCTGGAAGACATTATCAAAACTCTTTGCAAATTGAAGGCCAATATCACTACAAATAACCACACACACACACACACACCCCCCCCCCACCCCTCCATTTGAGACTGCAACATCCCCGTGCCCCTGTCCTCTCCACCCATCACAGCAAATCACGTTGGCAGAACATATCATGGCATGTGCCAGGGTGTCTTCCTGCCAATTAAAATTCTGTACCAGCCGGCATCCCTTCAGCGGTGAGATGACACCTTGCAGGCCCTCACCAGTGAGGTGCTATAAACACACAAACACACACACACACACACACACACACAGCCCTCATGTTGTTGGGCTAAAAATACACCTGCCGCACTAGTGCTGTCAGGTTGGGCTGAGACAGCTATGCTAACTAGGTGTGCCGGTAGTGGGAAACTTTAGAGAGTGCTCGTGGCAAGCGATACGCATACATAATAAACTTATTCCCGTGCCTCAATAACTTTAAATTTCTGACTGCACTGTGTTTCTCATGATATTCTTTTTGACACTTGTCTTACTTGCACATAAACAAAGGTTGTTCTGCACGGCGTTGCACGCTTTTTTTCCCTCCACACTTCCTTTTTTGTTCCGCTCCCCACCTGAGCGCCGTAGTTTGGGCCCTCGAGTCTGTCCATGGCCATTTTTCATGTACATGCTAGACAGTAAGCAGTCCCAAACAAGCAGGGGTGTGAAGCAAGACAACCATTTAGCACTGTGCCCTGCCTCTCCACTTCACACAGCCAACGCTGATCAAAGAGAGCATCCTGGCACGCTGGCACTCAGATGGTATTCAGGTATTCAGATGGCACGGATCCACTAGCTGGCTGGCAGCTGTAAACAAGTTTCAGGAGTTGCTTCAGACAACAAAAAAAACAAATACCAACTGCAATACTGACTGCTGAAAATGTAAAACTCCTGGGACTCAACAGTGGCCGTCTGTCCACCACTATGCTTTACATTCAGAGCATGATGAATGATGAACCTTATACTGGGTGAGTAGTTGGA
Organism: Micropterus dolomieu; assembly: GCF_021292245.1. NCBI lineage: Eukaryota > Metazoa > Chordata > Actinopteri > Centrarchiformes > Centrarchidae > Micropterus > Micropterus dolomieu. Next base: position 15,422,079 of record NC_060159.1, read on the forward strand.
CAGAGCCCACATTGTATTTGGTGACCAAGAGCTTAGATTGCTTTCGACGTTCATTTAGCAAACATGCTTTATCCCACTGTAGACGTGCACAACTAAATATTCATAGACGTCTGTGTGCCAACATCAATGAGCAGAGTGTCTGATGAACAAACAGACTCAAAGAAGTTTATCTGCTGAGTGCACGGAAACCCACTGGTATGAATAATGAAAGCCTGCTGCTCAATAATAAATGTGTGCATGCGTGCACTGTGCAGCTGCACTTCTTTGGCCTGTGAGGGAAATTTCATTATACCAAATCCCATGCTGTTTATACGAACGTGAAGGACATGCACACACACTAACCACTGCAACAAACCCTGTCAGCTCAAACAACAAGCAAAGAAAAAAAAAAAGCAAGCACACAATGTATACTCTCAAGCCCAAGGCACAAGAGTGCTTCTCAAACCAGCCAACAAACCTGCCAGGAGGGCAAAACACTTAAATAAAGTGAACACGCCTGCCAAATTAAACTTGCGAAGTTCTCCTCATCTGGTAGTCAATAAGTTAAGAAAAACAACAGTGCTTTTCACACATGATGGGCCCGGCCTCTTCAGCAACACAATACCACAGGTAGGGCTGCAACGATTAGTCAACGTAATCGACGACGCCAATTACAAACATTTGTCACGGTGAAATTTCATTGTCGACACATCGTTACAAAGATGCCGTTTAAGGGAGAGATAGCAATCTTCTTATTAACTAAGTAACTGCAATGCACTACATGGAAGTGCTGGGTGCAGGATCGCTTCCACTGTCTGCCATGACTGCTTGACTGTAGACTACTCACAAAGAAGCAGCAAGCAACAGAGAAATAGAACGGTTCTTTGTTTTTACAAGTTTAGTAGGTTTTGAGGCAAGAAATCAACTGTGTAGAACATGAACATTGGCAGTTTTACGAAAGTTGAAGGCGAATCCAAAATGTGCTTAAACATTTTCGGGGTTGAGAAGCTTCATAAGCACCCGCGAGGTTAGTGGTGCCAGCTGGCCGGCCAGTCACGCCCACAGAGCCCTCTGCTCCCAGTTACACAGACCACTGAGGCAGCAACAACAGAATTGAAGATAGTTTCAATGTTCATACTCCTGTTATTCTGTCGTTACAATCCGAGTAATGGTTTAAAGTAAATCAAGAAACATCTGGCTCGTGATGTAGAGCATTCTCCACTTATAAAACTTATAAGCACTTAAAATAAACAGTATTATGAAAGGGGGGTTGTTGCTTTATTAGTCTAAATAGACATTGCACTGTTAGTGTAACTTACAGTTGTGGTTTTAGTAATTGCTTTTAATGTGCTTTTTTTTTTTTTTAATATATAGTTCCAAAGCAAAATATTTGTTAAAAAGTTAAACATTTTAAAGTTAAAACCTATTTGTCAATAAATCAGATTGTGAGCTTATTGTTTTGGGTGATAAAGCCTGGCTGTTATCTTGGAGCAGCCTTTCCATAGTTCTTTGCATTCTTGGTTTTGAGGTCTCATGGAAGGTGAAAGAATGCTCTTTTAGTTGTGTTAACACGTTAAGTGCAATAGTAAATCAGTGACTTATATTCTTCCCTGGTTTCCCCCTCGCATTGATACTAGTATTCATTCTGAATAGTAAACCTTGTTCACCTAATGGAAACGTTAGCTAGTTAGGTTGTGTGATGGAGATCAGTAATTCACTTTAAAGATATTTAATTAGTTAAATGGTTTAATTAGGGTTAGGGGTGACAAAAATAATCATGAGTAGTCGACTAATCAAATAAATTATTAAGAGATTAGTTGACTACGAAAATAATTATTAGTTGCAGACCTAACCACAGGTGACTGACTGTGTGTATGTCCATGTGTACCATTCAGTGTATTTTCTCTCAGCATAAAATTGAAGGAGTTTTAAATCTCAAGAAGACCTTCAGATTGTAGTTCATGTTAAAGTTTTCCAAGAGAGAGAGATATAGAGACAGAAAGGAAGAAAGAGAGCAGCAGCTTGAGGCACATAAAAATAAATAAATAAATAAAAAGCAGCATGGGTGGCATCAGGGGAAATAGAGAGAGGGACCATCTTCTCTCATTGAGATCAATCCACACCAGGGGCTCTGTGTTTCAGGGCAGAGAGGCAGGTTAACAAATGAGAGAGCCTTTCTACTGGAGAGCAGGAGCTCACTGATGCTGCAATTTTACAATCTGTTGCAATACAGTGGGTATTGTGATTCTGTAGTGTACAATGCACTGTGATGTACTGATTCATATTCATCTGATTTCTGTAAATAACCCAGAGGGGAACATGTCAAAAGCAATTAGACGGTGAGTGTAAAGAGACATGAATCACAAGATGCTGCACCCTGCTTTTCCACATCTGAAGTGCCCTTATGTACCTTTTTCATTTTCGTCATTTCACCACCCCTCTATGAATCTCAAGGCGCAAATTCAGCACACTGCAGATGAATTGTTCTTAAATCAAGTTCCTTTGATCTACATCTAAGTATACATCATGGTCAGAATGAGAAGAGTGGTTTTAACGTCTGGTGAAATAGCTTGTATTTGAGACTCATGTACCGCTGCCTCTTGCAAAGAAGAAAATGTGTAAACACAGGCAAAAAATAAATAAATCTTAATAGAAACTGACGACTATCAATTAACCTTTTTTGTTTTCACTGTACATTGTCACTCCAAACTTCAAAAAAAAAAAAAAATCAAAACAATCAGTGCATCAAGAGACAAATGAAAAATCAACTGAAAATGATCCAGTCTATAAAAATGTTGGGATTCTTCCCTACATTTGAAATCTTATGTTTTTAAATCTTAAATCAAACATTTTACTTGCTGAACCCATCACCCCCCCCTTATGTTTCTTAAAACAATGATTTTAGAGCAGGGGCAATTACACCCAAAAGACAGATTAAACAACTTGGCAGCAGCTGAGGGGTGGATATGTGAGAAAGAGAGACAACCGGGGTAGCACGGACAGTTTGTGGGATAAACTGGACCAATCAATCAGACAGTGCCCAGGGCAGCTATGCAAACCTCTCATAGGCTGTCTCTTGAGTTTGTGTGCAGTATCACAGTCTGTGTCTGTGCAAGAGGGACAGTACTGGGAACAAAGCGCTGGCAGAGCAGGGTGGTGATGGTTAGCAAAGGTGCCCTTGCTGTGAGGAGGCCTGAGGCCGTGCCAGCGGGTACAAAACAGCGGGGCTGACCACTGGGACGACAGAGTTCTGGTTTGATCAAGTCTAAAGTGATTCAACTACACTCAGCTGAAGGGAACCTTTTCTAATGGGACATAATGCGGCAAGTTAAGTTTAAGTGACAAGCCAGCATGTCGTCATAGAAACAGCATGCTCATTAGGCGTCAAAAGGTCAGCTGCAGGCATCATGTGACCCCCACACCACCGTCCACCCCATGTACCCACACATAGTCCTGACGGCTGTGCTTAAAACTACCACTGCCAGGGCAAAATAGTGGGTGAACATTTTCTGCATACAAATGAAGAGAGCCGGGGTGGGAGGAAAGAGTGAATCTCTATGCAGCGAAGGGGAGCTAAAGAAGACAAAATGTGGTTTAACAGGCTTGTATTAACACCACTATAGAAGATTGACTCACTTAAGGCCTTGGCCATCCACTTATTGTCCATTATATCGAACAATGATAAAGACACTGATTCACAGTGCCTGCCAGGCAGCCCCCCCCCTTGAGGAGGACTGTTACTTAAGGTGTCTGCATGATTCAATTCGCTATATTTAGATGGAGAGTACCGTGTGTTTGCTAGTCCAGAGGATCACAATCGAGACACATTACGTCCCTCCATCCACACTCAGCTGACACACAAACACACACATTCAGCCGGTCCATATAGATTTGATCATGAGATCAAGCAGCAATGCAATGTCTTGTCTCTGGTGAAGGCGATATGGGTGACAATGGGACAGAGAGGATGCAGACAAAAGCACCTCTCAGTCCCTTTTCTTTCTCTTGTGTTGGGCTGTAAGGCTCTCTGCTGGTCTCCAATCGACACATCTTGAAAGGGAAGCAAATCCAATTCTTCCTGCAGGTACAAAGGCTCTCGCTCCCCTATTCTCTCCCCTTGTTTGAATCTATTTTTCCTCTTATCAGTGGGCATATTTCAAGCCCCTAGCCTTCTCTTAAGTAAGTGAGTCTAGTGTGTGTGAGCCTAAAAGAGAGACAGAATCCACAGCAGTTGTTATCACTGCTCCCACACGATTCCTTGTTATCTATCCTGGTCAGTCAGACTTTGGCTTGCCTGTCATCCCACTCATCACTGCACCCGTGTGTGTGTGTGTGTGTGTGTGTGTGTGTGTGTGTGTGTGTGTGTGTGTGTGTGTGTGTGTGTGTGTGTGTGTGTGTGTGTGTGTGTGTGTGTAAGGATATGTGAGTCATCATGCCCTTGTCTGTCACAGTTGCAACCAATAGCTCTCTCAGTCCTGTTGCAATTAGATAAACACCTACTCAGCTTGCTCACAGTCCACCTCTTCCTATTCCCCACACAGGAGAGCCCTTCATCTCACAACTATTGAAGTAGCTCCAGATACTGACCGGATATAGATACAAAAAGTTTGCCTCTTTGCCTGATTCAAAACTCAAACTCACTTAGGCCCGCTCTTCACTAAAACGTCTTCAAACTCCAGGAAACTTTTGAGTAGAACCCAGTCAAGGGCTGGAAAAACATGTGTCTTCTGTAACTCTTCAGTAAGCACAGTTTGGGGATTTGCGTGTAATAAAAATAATTTTAGACACTTTGTAGCTTCGTAACCTGTAGCCATTGTTCAAACAGCATTTCAATGACCTGAAGCTGAGAGGTTTAAGTAAAGTTTAAGTAAAATACAAGAAAGAAACAGCTTAACAAGTAAGTGTGTAACTGCTGATGATAGCACTGAGGCCAGTCACTCCTGCAGAATAAGAACACTGGTGGTAATTCAGTAGCAATATGTAAACAAATCTTTAGTGTCATTAGACAAACGGGATGAAATGAAAAGGCAAAGAAATGAACCTGCAAAGATTTTCATTCTCTCTTCTGTCTTTTATTCATGCTGCATTTGGAAAGTGTAATTTGATGCTCTAGGCAACATCTGGCCTGGTAAACAACTGCCCCACTCCTTCTGCTTCTACTATTCCACTGTAATGTTACCTTTGTTTGAACTCACTGTAGAGCCGCATTAAAAAAAATAAAAAAATAAATCTGGTCAAGCCTCAAGACATTAGGTTGACCACGAAACTGGAAGTCATCATTAGCCTCACTGGAAGCAGTCTGCGCAGCCCCGGCTTATGTAAAGTAGGACGTAGGAAGGAGAGGAATATGGTATATAGACACGAAAGAAACAGATAGTGGGAGAGGGGAGGATGTGAGACAGAGTAAAAAGAGAGAGAGATTAAACACACAGGGAGCTTGTAAAGAATGCAGAGGGAGAGTGATGGAAAAAGAAGAGGCTCTGCAGCAGCAGAGGCAGTGGTCCCAGCAGTGAGGCCAGGCCTGTCTGTCAGCACCTATCTGTCCTCCTGAGGGTTAGCTGCACAAACCAGGCTCTTGCCCCAAGTCGCCACGAACATTTATATAACCACACACACATACACAATAGTGAAATGACCTCTGACCTTATCCTACACCGCAGGATGGACCCATGTGGGCTGCTGCTTTACTGTTAAGTTGGAGGAGGATGGTTTTCCTCCAGGCAGCTCACGCCAAGCTCATTTAACTACAAGCACTGATCTGACATTTAGATAACTAGGAGTGATTAAGACACACAAAGGCCCTGTTTACACCAGGCAATAACATGCATCTTGGGCGATCCGATCACAAGTGGACAGTAGGGATGAACGATTAATCGTTTTCAAATCGAAATTGCGATTTCAAAGAACGCAATTAGCTAATCGTGATGTTAATTATACAGTGCATCTGACCCGTTTTCATGCAGTTACAAATTAATTCCGTTGTTGCATTTCCCACATGGAGCATTTCAGAATAAGAGCGTTTTGCCTGCCTGACTTTGCTGAGTTGTTCTGATTTTGTTGATTTGTTCAGTTGTCCTTGATTTTTGTGCTTCTACAATGGTTAAGTAAGCTACGTAGTTAAATCGTAACTTAACTTTGTGTATTGTTGATACACAATCTGGAGTCTGCAACGGAGTGTTTCATTTTGAAAATTGACCGGACTCTCTATGCCTTTCTGTCTGACTTCCTTCCCGGTAGTCTGCTCTGTGCTTTTTGACGCGGCTTCTGTCAAAAATAGACTGCAGTGAATATTGAACTTCAACTAAACTTAATAAAAAAAAATCACAAATAGAATCGCAATTGCAATACATTATCTGGCAGAAAAATTTGATTTTTTCCGCAAATCGTTCAGCCCTAGTGGACAGGTAGGTACAGGTGTGAATGCAGCCAAGACCCAGTGGTGGTCGCCTCCACAAACCCGTTGTCCTCTGCCAAAATAAAAGCACATAGCTAGCCAGCTCAATAATTTTTCCAGCCTAATGCTTGATAAACAGTCAATTTTGGGGCGGTTGTGGTTCAGGAGGTATAGTGGGTTGCCTGTTAATCAGAAGGTTGGCGGTTCAATCCCCGGCTCCTCCAGGCTGCATGTCGAATTGCTCCTGTGTGTGAATGTTAGTTTTTGTTTGAGCACTTAGACACAGTGTATGAATGTGTGTGAATGGTGAATGCGATGTAGTGTAAAAGCACTTGGTCGAAAAGACTAGAAATATATAAAAATACAGAGCATATCAAATTCAGGTTTAAAAACACCACCACCTTTGTAAACGGAAATGATGTGTGTTTATTTGCATTTTGAGCGGGGAAGTGAGATCCGATCACAAGCTGTCACTCAAGACGCTTTCTAATGCCAGGTGCAAACTGATGCACTTCAAGCTCTCCACTTGTGATCGGATCACCCAGAACGCATGCAAATGACAGGTGTAAACAGGGGCTAAGACACGCATACACACACACAAAAACAACACGATCAATCAAAAATTCTCACCTAATTTAAAGATCAGAGACACCCCTGCCCAATCGTTCCGTGCCCTATCATCTGTCGGCATCTTGGTTTGCTGAAGGACCTAAATAAGCCTTGAATAACATTACCTGCCACTACAGCCTCGTTATTACTGCAGTCCATCTGCTGCTGTTCACAGGACTCATGCTGCACTACTTTCACAGCACGTTGCTTCTGTGATTGCCTCTAAATAATTGATCATCAGTAAATGTTGATATCTAGATCGTGTTATTGAATTTCAATATACACCTGTCACTTTAATAGGCCAATAAGGAGGCTGGAAAGCTTTATCATAAAATATAAAATGTGTTTTCATTTAGCACCCTTCAGGGCGGTCAATGTGCATCTGTAGCACATGGGCAGTCAGGGCCAGATTTACAAAGCCTTTCTCCTTGTTTCAGATTTTATTTCAGATTTTGCGCCTGCAGATGTCTGTGTTATTTGTCACACTGTTGCACCAGCCTGCACACCTGTCATCTGAGGTGCACCCTGCATGTAGTCAGTGAAGTGCAACTCTCTCCTTATGCACTGATGGAAGGACTGCACAAATAACAGGTGAGCGTATTAAGTGTGTTTGATTGAGCACTCTGCTGGATTTCCCAAAGACCAATGACTGGTGTTATTTAGAAAAAACATAAAGCCATCAACATGCCAAGTAACATGAATGCAAATACAAAATGCACTTAAGTGATATAGTTAGACAGCAATGAAACTGTCAACCAGTCAGGTCAAGCCAACCACACAAAATAAATTAACATTTCTCAGTATTATAGTATCAATTTCTAGTGCTTCACCACAGTCTACCATGCAAATGGATACATGACACAATAACTAGGAAGACATTACATATTGCAGCTACAAGTACATACTCAAATTACAAGTCAGCATTACACGCTCTCTGCCACAGCACTGAGCTCTGAGTGGTAGTCCTTTTTGCATTTTAGTGTCCTGCAGCCCAAGCTAACTATGTTGGGCAAGTCAATAGCCAGCAGTGTTGCGTCTCATAAAAACAGTGCCGTGGCTATTCGCTACATCAAGAGGATGATGGTTCCCAGCTATAGATGGTACACAGTTATAGCTCGCTGACTAGCTACACAGTCAACAGCGCTAATGCTTAATAAAAGAGGCAGAGGGACATGCGTGTGATCTCATGCATACACACATGAGTAGACAAACACTGATGTACCACTGCTCCAGATCGAGGGTGAGGAGACGATGCCTAAAGACACCGCCAGAGCTGAGAGAGACTCTATAGACTGATAGATCTCAGGATCAACATACATTTGTGAAAGTTTAAGATTGTAATTAGACATAAGCATTTTTGCCCGTTCTTACATAATAGTGGCCACGACACACTCAAGCTGTGGGCATGTGTCTATAAAGAAATAACGGTTATGTAAGGGACTGCTGTATCTCAGTTTGTGTCATTTCCTATGACTTGACGTGAGAGATAGCCTTTGATTTCATCATATCACTATACCACCACCCCATGTCTTTTTGTTTCCTCTGGCAAACCACTGAATGGAGGAGGATGAACTGAGCCACAACCTCCCTCCACTTCACCAGTAAGAATTTCTTAACCTCTATCTGACCCCTGCTCTGCAGCAAAATAATTTGTCCTGGTGCACCTTCAGGATTGCCGTAAAAGCACTGATAACACTGATGAAGTGATTGCTGTGCTGTGGTAGGTTCTCTTTCTGAGGATTTAAGTGATTCTGGCATTTCCTGCTAACCATCAAAGACCAAAAGAAGGCCACTTCCGATCGCCCCCGTCTGAAATGGGAGAGAAGCGTCAACTCGCGGCCTCTGCTGGGCTTTTATCCAGCACAAGTCAGACGAGCCTTGTGCTCGGGCCTCATGCAAATCCAAAGCAGAGCTGGATCCTTGCTGTGAGCAGTAAATGAACGGCCAAATATTGACTCTTAATTGAAGGCAGCAGTTGCCTGTGTGCACAGGCACCCCTGCTGTGAAACTGTGGACAAACACACCAGGACGCTAAGAGGCTCCTTCCCTTCTTGCCCTTCTCTTGCTTTGCATTGCTTTGTTCCTCTTTTAAAGATTATTTTTATAACAATTTTATTTATTTATTTATTTTTTTTAAAAACACAGTTTATGACAGACAAACATGACAAAGATGATCGGAGTGATGATGGTACTACCACAGCTAGATATGAACAAAATAAATTGCGTGGTGCATTATGTGCCTGAAAGAAAAGCCCATTGCATCTCTAATTTTCTACTTCATCCAATCCCTCACTGTCTACCTCTTCCTTGCTACTCCTTCCCAGTGCAAGGAGACGAACTGAGAAGAAAAATGAGTGCTTATGAAAATCCTAATGAAAATGCAGCGTGTCTGTAATTGAATACGGACGTCTGAAGTCCCGACACGAGGGATTCAAGCTGCGGACGGGATAATAAACGTGCCTCGCCTCCCCTTTCTCTAGACTGCATCAATCATCACACATCACCACGACGATCAGGGCATCGGCCAGCTCAACAAGAACCCATCAGTGAAAGAGAGGAAAGAGGGGGCTGAACAGAGGCAGACAGAAATCAAGGGAGAGGAATAGAGTGCATGCATGTTCAAAGAGAGGGAGAGAGAAAGATAGACTGTATGTCGCATTGCCCATCATGGAGTTTGCAAACTTTGCATAATAAAATCTAGTCAAATACACACATGCTGAGTGCATCTGCAGAGACCATTCTGAAGTCAATTGGCAGCATTTTGGCAGCTAGATTATGCACAGGACATAAAAGCTGTGACCTAAAAGGGAAGATACATTACAGTGTTATTTCTTTGCTAATATAAACACTAAGAATACCCTAACCATGGACAGATTGTACACACACAAATACACTGTGGCATACACGCCCACTGTCAGTGCTTGGGCCAACAGCTTCTGAGGAGAACCCTGTATCTGATTCACTCCTGGTGCACACCAAGGCTACATTGTGCTGATAAAAGGGATCAGACTACATTTACCATCCAAAACATTCACATGACACCAGGGGAGTGGTCTCAACAGCCCATGGTTTATCCCATTGTGTAGTTCATCAGCTTGCAGCTGAGACAATAAGCTGGGTCAGTCACAGGACACCACGGTGCTTCATTTCCAAATACCTGGCTATTACTGTCTGACAAGCCGTGAGGGCTTTTTTTTTTTTTATCCAGTTTATAGGAAACAGCCATTAGCCCATGAGGAGAAAGTCCCGTTTTCCCCCCTAACCTTTCTTTCTGTTTTAGCAGTGTTATCAGCTCTGAACCACATGTGATGAATAGGGTTGGGTATCAAGAACCTGTTGCAAGTTGAAATCTGTACCAAATTTCCAAGAACTGTGGATTCTTTAAGACACGTGCATTTCGAATATGCTTAACAGTTCCTAACTTTCTCATTTTTCATTTCTGGCGTACTCCTGATTGACCTGAAGCGAGCCCTTTACTGTCCGTAAAAGTTAAATTGCCAGGACCTGCAGTGAGGACCTAACATCACGTCATTTGTTACGCAGTATGTAAGAAAGCATGTGAGAAGAGAATACTTCTGTTTACATTGCTGGACCATAGCGGACCGCAGCAAACACTCAAAAGTTTGGCTTAGCTTCACTAACAAAAAAAATAAATAAATAAAAAAAGAGAGAACGATGAGGAAGCAGCTCCAATATGACAAAGCATTTACTTAAACACGGCGTAAATCTGAAAGAATACACCATATCCATTGTGTTGCGGTGTCCCAGCTACAATGACACCATTGACACCACTAACGCTAACAGTAGCAACCTCTCAAGCTGAGGTACAAAAACACAGATGAGCTGACATTCTGTTTTATATTGAAGGTCAACTAATAATGCCTGCAAATTATTCCAATATATATTTTTCTTAGATACAAGTCCCCAGGGACACCCTTCTAGTACAGAAACTCCTTTCACTTTAGCCATGAAGGGGGAAGATGAGCAAGGAGAAAGTGGATGAATGTTACCGAGCGCTGACATGATTTGTGGTGAAGGGGTTGGCATTAGAACAGAGACTGGATAAGTAGAATCAGAATCGATAAAATTGAAACAATACCCAACCTTTGTAATGACACCAATGTTCTCACCCCAAACATGTCATTTTAAAGCTGGAAAGCAGGAGCATACCATTTCAAATTGCCAAGCTTCAACTGGCCCATGTGAAACACTACTGCCGTGAACATTATAAAAGCAAGACAAATCCTTTCTAAAACACACCAGAGCCTAAAGTGTTCTGGTGATGAGTGACAGAACTCGTGAATGTATGTACACAGCAGCTGTGGTCTAACTAGTTTGCAGCAGAGGTGCTGCATCACAGTAAGGACCTGCTGTTTAGGTATATTGGCAAACTGAAAAAACACCAAAGCAAGTGACAGAGAAGTCTGAGAAGAAGACTGAAAATAACTAACGGTGGTACTTTCAACTTGAAACAGAGAGAGAGAGAGAGGGGGAAGACAGAAATGACAGAAGAGATATGGAGATGAAGCTCAGTTTCTGTAGTTGAGTAGGGGCGGCGCTATGCTCAGAGAAGCTTTTGTGTTTTTGCCCTGTTGGCAGTGGCAGACACACAATCAGACAGGTCTATTTCAGAGATATCCTGTCAACTTGCTGAGAGACCCTGGATGACAGTGAAAGAATGAAACAAAGAGGCTGAAAGAGCCAGAATGGCAACTATAAGGGAGTGGAGAAAAAAGATTAGGTGGATAAACAGTGACAGTGGGAAGGCGTTACAGGTAGGCTAGATGAGATAAAGCAACACTTTCCTGTATGATATTGTATGGATAGATGACAAATTATTTTCCCGGCAAATGGAAAATTCCATCAAATGGTGATCTGTGGTCAGAGAAAAATAAATGCCCCTTAAAAAAAGTGGGGGTTTTTTCAATTTAATTTGCACCCAATATAATTAACTTTAGTGTCCAGCTTTGTTCCAGAGAAAGCAATAAAAAAAAGTAATAAGTTTTGGCAAATAATATCTGCTGTAACACAAAATCTCTTGTCATAAGGTTAGGCACACTATGACAACTCCTATCCCTGGAGCTGCAGAGAAGATGAGTGATGGTAATGTGCAAGAAAGAGAATGAGGACAGTATATGGAATCGAGAAAGTGGGTTAAAAAAGAAAAAGGGAAAAGAAATGAGGAGAGACATGGTCGCTGAGAGCGCAAAAAAAATTCTCAACCAAGGGTGGACAAATATATGGACAAAGCAGTGGAGGAGGTGGCGGAGGCAGCGGCACGAAGACACAAGGAACGTCAGTCAAGACAGACTAACTGGGCCCCGGTGTCCCTCTGTCAGGCCAGTTCAGACCAGGGACAGAAGCAGTATTATATAGCTGTGGGCCTGGCCAAGAGTAAGAACAATAGCTGCTGTGTGTTGGAGCCTTTGGAGCATCCTAACAGCTGGGAGATAGGAGGTCTGTCTGTGGCTCCAGTAAACGGCACGTAAAGGGGCGTTGCACATTGCGCACACACATAGATTTCTCTCTCTCTGCCTTTCCCAGAACCCCTGGGCCACCTTCTTCCCACCTCCTCCTCGTGCCAGGCAGCCATCACTCATTTTACTGTCATCCCTGTTTCTTTCTCTCGCTATACACAGTTTCATTATGCCGTATGTTATTCTGTGTGTCCTCCTATCGCCCTCCTCCACCTCTGGAAAGAAAAACAAAAGAGAACTACATAAAGAGAGATATTCTTCTAGCACGAGAAAGCAAGGGACTGGCAAAGGATCAGAGCAATGTCAACAAATAAGAGAGGTCCAAAAGCCTCCACAGGAGGCATGCCAAGGCTCTGCGATCACGAGGGCCTCTGAAACACAGAGGAAAACAAGAGAACTGCAAACTGTGTAGGGACGTCATCCTTCGCAGCAGAGTTCACAAACGGCATCAGATAAAACCACGGCAATATGTTCTGATCTATTCTGGGAATACACCTGTAGGAGAGGTCATTTATCTGGGAAACTGAGCACTATTACATAAACTGATGTATCAAAGAGTAGTTTATACGGATGGACCCTTCACCTGTGTTTAATGTTTATCTGCAAGTATAAAAACAAAAGACCAGGACGTAATCCACTAGGGAAACTTGCCTCAAACGAAACAATAGCGGTGATGTGGTGACCACAGCAGGCATACTTCAGCACACAGCCGATCCCGAGGTGAGCGAGGGTGAATTTAATCACCGGTTCTGTAAATGTCATTTTAGGGAGGGACTCTTGAAGGCAACTTTATATTCAGCCTATATGGCAGCTGTGTTGTGTATGCATATGTTCCCTCTGAGTTGTCGTGAAACTTAGGCTATAGCTTCCACTCCTGTCATGTGATAGTTTGGATGCCACTGTTGCAGACTGATGCATTTAACAGCTGCAAGGCCCTCAGACTATTTTGTCGAAGGAGTCGGAGCTGCTTTCATTTACAGTCACCTATATATTTTCTATATAAATAATCTAGGCTTGTCTGGAAAGTCTGCACATTTAGCACAGATTCTATGTATCAAAAATGTATTTGTTAAAATTAAAAATCAAATGTGACTTCTCTGCAATTCATTAGGTCATGGTCCAGACAGTGTGGGTTTACTGAGCAGTGCGGCTAACTATAGTTTTAAGAATCAGCCCTTTCCGTTTGTTGACATTGGCATGGTGTCTAGACTTGAAGAATTTCTTTTTGTGAGACAATAAAGACCTGACTCGAAGGAAAGTCATTTTTACCTCATTAGAAAGTCAACAAATAAGTAAAATCTTTCAGCTCGTACGCATCACATGCAGTCGCTACTACATCCACACCACACTTAGCCCTTGTTTGAGTCTCTTGTGTATTATCATTTCATTTGAATGTCATTTCAATACAGCAGAAGCTCACACTGGCCCCATTAATCTACTGTCAAAAGCAGCAAGCACAGCAGCGCACACAGACTTTTATCAATGGTTCTGCAGCTGATGTTCCATTCATCAGCAACCACAGATCTTAACACAAATTTCCACTACCGGCTGCTCTTACTTAACTTCTTACTGTCTTTTGAGGGGCAAGCCATGAAATTTGTTCCTTGCTTCACTGTAGAGAAAAGTGTTCCCTGCAGCATCCTAAGACTATATACTGGCTGGGTTTAAATGGACAGGCTGCAGAAAATATGGTGGGCTTAATGTAAGCCCCATACCTTACAGCACCATCATGCAATGCATAGAATATCTTCGAGCTGTCACCATATAAAAGCGGATCACAGCAGTCACAAGACGCTGTTCCTTATGCCCACTTCTTACTGCACAAGTACAAAGAAGGTTTCGAATTTCACAAAGCATGATTTTCCCTGGGTTGAAGGCTACCATCCCCCATGACTGCAAACCAAGCTGGCTGGAATAGACCCCAGCCCCTATCCTCTCGGAGTCAAGTCAAAGCATTCTGAGTGGGAAAATTAAATCACGTCGTGCAGATACCAGCGGTTCGCCTAATCACACTGTACACAAACCTGGAACTCCACAACCCAGCTGCACATTAAAAAAACCTTGAAGGATGAGTGTGATACGTGGCATGATGCTATAACGTTAGGTAATGTGCGGAGCAGTGCAAATATTTGCTCTCCGGTTTCTCACCAACATGATATTCCTGTAAGACTGAATGTGCCAAGACGCTGCTGCGCGGGAGCTCCTGCAGATGTGGAGCCTCACAATTTATCACATTTCAAGCCGTCCCGTTATGCATTTGTGGTTTATCTACTCACTAATAAACATACGATTGGTACTTTTAATGATTTAGACCACTTTAGAGTCCTAACGTTGTCAGCGCTGCCACATTTGTCACCTGTGTACTTGGGTTAATGTGGTTAGTCAGTAATGGGCAGGGAGTGTTGAATTACCAGCACCGTTACTAGACAGGCAGCTACAGTTTAAGTCTAATGTTACAACATGGTGACTCGGTTTTAAATTCAGTTGTTGCTGTGCTGACACGCAATAACGTTAACGTGACGCTACTAAAGTCACATTTCAAGTAAAAAATAAAATAAAATGTGACTTCAGTACAGTGTTCAGAATATTACCTGATACGTTTGTCAAAATTCCTCTTATTTTCTTTCCATCCTTACTGAGCAGCAGAGCGTGCCACTGTGTCCAAGAATTTAAATCCCCGGGTCGGATCCATGATTGTCCTGTCTCTGATATCAAATGTACTCCTGTTGGAAGAGGCGGCGGCGGAGACGAATCCAGGCACCTTTTTTCCAAAGGGAATCTCGGGGTGTATGCTGGTGAAATTGGCATTAAACTTGGTCCGGTGAAGATCACTGCAGGTTTCGTAACACAAAGAGAATATCCCTCACTTTTACCCATATGCGACAAAGATGTTCTTTCCAAAACAGCGGCTGCCAAATTACGTTTATTCGCAAGACAACATCCCCATTATAGTCTATGATAATGGTACTTACCACTCTATTGTTGGGGCGCGAGAAAGCGTTCCATGCCACTGATGTGCTGGTGGGAGTCTCGCGGATAACGTGCGCGCTCGCAGTATTGGCCGGTTGTCCCGAATCGTCATGTTGTGCTGTCCAATCGATTTCAGGGAAGGACATCGATTTGATTATTCCAACCCTCACTGTACATAAAAGTCATATTGTTGCACAAATAATCGATCTCCCGTGCAACAATTTGATAACATCAGATTCACTACAATACAAATTAAATTAGTGTACAGTGTGTTCCTGTTCTAATAGTTTAAGATATAATTTTTACACAGTTGCTATAAATTACAACAAGGTCAAGGATTATACACCAAAGACTGAATAAAAAAAAAAAGAAAATACACAGCACCATAGATCTAGGAGTTTATGGGTGCAACCAGTGTTTTTATTTATTTGTTAAAAATTCATAAGCGAATTATTATTCAATTGTTATTTATTTTATGTATACAATGTTTAAAATTGTGAGAATTGAATACTTCAAAAAATACATATAATTTTCCAGGTGGTGCCATCTTCAAAGTGCAGTCCAGAACCCAAAGATATTAAATTCAGTAAGAGGTGATAGAAGAAAGAGTAACCGGAACCAGTTCAGTGCCAATTAATTTTCTATAGATCAACAAATCGATTTATTGACAAATCGTTTCAGCTCTAACATTGTTTCTGACAGTATTGTTTTAGTTATGGCTAATCCTGAATACACACTAAATTTTGTTTCACTACAGCATTACTATTTTTTGTACATACCAAAATAAAAGTAACTTATAAAATCCATATATATTACTATGTCCTGGGTAGGTAACATCTTTTACAAAGTCTATGGGTACCACTGAATTCTGAAGTCATAGTGATGAAGACTGAACATAGACTGTTAAAAAGAACCTTTTTTCTAATGTAGACTTTTCTTATTTTGTCACAGCGGAAGTACCGCCCTTCTGCTTCCGGCGAATTCACAACATCCAAGATGTCTGCCGCCATCGCATCCCTCGTTTCGTACGGTAGCGATTCTGATTCAGAGAATGAGTCTGAATCTCAAAGCATTGTCGGGAAAGTGGACCCAGTGAGTCCAGACGCCACGGCTCACCTTAAACCTCTGCAGTCTGGACAAACGATGTCTTTGGCTCTTCTTAATTCTGCTCCCGAGGTCGCCGTTAAGGTAAGCTAATCTAGCTTGCTAACGTTAGCTTAACATTATAATTGATCGTTAAAGTTAGATGCTGTTAATCGCACGTTGCTTAAATAACATTATGGTCTTGAGGCATACGATTTCAATTGGTTACAGGAGATTCGGAATACGTAACGTTAATCATTTCTTTGTGCAGCGGTAATAATTGTTGGTGACGTTACCAAATAAAACTAGTAGCGTTAGCGGGAAACATTAAGTATCAAGCATGAGGAGATATTTTGTAAATCAAAATGTATAACGTTATGTCAAAGATATCGCCTTAGGTATTATGTTTTATCTATCAAACATCTGATTCACCAAACGGCAATGTGTTATTGTATTGCGAAACAGTGAGTCCGTTTGCCGATGTGTACGTCTTCATTTTAGGAGGCTGTGGAGACTGGCACACACCTGGACCCTTCATTGAAAGAAGTCACTTATAATCCAACATTTGAAACCATGTTTGCACCAGAGGTAAGTTTTATTATTAGTGGGTGTCACCTAGATCCCGGTGAGATTTATAGTATAATGCATAGAGGGTATGCGTTGATGTCACTTCCCCTTCCAGAACACCCTGGACTGAGTGGCAAAACATCTGTTACCATGGCTGCGTTTAGCAAACTGGGAGTAAAACAAGTGATTATTTGCTCATTAAAGGCAGGTGGACTTGACAGTGATCCTAACTGCTTACCAAAGAACCAGTGGCCCAGCTCTTTGCCATTTTAGATGTGTTGTTTGTGTTTTAACTGATTCAAGCCAACACTGCTGCTCGTCTTTTTGCCACTCAGTGAGCATAACTGCATTCTGTGACATCATGCGCGTACCCTCTATACTGAATTTGAGGCTAGACTTCATGCTTCCTTGTGTGATTTGTTTTTATCTCTTTTGTATCATGGTTTATGTGCCTTGGGTTCTCTAATGCCAGTTTCCCACTGGAATTAATCTAGTGCTCTGTATATGTACTAATCCAGCCAACTATTGTTACATAAATTAGAAAGTCTGTTATTATTATAGTCCTGCTTATTAGAAATCAAATTAAACATAAGGACTATACAAAGAGTTTAGTATTATTAATGATCTTGTGTTGCTTTCTGTTAGTTTGGGCCAGTCAACCCATTTAAAAGCCAGCAGATGGCTGCCCCCAGGAACATGTTATCTGGCTATGCAGAACCTGCTCACCTCAACGACTTTATGTTTGAACAGCAAAGGAGGACCTTCTCCACCTTCGGTAGGCTCATCTGTGACCCCTGTGATGGGTTTAAATGATGCGGTCAATACAAACCCGTTTGAATTTTAATGACCTTTTTACAACTCTCTCCACTCTGCTAATAGGTTATGCTTTGGATCCATCAGTTGATACGCACCACGTATCCACTAATAGCTACATTGGTGCAGTAGATGAGGCGGAGAAAAATAAAGGTAATCACATATTGCCCCTTATTTCTAATGTGTTTGTCTGCATCTAAGTGTATAAATCAGACTTTATCTATCTATTATGTCTTCATTGAAATATTGTTTAAGGGAGATTCAGAATCATATGGTCTATTGGCTCATATTCCAGGGCTAACGGTGTTTGAGAGCGGACCTAAGAAGTCAGAGAAAAGAAAAAAGGTCAAAGGTGGAGATGCAGAAGAGATCGACAACTTCCTTGGGCCGTGGGCAAAATATGCAGATGAGAAAGATGTGGCTAAACCATCAGAGGTAATGCTTTGTTCAAAATATAATGCAAAGTGTTGGAGACGGTTGGTTCTTAACATAATTAACCGACTTGCTACATAATGTGGTAGTAAGGCAAGAAAAATCAGCACCCTCCAGGTTTAGACTATTGTTGTGCAGTACAACAGAGACACATGCAGTCACAAATCTGCTTAATCTATGGTTGATAAAAATGAAAGCATTTGTATTTATTTTGCATTCATGGCATTAAACATGATGCAAATAATTCACTTATAGAAGAACAATTTCTGAGTTGTTAGTAGTTGCAATACAAACCATAATATGGGGCTTCATTCACTGATTAACCTAACCTGCACAACTATCATCACAGCATAAAACAACTCACCTGCGGTACTCAACTGTAGCCTTTTAAGAGGCATCATGTGGGTCAGTATTCAGTGTAAAAGCTTTGTAATCTGGTGGTATACTGCAGTTTTGTAAATGACGCACATAATGGGGCACATGCTGCTTACCAGTGGCTATGTGACCCCACACAACCCTATGCTCTCATGGAAAACTGGAGGAGTAGGCCTGAGTAATACCCTACACCAGGGGACGCAATTGAGAGACAACTGACTTCAGTTACCTCAGTCTGTCTGCAGAACTGTATCCCTGACTAAATCTGTTTGGTAATGATCAGGTTAATTGGTTCATTTTATTTGTTTATTTATTTATTTTTTATTTTACAGGAAGAGCAGAAAGAGCTGGATGAAATCACAGCCAAGAGGCAGAAGAAAGGAAGGAACGAGGAAGATGCTCCTGCAGAGGAGAAGACCATTCTCCATGGTACTGTGGCCCGCTCTAATTGAGACATTTGAATGGCTGTGATACTCAGTGAAATGATTTACTGATGATCTTCATCCCTAAAAGGGCCTCTAGTCCATTTTGCCGTTAAAATTCAAAGTCGAAACTCCACCACCTTTTTTCGGCATATTAAGTTTGCCCAGTTGTCATGGGATTCTAGATGATCAAATTTCCATGTGTCCAGTTATGATACTGTATCAAGACTCTTGTCTCTGGAGCCATATTTGCTCTTGCTGGTCATGGATTTAATCCCACCTCAGGGAAAAATGCTACAGGAAGCTGAAACTTCTTTTTAAAAACATGTATTCAAATGCTGCAGGATTGTTTTCACCAGACATTCTGTCTCTGTTTCTTCTCCCCCTCCAGTTAAAGACATGTATGATTACCAGGGCAGGTCCTATCTCCATGTCCCACAGGATGTGGGCATCAACCTGCGTTCTGCGGATGCTCCAGACAAGTGTTACCTGCCTAAGAAACAGATTCATGTCTGGTCTGGACACACCAAGGTCAGTGGGAAAGGACACGGATTATTGGCGTGTCTTTGTGTACAGATTCTCCCTTTATGTACTAGTTAAGACATCTTGCAGGTGAATTCACTCAAGTATTCTCTATGCAGTCTCAGCCGATGGTAAGTTCTAGTATTGTAGTGGTTTTTCAAAAATAATTCTAAAATGCAAATTGAGAGTAGAGTCTCACATGTGTCTGTGTATACACAGAGAGAAAATTCCATTAAGCAGCCCTTATAAGAATTTCTGATGCAGTCAGTAAAAACCTCCTGGGTACTTTTGAATAAAATGATAACACATCATATACGAGCCGCTTGTCCCTGACATGCCAGATTCTTCTGTCTCATTCTCAACACCGTCTTTATAATTTAAATATAAAGCCAAACAGTGGGTTATTCCTAGAAAGATCAGATTCAAGCTTCAGATCTGCAAGTGTGCTTCAGGGAGAGAGAAATCACTCAAGTTTTAAATTAGCTTCTATCCGCTTTGTGCAGGAAGTTACAGCCGTCAGAGTCTAATGTGAAATACAAAGAAGTTTGAGAAGATAATAAGCGTGTGGAAGTGCTGATGTCGAGATAATAGACTGAGGAAGGCCCATACGGTGTCACCAAAGTTTTGTGACATTTTTTGGGAGAAAGTTTGGTAACTTGAAAGTCAGACTATTACAGAGGCAGCATTGTCTGCACACACACACTCTTATCTGCCCTTATTGTATTATGACTCAGCGGATATTTCTCTTTATAAACTGCTTTAAAATTAATCGTCTGGTCATGTCCAAATTAAGTCAAGACTATGAACATACACAGCACATTGTACGTGATAAATTGAGATGTATTTCAGCCTTTTCTTTTTAATAGTTTTGTTAAGGATTGTGCCTCACACACCTGCAGTACCTGCAGTCTGTCTGTCCCCTGTAGTGCAACTTTGTTTCATAAGACTGGCCAAAAATATTGTACAAGATTAAATCTATAAAATGGCATCACTGCATCAATTTTGGTTGGACCTGTGGCAATGATTAGTATACTCATGATAATAAGAAATATGGTTAGATGCATATCAGTTTCTACTCTCCCTGTATTTTTTCCAGGGTGTCAGTGCTATCCGACTGTTTCCTAACTCTGGTCATCTGCTGCTCTCTTCCTCCATGGACTGTAAAATCAAGGTGAAAAATCACAGACACTGTCTTTCACTTACTGTGGTGATCAAGACTAAAAGCAGAACTTCATTTTGGCAACACCCCAATTCTGTTTTCATTAGATGTTTTTCTGCTGGCATCTCAAACCTGTGTTCACTTGTACTTTCTCCACAGCTGTGGGAAGTGTATGCCGAGAGGAGATGTGTACGGACGTTTATTGGTAAGTGATCTTAAATTTTGATGTGGTAAACTTTTGATAAATGGTAACAGTAGGTCGTAATAACAGAATATTACAAAATTTACCACCAAAGTATAACATTTTATAAACAACAATGGGTCATCAGCAAACATGCTGACATGAAATAATGTTTGTCTGAAATGCATGCAGCCTTTTGGGAAATACACAGCAGTGACGGACTGTGAGCTCAGCATTACTGGTACACTAATCATACGTCTGCTGACCTTTTTTTTGTGTTTGTGTGTGGAATAGATGAGGTCTGGGGGGTTAGGCTAATAAGGGCAGGTCACTCTTCCACTCTTCCCAGAGACAGCACACCATCTGAATAGAGATTGTTTGCAGCTGTGGTTGTGTGCTTGTCAGCTCCTTCACAGAATATGCATAATTCAGCAGCCCAGGGGCTGAGAAGAATGAGGGGAGAGGGGACGGCACAAGGTACTGAGAGGAGTTGGCCTGATGAAGAGAGTTGAGACTGAATAAACTGACAGAGCGACTGGCTGAGGAGTTTGAGTTTGAGTTTTTCATCAAAAGAGTGTTAGAAGTATTCAGCCATGTTGTTTAGAGCATATTTGGTTTTCACTTTGTTGTTGCTGCTGTGCTCTCAGTTCCATCATCTGTATAATAAATTATTCTGTTTTCTTTATTTATTTATTTTTTCTCATAGGTATTACATTTTATTTCTTTATTTTCTTATGTGTTTGGATGATTTTCAGATCTTTAGAAAGCACACCTCTTTGTTTAAAATATGAGGATTTCTTCTCTCGTTAAAATGTGTTTGTTGCTTAATGTTGCATTTCATCTTTAAGCCATTCATTTATAATGCGACTGCACACCATTGTTGTTTGTCAGCAGTATCAAGCATTAAGACGGGGATGTACGTGAATGATCATGCATGTCATTACGTGCAGTTATGTTATGTGCAGTCTGGGACTACGGGTGTATTTGATGACGTTTGTGCCCTGCTTTCTGTGTTTTCTTGTACTTAAACACACACACAAACACCATCAAGGCTTTCTGCAGCAGCGGTGCCTTTGGTTTGCCAACAAGTCGGGTTAGAGCAAGCAAGCATGCAGGCGCTTAGCCTCAGTGGGCTCTGTTATCGCCGTGGAAACAGTGTAGCCCTGATAAAAGCCAGTTTTAACAAGGGAGGCGTCTGTGTTCTCCGAGCCCACAGGGACCTTGCATCACCTATACGGAATGAGAACGAGCCAAAGGGTTGCATAGATTGGGATTAGGAAGAGAATAAGAGAAGGTGGAGAACAGTTGAAAAGGCCGATCGAGCATGCGGTCTTTTTTCTTTCTCCTCCTCTTTCCACTTCCAAGCTCATTTAAAGATTCCTTTTCCCTCGTCTCTCACAGCCCACATCATCTTTCTTCCTCAACATCCCTTATATCCGTTAACCAGATTTTACATTCCTCAAATGAATTGGGTATCAAAGGAATGCAGCTCGGGAGAGACATGGTAACAAGACTTGGGAACATTTCAGTGCATCTTTCTAGCGTATATTTATTTATTTGTTTGTAATATAAGTGCAAATTTCCTCTGTTTATGTTAGGCCACAGCAAAGCAGTGCGAGACATTTGCTTCAACAACAGCGGGACCCAGTTCCTCAGTGCTGCCTATGACCGCTACTTGAAACTCTGGGACTCTGAGACAGGTAGGCTCTAACACTCCTACACAACGATTTTCTGTTGTTCACAAAACCACTTGTTGTTCTTGAAAAATTTTAAACCAGTGGTACGCCGCATGAATGTCTTACTTAGTCTGTCTATTTGTATGTCTCGGAGTAAGAGATGCACCAACGAGAACTGTAGTTTCTTCATTTTGGCAGCATTGTAAATTCCTTTTTGATGACAATAAATTTGAATTAGCTTCTGTCATTTAAATTATGCAGAATAAGAAACTAAAAACAACCATATTAATAAGCAAGGCTTTGAGGCACGTAAGATGCATAAATATTCACTGTCAGTGAGGTAAATAACTAAATGATGTAGATGACACTTAGCTAGCTTGAGCAGGAGGCTGCTGGTGTACAGTCATACAGTTAATTATTTTTTAAGGTCTGGCCTGACAATTTTATTTTCTTTCTTTCTAAGAACTATAATTGACAGTTATATTTTTGTAACTTTTCGCAACCAAAAGCACTTGCTATTCTTCCTGGGGCCTACTGAATTGTATGTTCATATAAAACATCAGCTATTGAACAGGGATGCACCAATCTGACTTTTTCAGTCCCAATACCAATACCTGGGCTCTGGGTATCAGCCAATACCGAGTACCGATCCAATACCAGTGTAAAATGAATAAGCTGCATTGCTCACTGCAGGGAAGAGACGAGCGTGAAATACCTCCAAACTGCTGACCCCTTGTGTTTTGTTCCCTCCACGCTGTGTTAGCTCTCCTAGCATAATGTTCGGGTCTACTGGCACACTGCTGACTCATCACGTAGCACCCACGTAGCATAATTGAATTGAATACATCATCCCCCTTGCCACTGATACCCGATCCAGCTATTTGAGTCAGTATCAGGACGATATCCGGATCGGATCGGTGCATCCCTACTGTTAAATAACATTTACATATTCTCCAAAACTGCACCAGGTAACAGGACCCTCTCTCACTCAAACACATCCAACTGAAAATAAACTGCAGTAGGGTTCACTCTCTGTAAGTGTGGTGGCAACGGGGTGGTTGGGTTTATATTTGTATATTTTATTTGAAAGAATAGAAAACCTCGTTTCTTGTAGATTATTTCTACTTAATTTCCCACCTTATTTTTAATTTTTTTTATTATTTTCTTTACTTTTACTACTCACAAAGTGCTATTATCTGCTCCCCATGCTTTTCTCTTCCGACACATACGCACACACCCACACCTGTCTCTCTCTGGTCCCCTCTCCCTGGATATGTCTTACTTCATTTGTCCGCAGTCTTTTTTTTATCAAGTCAACCAAAAAAACACAACTCGCGTTTCCATAGCAGCAGGAGAGCCACGTGTGGTGAAAGCTTTGAAGCCTAAGGAAACCACCGTGTTACCGAATGACATCTGCACTGGTGTGTGTCGACTGCTACCTGGTCGGTACTTGTAAAATATCCACCATGTCTGCATCTTGTAACATATACCAGATAACATCTCTCGCTGTGTATCTCTGCGAAATGCTAAAGTGGGTTTGGGTTGCCAAATATACCTGGGCGGCCCGCACAAGTAAAATCTATGTGGGGAAACACTGATGGGGTTTCATGCTCTCCCCGTTCGTTCATATCATAGACAGGAGTGTGAGGCCCATTGTAAAAAGAAATAGCAAGAGATTGCTTTTAAGTGTATCTATGTGAACTGTTTATAAAATGTTGGGCCCCCGATCTCACTGCCGCATGGATGCCTGCTATCTTTCCCCACTGCTGCTCATTCAACTCAGTTTCTACCCCTCTCGACTCAAGAGTGCCAATCCAGCAGAGGGCAGAAAAGAGTAAAATCCCCCCACTTGTTGCTAAAACAATCCCCTTTGAAGCCACATCATCCAAATACTTCTGTTAGAGATTTACTACAGTTACAATTTATTAAATTTAATGGTCTCCTTACTTTTCTTAGAAGTTGTTTCAGTATAAATGTCAACTGTTGTTTCTTTCCTGCAGTTCCACAGCGCAGTGAAGCGTAGGTGGTCATTTTAGCTTTTCATTCCACATTTGTCCCTGTTGCAGTTAAACACTGGATGCAACACAGAAAGTAGTTTAATTTCCTGTACTCTCAGCTCTAGCAGTAATGGTAGCATCCTTCCCTGCTGTGATTCACCTCTGCTGAATGAATACAAAGAAACACTGGATTTTCTGTGTTACGGCTGAGCTGTCGCTGCCTGCAGGGACAGAGCATGAAGCCTTGAAAGTTGCAGTCTGATTCCCTACATTTTAAGCAACTTGAGTGTACCTTTCTGAAAAGCCACGGTGGATTATTCTGGAGCTCTGACTTTCAATTTGCTCTGACCCCCACCACAGGCCAGTGCATCTCCCGCTTCACCAACAGGAAGGTACCGTACTGCGTCAAGTTCAACCCAGACGAGGACAAACAGAATCTTTTTGTGGCCGGCATGTCAGATAAAAAGATTGTTCAGGTAAAGTTGCCATGCACTGCGTTGCAAGCAATTCATTTCGGCTCCCGCCTTCACTTTATGTATGCTCCCCAGTTGACCAAGCAGATGTACACATGCGTCTCTGTGTACAACCCACTGTGCCCACAGGAGCATGAAATACACTCCCCATCTCATCTTCCAGCACTATTTGTGTGTGCGTGGATAGAGGTTCAGTGGCTGACTGGATTAGAGGAAGTCATTAATCATGGGTGGCATTAGGGTAGAAGGGAGGCAAAGGAAGCAGAACAATCTGTGACAAAAGTAGGAAATCCATAACTATGATATTATACAGCCAGGTAAACAGTTTTTAGAACATCTAACCCTGAACATCTACATATGAAAGTTGTTTTTTTTTGTGGCAGCAACATGCTGAGGGAACAGATTAACTGCTGTAGGAATATAATTTTATTCACCAACAATTCATAATCATGGAGTTGAACTAATTTGGAACTGTTATTATCATTTAACTCTGTGGCATCTTTAATTGAAAATATGTCAAGATGTTGATGTAACGGGGACATAGTTTGTCCCCTAATTGTCCAGATGAACAACAGTCATCAAAATACCTGGCACAATAATCAGGGTGAATATTAAATCATTCAGCTCTCTTTGCGGTTTTGAGAACAGATGGCTGCTCCTGTGAGCAGCTGAAGTCTATGATTAAAGAGAGCATAAATAGATGTAAAATCTGTTTGTTGTTGCTTGGGGGCCGATTCTATGTGGTTGTCTTTCCTTTACATTTTAATGTGTGCATGATGTTTTTGGTTTTTTTTGAGTCATCACACCACTGCAGTGAAGTCATTTGAGTGCCTTAGCACAATTAAAAACTTTTCTCAGTGAGTCTTCCACCACCCTGCCAGTTATCTTAAATTTTTTTTGAAACTACAGTAAGAAAAGTTGTATTTATTTCGGTAATCAGCACCCAACAGGAGAATGATAAATGTGGAGTGAAATCAGTTTCCACTTTATTTATACTTTATGACGACTTGTCATAGATAAATGTGTTTACCTCCTGTCTGTCTGTTTTGCTCTCTGCGCCTTTGTTTTGCGTCACCCTGTCAGTGGGACGTCAGGACAGGTGAGGTGGTTCAGGAGTACGACCGTCACCTGGGAGCAGTCAACACCATCACTTTTGTTGATGAGAATCGTCGCTTCGTCAGCACGTCGGACGACAAGAGTCTCCGAGTTTGGGAGTGGTAAGTCCAGACTACAGCCTGAAAGTTTGAATTTGTGTTTTTTTGTAGTGACTCTGAACAAGGCACATAATCCCCTTAAAGTGTGTTTTGATTTGGCAGCTTGATGACAATACATTCAGTGTTCATTTTTGGTCAACCAACTTTTTTTTAAAGTAGATATTGCACATCTATTTCAGATGCAAGTGCTTGGATAGTATCACGTCAGTCTTGAGAAAGACATAAGTAAAGGTTAAGGCAGGGGACATTTTACTCAAGTACCTTTATGTTTTGTCTAACCTCTGTAACAACAAGGAAAAACAATATCATCAGCGTACTGTTTGCTGCCTTCTGAAAATGTACACTGGCACACTGTTCCTTTCATTAGAAGCGTAGACATCAACAAACCTCCAAATGACCCGATCTTGGACAAAGCTCACCCGGCTGTACTGCTGATCCGCTCTGAGTCATAGCCTCTGCCACAGTTTGCCTGCTTTAGATGCATCTGTTACAGTGGGAGACCTTTTTTTTTCCCCCCCGGAGCTAACATTATACATTGACAACGCTCCAGCAATAAACCCTGTGAGACTGTCCCTCTTGCCAATTGTATATTTTAATAAATAAGCATTTTGAAATGGTTCCACAAATTAAATTATTGGAAGGCAGACATGCTGGGATTATTGGCAGGTCAGAAAAGGTAACGTAATTTTCCTTGCATGTGTGTTCTTAACATAAATCACGTTCACTTGTGTTTTCCACAAGCTATTCATTTAGATATTGTCATTACTGCTGCAGTGTTTGTCTGTGCTCAGTGGCCAATCAAGAGAGACTACCAAGAGCAGCTATGCAGATTGGCTATGGGTTCCTGTGGTGGTGGTAAACAAACTCTCTGGTATTTGTTGCTCAAAGAAGATAAATATTTAAAGACCAGCTGATAAAGGAAGCTTTCCCTGGATTCTTGGAAGAGGGGCTTTTTATTCAAGGATGAACACTTGCCCCTTTTCAGAATTTCTCAGCTCTTCTTGATGGGGATTAACTCCTGAAAACATGCTTGGCTTTTCACACACACTCAGAGTTGAACATGGACAGAACAACATAAAGCAAAAGAACCATATCCCAAGAGTCTACTTTGTATGCTAGTTTCGGGGGAAGGACACTACCGGGAGCTTTTGTAGTGCAGCGTGGGAGCGAGCGGGGCAAGTGGAATTTTGGGTCAAAGAGTGGTTTTACTGTCCCTCTTTCTCCCACGGACACCACCTGGCTCCCAGCTCTAGCAAACCCCCTTCGTGAGAGCGGCTAGATTGTAGCATTAGGCTGACTTTACCAGAGCAGTCTCATATCTCCAGAATAGAGGAGGGTGGATGCCGCCGCCGGATGGATAAAAAATGTTGTGAGCCAGCAGATCTACTAGTCATTCACATCACGATGCAAACACCTACTCAGAATGCCAGTTCTATCCTCGTTTTCTCACACACACACGCGGGCACTAGGGATGGGTATCGCTACTCTGTACGTTTATAGTACCGACCGAAACAGCCCGGTATCCAGTAGAACCGAAACGTCTCCAGTCAAACTAGTACTTCAATCGATACCTAGAACCAGATCGCGGCAAAAAATGACTCTTTGTTTGGTTTTGCTTACAGCCAAACACGCAAGCAACACACCGAAAGAAAGACAAGAGCACGTCTTTTTCCCCCTTATGTGTCTGCACCATAATCTGTATAAAAAAGGTGTGCACGCGCGGAGTCCAAGCGTGATTTTAACAGCCGCTCACCTTCGGCTGCGGTCTCAGGCATGTTCCTCACTGTTTATTACCCCAAGCTTGGCTTTCCGTTGGTTTCCCGTTGGTTTCATCTTCTGGTATCAGTTAACACTTCTCTGTACATTTGTATTTGCTATTCACATCACTTGTCACCGATCGATCGCTGCGTTCCATCATCAATGAAACGCTTTCGTGGCGCAGCAGCGATCAGCTGATTTTACTGACGAACCTCCGGCTGCAGCTGCGGCTTCTTCAGGTGTAGTTGGTTTGATCGGCTAGACCTGAAGCCCGTCTTTTCCTCTATTTGTATCTTTAGTGTAGGTTCGTGACTTGTTTAAACAGAAGGCTTTCTCGTTTTATTCTGACTGTCCTATTTTCGAAGGTATGAGGCTCCCCACCAAAGGAAAAAGCACTTGGGGAGATCTTTCAATTCATTTTATTGAACGAAAGTTAATAAAATAATCTTCCATTGTTTACTTTCAACACAAGTATCAAAAAATACCTTATATTCGTTTCCCACAACCTATTTGGTCACTAAACTATTTCACTTCTCTCTCATTCAAATATGAAATAACTCCTAAGTCCTTCCCCTTATATGCTAATACTACCTGTGAGGATGACCTAATTAGGATGGTGAGCAATGTGATACAATTTACCAATACTTCTTGCAGTTGTTTGAAACAAGAAAATAACAACAATAAAAATAATAATAAGCTACCAATCAGGTGACATGTCAACAGACAACATTTTATGCAAGGTATCGAATGAAGTACTCAATTGGTATTGGTATCACTTTAAGGGTACTGGGTTTGGTACTTGTATCGTAAAATTTTAAACGATACCCAACCCTAATACGCAAGTTTTTTGGGGAGACTACTTTATCTGTACCAAGGTTTATAATCAGGAAGCGGTGAGTTGGTGTCTGCATTGGAGGAGGATTACAATTAATATAAAATGTGCCAGTGTGCCAGCGAGGGGAATTATTCAACATGGTTTTAGCTTATACTCTAGCATTGAGGTTCATGTTCAAGTTTTTTTTGTTTTTGTTTTTTTTTGTGCTTTCATCTTTGTCCCCTATCTTGATCGACATGACGCATCGTAAACAACAATCAGTCATCTATTATTCATGAACATCCCTGGTGTTTGTCCTATGTTTTCCTTTCTTCCTCTACCATCGCTCTCCAGACAACAGAGCATTCACACTGCTTATTTCTGGAGCTCAGAAGAAGAGATCTGATGGCTTTTGTTATCTTTCAGAGTTTTGCATGGGTTTAGTCTGCAGACATTGGCTCTGACAATCCCAGGGACCCCTTTTTAATGTCTGATGGTACATCCGCACATGAATTCAAGAGCATTTAGCTTAACTCTTGTCCGTAGTTCTTCGCCCGTTTTTGGTCCTCTGTTGCTCATCACTTGAAAGAGACGTGGCTTTAGGTAAAGCAGATGGAGCAAGACGAGAACTTTTTAGCACTTACTGATGCAAACACACAGAGCAAAGCGGAAAGACACATTAGTTACACTCAATCACATGTACGGCAAGTCTAGCAGGTCAGTTGTAGAAAAAACACACACACACAGCACTGTAGATCTGAATGATCTTCTGCAGACCACTTAAGATCAAATAGCCAAGTTTCCCATCTCCTCGCCGAGCAGAGAGACATAGCAGAGTATAAAAGAACAGGGGGGCGGTTGCGGAAGAACGGATTAATAAATAATTGGATGCCGGTGCAGCATCAAAAGCGCCTTTCAGATTGCATGGAGTTATTTACATACTGTAGCTGTAATGGTTGTCCTGCCTGGTTTTTCACCATAGCTGTTTTCTCTTCAGCAACAAGCATTTTGGAGACGGCATAATCAGCTGCGATAGTAAACAAAACTACAGCTTTGTGAATTTTTCTTTTTTTTCTTTTGAGTTGCTTTCGGGGGCTGCTCAGGTGGCTCTCTCATCCAGCGTTTAACCCATCTTCAAGTGTAGTCACAGCGCTTTGTGTCTTTTTCAGGGACATCCCTGTGGATTTCAAGTACATCGCTGAGCCCAGTATGCACTCCATGCCAGCTGTGACACTCTCTCCCAATGGTGAGTAGTCAAATCATGGCAAAACACTCTCTTTCACGCACACAGTACAGAGGACTCTGGGGAGCTTAAACCCATGTTGGCAGATTGAAATGTATTCATACCTTCCAGTGTTTGTCATTGCTCAGAAAAATTAAAAGGGGGGAGGGAGGGGCAGTCGCGGTCTAGAGTCGGATCCATTTCCAATGCTTTGTCTGTTTGCTGTGGGTACGCCAGCTTTCACAAACAGCGCAGTGAGCTCTGTTAAAACACTTTTAACACCTCCTTGTTGTGAGGGGAGTGAACTGTAGAGCTCACAGCAGCCAGCAGTTTCAATTAATGACATGTCAGCAGGCATCAGCGAGGGATGAGAGAGGATTTTTTGGATTAAAATGAAAGAACCTTGTATTTCAGTGATATTTCTCTGAGTGTTCGAGCTTGAGATGAACCGATGCACTCCTCCCTCCACAGATAATATACAAAACAGTATGGGATATCTCTCTAATAAAGACAGGAATCTCTGTCTGTCTGTTTGTATTTCGATTCTGTCAGGAACCGTTCATCCAATAGACTTCAAACATAGCGAGTGTGTTGCGCTGCGGAGCCAGGGTAGTGCAGTGTGCTGTATCCATATTAGCTGATGCATAATAAGAAAGTATTCAGATCAGGATTTGGGTACATGAGTATTTTGCTGACATGACAGCAGTTTAAGCGTAGAATAAACCTGCTGCTGGGCAGCTGAAGTGATGAATTTCGACAGATGTGAGTGAAAGTTGTAAAGAAGGCATTTATTGACACAGTGGCCTAAATCTAAAATGATACCAGGATTAACAGGTGGTCTCCCTCTTAAATGTCAACGCTTCCGTTTGAATCAGGAACTCCGTGTTGCTCGCAGTCAGCTTCAACTATCATCAGTGTCTGCTCTTCTGTACTCATCTGTTCTTTCCCTCTCTGCCTGCTTTGATTTCTCTCTTTCATGCACTCTCTCTAGTCTCTTCCTTCCTTTTTTGGGCAGCATTCTTATTTGTCCCAACATGATTTGTTTCTCTTGAGCGTGTGAATAATGAATGTGTTCTCAGTGGGAGACCATTCAGTTTTCTCTCACACCTAAATGCCCCCCCCCCCCCCCCCCCCCCCCCCCCTTTTGCATAGCATCCGCAGCCTATCTCCTATTTTCTTCTCGCCCCGTCTCTTGCCATCTTAACGAAACAGACAAAGCATGAGTGCACCGGGGAAATTGGCCAGGTTGTTTTTCTTTCTCTTGCACCTATTGCTTTTGACTTTTGTGGACAATAGTATCTTTTTCGTTTGTTTTATGAGGGAGGATTTAAGAAGAGGGTACACACCAACACTAGACCACCAACACCAACACTTTCTCATACCACATTAATAATTTCCATCATGTTTCCTTTCAAGAAGTGCAGTGAGTCGTGTAATGCGTTGACACTGAAGCACTGCCTCTTATCAGTGTGTTGTGATTTTGAGGCTGTGTCAGGAGCAGAAACGCTCTGTAAAGTATATCTCAACTGAGCAGTCGCTGATGAAAAACCTCTTTTCATTTTTCTCTAAATTGCCTCAATCTTCCCGTTTTAATGATGGCAGGATGATGAGGTCTCACCCTTTTCAGTGTGTCGTCCACTCAGACTCAAATTACCACTTTTTTTTCTGTCCTTGAGGCATATTTCCGCCAATTATTATGTACCTGTTAAAAGTATCTGACTCTACTTGGTGTCTCGCTAGATCAGAGTGGCTGCCAGGTTTAGCGCATACTAACAGCAGCGGCAGCCAACGTCACAATACCATATCCAAGATACTAGTGGCTGCTTGTTAGACATTTGGCTGAACAGAAGCATGTTAATGAGACAAACTAGCAAGCTAATAGGCACTTTTAAACTTGTTATGACAGACTTTAAAGCTTCGAAATGTTTGCATGTTGAAATTTGTTACTGCTAACACAAACTGCTGTTCTCTTTTATGTTTTATGCTGTACCTCTGACACTTTCAGTACTTGAATAGACACTTGGTTTGTTGCACTGTTTTTTAAGCATGTTGGATTATGTTACTACAGCAGCACCACATGAGATTAGCTGTTAGCTTCATGCTGCTTTCTTTTTTTTTTAACCCCAGGTAAATGGCTAGCATGCCAGTCTATGGACAACCAGATTCTGATCTTTGGGGCCCAAAACCGCTTCAGACTGAACAAAAAGAAAGTCTTCAAAGGCCACATGGTGGCTGGCTATGCCTGCCAAGTGGACTTCTCCCCAGACATGAGGTACGACTCTGTTACTCAATTTTCCTATGAAGGGCGCTATTACACAGCTGAGACTCTCACATCAGATTAATAGTTTGCAATAGTTGATAGTTTTTAACTGATTAAATAAAATATGCCAGAGAAATGAAAAACTCAGTTAGCAGAGATTAGATTCATGTGTTTCTCTGTGAAGAGGGTTGGAAATGTCTTAATGAGTGGAAAGTGTCAAAAGAAAACAAAATGTATCACTTTATCTCAGTAAAGGGCAATGAAAGTGGTAAAACATGGTTGAAGACGCAGCGAGACAACATCACACGGATGCTCAGTATATTTTATATATATATATATATATAACAGATAACCTCTGCTCGCCTCCTGTCCTCTAAAATGCCTACAGTTGCTGTAGAGCTGTGGAAAACTGCCTCTTAATATTATCTAATGTATAAGCACCACAAGGAGAGCTAACTAGGACGGTCCAGCACCCTAATTTTAGCCTAAACACCCATTAAGACCTGTTTCTTCCCCTCCTCTCACCCACCACCGCCCACGACTGAGCAGGTGCCCTAACTCCCGTTCAGTATCCATGACAACACTAACTCCTGGCTGGACTAAATTGCCAAACATTCAGACTCCCACCTTTTGGCAGGTGAAGTGGAAACAGAAGTCATTTTTAGCAAAGTACTAATCTTTCCATCCTCTCCTTTGCTCTCTCCCTCCCTATTTTTTTGGTTTGTTCCTGGACCTCTTCCTTTCTACCAGCTATGTGGTGTCAGGAGATGCAGATGGAAAGCTGAACATTTGGGATTGGAAGACCACTAAGCTTTACCACAGGATCAAGGCTCATGACAAGGTGTGCATCAGCGCACTGTGGCATCCACATGAAACCTCCAAGGTCATCACGTGTGGTTGGGATGGACAAATCAAACTCTGGGACTAGATTTACCGTGTATTTGTATGCACGTGTGTGCGTTTGAGCTTCTGGGAATTGATGGATAGAACTGAATGGATTCACTGTTGTCCCATAGATTTTGTGAAAAATCCACAGGGCTGGTATCCAGTCTTATTGTAACAGTGTATTTTTGTATCCTGTTGTGAGAGTTCAAAATATGTACTCATGTATTATCTGTACAAAGATGAATACAAGCTTACTTTTAAAAAATGTTTCTACTGCAAAAGGCATATTTGAGGGGTACCATGGCATTTTTTTTTAAGTGTTTTGTTATTTTAATTTGCAATGTCCTAAGTGGTATACCTCTGTAATCCTTGGTAAAAACTCTTAATTTTCAATTGTATGACCATCCTTTTGTGGAAATAAACATTCTGTTAATTTTACCTCTTCAGAATATGAAAAGGAAGTATCGTCTCCTTGAAAATGTGTTCCTGTGCAACACAAAATCATGAGGAGAAATCCCAGACAATTATTTGTCTCCTTTCTTTATTAAACATAAATTGATCTTATATATGTGAATGTTTTTTAACGGTGTCGGCCCAGTGTTATGTTTTCAGATTACTTATGTCAGTGAAGTTCTGGAGCAGCACAGATAACGGAGGAAGGCCAATTGAACACCGGAAGAAAAATGAAAATGACAGTTTACAAAATGCTGCTTTGTGTGGATCTCAATTGTTGTTTTCTATTATAACCCACAAACCTGCAATATGCAAAAAAAACCCCCAAACAATTGGAGTTCAGCTTTTCTTTTTTTTCTTTTTCCTCACACACTCGCCCACGCATCCCCATTCAAATTTCCAACAAACAGAGAACAAATCTGGAGACATCACTGTCGACGTGCTTCACATAATTGACGCGTTTTGTGTGCTATAGAGTGTCATATCGGGGTTCAACTGCAGGGAAGCGTCTGTTCACCCAGATTGCCATCTTCTTCCGCCTCCGGAGCCGATCTCATCTCTTCACCTTTATTATCCACATTCCTCTGCTTGTTCTTTTTGTCTTTATGTGTAAGCAGCTTTGATGGCCTCCCGCAAATATTCACTTACTGGCAGTGAGGCAGGATCTCTCATCTGCCTTCCCCCTTTTAAAAGGAAAATTCAGCACATATTCTGTGTATGTCCAAACAGTGTTGATGGTAAATACGGTCCAATGATATGAAAAAATATGAAAGTGTGAATGTTAAGCCTCAATTGAAACCAACTAAATAACGAGAGTAGGAAGTTGGATGTCGGTAACAGTTTGTTGCTTTTGCGGAATTTTATACTACATCACATGCTCAGCTAGCATTAGCTTTATTGTTATACAGAAACAAGTTCTACTGCTATCTGTGTGTATTTGACTATATAGCACACGCTGAGGAATTAATTGTTTCAATTACTCATTATATCTTATTCAATGACTGGACATTCACATAAAAAAGGTGCTGAATTTTTAATTAATAATATGCATCTAAATCCTTTAAATCATGTTAAATTGAGCTGTGGTCCCTGGACCTGTGCACACTATTGTAATATGAAAAAGGTCCTGTAATATCTGGCTGTGGGCCGAGCTCAGATAGGACCATGATGACATGGGTGACTGACTCAGAGGCTGACCTGCAGCCAATAACACAGCCACTATGAGGGTAGAACCCAGAGAGCCTCTGGAGGCAATTACTCTGCTCCTCTACACAGCTGAGGTTATTACACACCAGGAGAGGAAGAGCAGGAGGATAAGTAAGAGCAGGGGTTATAGCTTCACATGAAGGTCAGACCAGATAAGAGCCAACTGTATGGGAAGACTGTACTCGGACTTAAAAATCCATGTTACACAAACTTCTATTCAGAGGCTGTTTCAGCTAAGGTAGCAGTTCTTTTTTTTCAGTCTTGCCTCCCTCAAGGCTTCCACTCCGTGTTCACCCAGCTCAGGGTGTAAGCACTGCTGGCGTTGAGGACGTTCTTGTGCAGAAAGAGGCGAGGTTTGGCTGGGTCGCTGTGGACGTGGAAGAGGCGGAAGCTGGCGTGTTCAAGCTCCTTGAGCAGGCTGAACCAGTACCGCACCACGGACGGGTCATCGCCGCCCACCTCAAAGCCCGCCCAGTGCAGGTGAAGCTCCAACAGCAGTTGACCCACTGAGTCTAGAACCCCTTCCAGGACCAAATTCTCCAAAATCTTCCACTCTGCGCTCTCCATATCCGCCTTCAGTACATCCACCTAGAGCAGGGGGGGAATCACTTTAGATGTTTTTTTCTGCTTCAGGTAATAAATGAGTTCTGTTATAACACTGAAATGACTCTAAACTGTGAGGAATTATTGAACGCAAAAGCTATTAAAAGATGAAATAGAGTAAGTGAAGCTTGGCCTTTGTTCTTGCTTTGATGGATTGAGCGAGAGAGCAGCCTGACAAGGCTTGCTGTGTTGAAGCTGAGAGGAAATGCTTCATAAGATGGATGTTAATAGCACCCGTAGGTCATATTCATGTAGGAGACTCATGCATACCCAAAGTTTAATGCACATCGTCAAGAACTGAGAATTCCTCTTAAGTCTCCTGAACTGCTAAAGATGTCCATTATCTGACCTCTATGTGTTTAAAAGTCTCGTTGGAGACTGCGCTTTTATTCCTTCCAGGCTCACTAATTTCTTAGTAAGCATTTTCTCCGCTGCTATGTCATGTAGCCACTCAATTAGTAGCGATAAGACCTGAGGAAAGTTTTAGAAAGAGGCTCAGGGTATGTAGTGTCAATGATCATTACATTAAAGATACTAACTACAGGAATATTCTATCTCTCTGTTGTAGTTTTGTAAATTGTGGGCAGCGTTCACTTTTCTACAACTAAACTGAAAACATAATCTGGCGCCGTGACAGAACAGATATTAAAGTGGACATGAAATTCCCTTCCAATTGATGCCTTTGGTGACTCTGCAGAATTCCCAGCCCTCATTAGTGGAATTGAACAAGTCTCTGAAACTCAAAAAATGGATGTCTATGAAGAACAAATCCAAATGTTGTCCTCTATCCTCCCCAGGGTTGCTAAAACTCATAGAAGCAGAGATATGTTCTTCGATTGGACAGAAACCTCGTAATTTAAAATGATGTGACATCTTCAAGAGGTGATACATTCACTTGCTCTCTAAGGAGAGTTCTTCTCTGTCTGTGTATCATACTGTGTTTGTGTGCATTTGTCAGGAATGGATGTTATTTATAAGCTCACACAGCTTTATTCTGTCTGACAGATGTAATATTCTTTTTCTTTTTTCACTTTATGACATAATGGTCCCTGATCCAATGCTGCCAATATCAACTCTCTCTGCAGGAGAAGTTGCAAGACCTGGCAAGACTCCTGATTGGTCTGAGCAAAGTCCATATGGTGTTAAAGCTTTGGAAAGATGGCTTTTGCTGTGCTGCTGTGCAGCATTAGCCACGCTGAACGGTCCTTAACTATGCTAGAAGGAAATGAGATATGATTACAGTTTCTTACTGGAGAGCAAAGTACTGATGGCCACACACTAGAGGATAATTGGACTGATTTTGTGTATATCAAAAACTGAACAAGTTTAGCTAAAATACATGGATCATTTAAGTGGAATAGTTGAGCTGCTGCTTAGCTTAACATAAAGAGTGGAAAAGGGGAAAAGGCTTGTCTGCTAACAAAATCCTCCTACTACTGGCACCTCCAACGCTCATAAATAACATGTCAGAACTTGTTTGTTTTATCCATACAAATAAAAAGAAGGATAACAACACAATTGGTCATTTTATGGGAGGGTATGTGCTGGACTATCTCAACCAGGGAAGACTCAAGGAAGTAAGCTTCTCCTGCATCTAGCCAAGGAATAGTGAACTTTAGAGGTGCTGGTAGGCAGATTATGTAAACAGACTAGCAGTTTCCCCCTGGTTCCAGTCTTTATGCTAAGAAAGCTTACCGTCTTGTGCTGCATATTTACCATACACACTTGAGGATTTGCAGAGTTTTAACTTTCAGATTCTTTGGAATGATATCAATGTTGAACTGCAAGAAGATGGCTGACTGTAATTGTCTTATGAAAATTTGGTAAGAACTTATCATAAATTCAAAAACAATCACAAACCAAATTGCACTATCTATAATAATAGAGCTGATAATCCCCACTGTATGGCCTCGGTAGCATATGTTATGTAAAATGTCTTTGTACTCCACAGAAATTCCTGCCCTCCACTGCTGAGAAATTAATGTCAGATTGCTACAGACAGTCTTTATACCCAATGGGTGAATATTTCCTCTCCTCCAAGTGACTCATAGAGTATGTGATCAAAATGCACATGGTAATTATTTCTGTAATGCATCCTCAGGATTACGCAGCACATTGGGACAATTTTTAATTTAGAGACTCTTTTGATGAAAAGTTGTCAGTCTTTGTAAACAAGTTTGCTGATTTGAGAAAATAACTTTAAATGGAAGTTCACACTTTGCTATTTTAATTGGCCTAAAATGTGTTTATTTCATGGTGGACAAATCCTGGCTATTAACATGCCTTTTATTTCCTGTCTCCTGTTGTTCCACATGATTGCTCTGGTCACAGTACATTAACTGCTTCTGCTTATAAACCAGAGATCCAAACATCACAGCTTATCTGACCTTTCTTATATGTTTCATATGCTTTAATTACTGAGCCTGCCACTAGAGAGAAAATTGTGATTAAAGATATTTAATTACACATCAGATGTTTGCTGATTCTGTGCTTTTGGTGGCACTTCAAAAACTGCTTTGCCTTCAGGGCAGAGCCTCCCAAAAGCCTCTTGACAGAGATGCAATTGGAACCTGTTTGACCTGTGTATTCAGTCTTATTTTTACAGACAGTTTGTGAGATAATTGTGCTTAATTCCAATGCAGCTTGCCCTAGCTTCATCCTCACTTATGGATATTTTCACCACCTTCTTTTGCTAAAACTGCAAGGATAAAAAACAAACAAAAAACACCGTGTCACACAGTTTTTAGCCAGGTTAGCTGTATAGACTGATATGTATAAACATTTTAATGGATTGCCAGGTTTGAGCATGTAGTCATAGTCCTCAGAGGATGAAGCCTATTCACTTTGGTTATCACCTGATCTAGTGGCACCAGTGGGTGAACATTTGTACATAGTTCCCAGTGAATGTATCCTACTGACATTAGTGACCCCCTGACCTTTCCTTTTGTCATTTGGGGTTTTAAATGAAATGTCTCAAAAACTATTTGCTTGCCATGAAATTTGGTACAGACATTCATGTTTCCCTCAGGATGAACTGTAATGAATAATAACTTTGGACAGCCGCACAGGTGCTAGCGATCTGATACTGTTGTTTTGTCCAATTACAGATATGATCAGTGGTCCAGTATGCCGTTTTTAAAATCAGATGAGGCTTCCCGCTACTGACATTTGTCCCAGCGTCTGCTGTCTCAGCGGGTCACCAGAGCTTAGTGAATGAGTCATCTGTGCAGTTTGTAACCAACGCAGATAAGAAACTCTGCGCCAATGTATATTTCGACCTTTCCAAGTGACTGTGTTTCTTCACTGAGCCTTTGAGAAAAAACTGTTCTGCTGCTGCTGCTTGCTCCTCCGGCATACTATGTACTCACATTAAAACCTCATTACAAGGATGCGTGCGTGGCTATGCATTTAAAATAGGTAGATGAAATAGTATGGTGTAGAAACCCACCCACACGAACACATACACATGCCAACATTTATTTGTTTATGTCTTGTCACACACATCGTCAAATCTTTCCCTCGTATGAGCCGGTCAGCTTTGCTTTTAGCTCCAGAAAAGGAATGATCACCTCAACTTAACTTTAGCTAAGGCAAATCATATTTGAGCAGCGTGTAGGAATTCTGCTCCAAAAGCTGATTTAATCTGCTTTGATTTAACTGTTAATATATGGACAGCTAACTAGTTTTCGCTAATTTATTTGGAGTGAATCATAAGAAAAGCTGCAATGTACCTCACAATACCAAAGTACTGGACTGAACAAACAAAATAACAACTTTCCTATTTCTAGAGGCTTAACAGTAGTGTTGCTAAAATGTAGAGAGTGTTCTGAGAGTGGCACCACAAAGGGCACAGACGTGGGTGAAGATGTTTTATTTTCATGGGAGCCAATTTAAAGGCAAACTGTGTATCAAATAATTACATATCTCGTATGTCAAGCAGATGCTTTGGCATGAAGTTGGTATCAGTGGAAACTCACGGAGCCCCACTAGGGCAAGAGTTCATCATTTGGGGAACATGAAAGTGTTCAATTTCATGACAGCGTCCCTGTTCGATGTTGATGTTTTTGCATAGAAGTAAATGTTTTGACCGAGTGGTGGTAGTGTAGTTCATAAGTCACTACAAACATTGGGATTCTCCCTCTGGGGACAATAAACATCCCCAAATGAAGCCCCTATTAGTAGGATTTGAATTTCTGACGGTGGTGATTCCAAGTGGGAGCATCAACAGGACAGCAGGGCACACTGGTATCCCAAACAATAACACATAAACTGCACCAATTTTCACTAGAGTTGACTTCTTTTTCTACACATAATTTTTATGCCATCAGAATATTCTGCAAGGTACTATAATCACATCAAGAGGGGCTTTAATGGAATTGAGGTGTTAATTTAGCAGACTATGAATCTGTAAGCCTGTAATCTGTATCTGTAACTACTAAAGCTAAGTTTCACTCATTGGCATGAGAAGAAAAAAAAGCTTACTGTCACTCAGCCAGGATTTGATTACCTATGTAAGAGAAGCTTGGCTTCTTTGACCTTGAATTATCATTCAGCCTGTTCCTAAACAGGCATGTTCACTGAATCTATAACTGTGTTTATTAGTATGCATGCTATCAGTGGGCTTGGTGTGTGCGTATATGATTGATCTTGTATGCAGATCCCTATCTGATGAGGTGGAACAAAATCTCTGGGGGGCTTTGAAGAGGTAACATTCTGCATGATAATATTTAAAGGAGGAAAACAAAATGATATATGGGAGTTTATCCACCTGGAGCCCGAGAGAGACAATAGAGTAATGAATCATGATGAGCTGTATTATGTTGGGGTGCACAGGAAGGGTCCTGTGTTTGCATGCATGCAGCATATAAGTAAACCCTCTAGCTGACACAGAAAGAAAAATCACTTTTGGTTCCAGGTGATCTTATAATATCAGAATCCTTCACAAATTATAGCCAGAGACTTTTACCTGTCTGTGTCCAAAGTCATTAAGGATGCTGGCCAGTTTCTTGGTGCTGACGTACTGACGCTGGACGACAATGGCCGGGTTGGGATCCCTCCAGTCTACAGAGAGCCGATGGAGCCACATTTCAGCCTGCTGTGAGTGAGGCTGCTTCAGACTGGGATCAAAGAGGTGGACCTCACATCCCGCTCTTGTGAGAGTATGCTCCAGAGACCGATCATCCACACCCAACCTGCAACCCACACAGGACAGGACAGGTAGAGTATGTCCAAAACAAGGCTGGGTATTAGACTTCAATTTTTCTTGGTTCAAAGTGTTGACAACTGTAACAAAAGCTGACACTGAATGCCTTTCCATCTAAGTTATCTTGTGTACTTATTCTTTGATCAGGCCAAATTTCAAAAGGGGTCATAAGAAATGAAATTTTAGTACTGGAACAGAAAATAGGGGATTGGGTCAACACATGCATTGATATTTTTCAAACAATACCCAGCCCTTGACAGAGAGATGGATAGATGGATGCATGAATGTAGCTTTATAACTCATTCTGAAACATTGCTGCACCTACAAATGATGTCTGCTGCATTTTACTGTATGGGAGTGGGTCAGATGTCATGGGAAATCTAATGACTGGCTTGTCAACTCAAAATATAGCCACCTACTTTCCTATCTGGCAAGTGCTTACAAGCACAAAGCAGGATGAGGGCGGCCTGTTTCATGCCAAAGCATGCATTGCTATACTGTATGTTAAAGAGAATGTTTGAGCCAAAGATACTCTCTGTGCCAAGAAGCAAAAGGGGACACAAGTGGTCTTAATGTTGAGGAACATCAGCACAAGGTATCACTAATGTCATTTCACACAGAGAGAGAGATACAGACAAGATACATATCAAACACCACACAGTCGCTGTGATCCTGATTTAACCCGCCCACTTAAAAGCCAAAACATCCATAATAAAACATTTTTTTTTGCCAGGAGGTACTCTTTTATTTCATCTTACTTATTTGTTCTCCTCGTCTACCTTTCCTTCTCCAGCGATCTGCTTCTTTTTTTATGAAATATGATGTGAAATCTAAGTAGACAGACACATTTGCCTGCATTTCTCTCTTCCATGCGTTTCCCTCACATTGACACTCCCTCTCTCGCTGGTATTCTCTCTTTATCCCTCCCCTCTCTAATTCTGCAATTTTCTCCTATTCTGCCTTTCTCGGTCGCTGTCTGTGCATTCCCCCGTGTCTAGTCTGTGTTGCGGCTGTATTCCGTAATTGCGGCAGTGGGAGTGCATTTCACAGTACACGTCTTTTACGAACAAGGCAAGGGGTCCCAGAGTGCGTCTCACTTGCAGGAAGATAAGAGATGAGTATATGTGAGAGATTGAGATGCAACTAGACATCTCTTTTTCACGCATTAAATATTTCATTGAGAATTTCCCATTCTCTGGAGTGGGACTCACAGTGCATCAAAAGCTCTTCTGGATGCTGATAAAAGGAGGGTCTCTACTAGTTGTAATATGCTCTCTCATGAGACTACAGAGTGCAGGAGCGGTAACACTCTGTTGACTATAATGTCATGGCAACCAGTTGTGAAGATGCGATGGCGTGTGATGGATCACAAACACCTAGTGGATTGTAAATCTGATAAACAGTGCCTTTCGTCCGCCTGCCCTCGCACTGAACTGCTATGTCAATAGCCTGTCTGGATGTTATGAAGCTCAGAGGCTGGTTCAGGCTGGGAAACTATCTGCCGCCTGTTTCTTTACCTTTCAAATACCCTTATACCTTTGACATTACTTCTCTTATTTTTATTCCATGTATGTTCTCAACATATTTCTGTCTCCATGTCTCTCCACCTCCATTCTCACTCTCTCTTTCCTTACTGTGTTTCCCTTGCTTCATTACACATTGACTGCTACAGGGCCTACAGTCTGCAAGGAAAGTTGTTGAGCGTGGACCTTGCATTTGTATTTTATGCAGTATAAAAAGTTGCTGCCTTTGGTCTACTGTTTAACATATTTTGACACTGCTCAAGCTATTTAGATGTTTTCGTTTGTGATCCTCTAGTGTGTTGGCTGACAAGAAAATCAGAACTTGTTCTTACAAAATAATTACTAATAAGGGTAGCCATAATTGCAACAAAAAATGATCAGTTGTCCTAGTAATTATTATTATTATCTCCTAATTTTGCTTAGGAGGGCCAAAGAAAACAGAGGGGTAGAGGTTCGAGCCACGATTGCCCATAGCTATACGGTGAATATTCCTTTTGTTGCTGCAGCATTACACACACCCATGCTAATAGTCAAAGTGCAGCAGCAGAGTGGATGCACATGTCTCAATGCCTGTTTAGATTGGCCATGATGTGGGCTGTTTTTTAAAATTTATAATAATAGATGAATCATCCTCTCAAACAATTTTACAGTTAGCATCTGCCCTATTGCTGCATCCAGAGAAAAAATTAGACATGATCAAAAAGCCGGCCTTAGAGATTGACATCAGCATAAGAGGAGGAAGATGGAGATTGATGAGAGAGGTAAGTTTGAGTATGAAAGGTGAAAGGTGGATAATTGGTCTTTCATGTGGAAAAACATCCTGCCACTCCCCCCCACCCCACACCATACCACACCACACCTCACACCCACCACCATGTGACAAGAGAACAGCTGCTTATCCTGCCCAGGCACGACCGTCCACGGCTCGTTAAACAGCATGCAAAAAAGACCTCCAACCATACACACATGCACAAAACCCCGCAAAAATATGCCCACGCAAATGTACATACTCAGCAATGCACTGCATTTAACCTTGTACATACGTGCACACATAAAAGTATTTGACATTTCTATTAAAGACAGATGTATGTGCAGCAGTGAACTGTATTTGAGGGTTTTGCGAGCCTCCTGTACAGCAGAGCAGAAGTAAGAATTGGATACTCAGCATACCTGGCATAGATTCAAGACTGTGACCAAGAAGTCTGTGTGTGTGTGTGTGTGTGTGTGTGTGTGTGTGTACTGTGAATCTAGGTCAGATAGGGGACACGGGGAGGAGAAGATGGCTTGGTATATCCAGAAAGGTGGAACTCTTTTAGAGCAGCGTTACTTGTTAAACTATTAAAGGACTCTTCTCTTTGTTACTCAACGTTTCTGTTTTTCATAGAATTTCGTTCTTTTTTTGGTCGATTCACTGTTATTGCAATAGCCAGAGCTGAGAGGCGACTTAGCGTGAATTGAAATCATTCCAGAGGTCTTGCAAGATCACTTAAATAGAAGGAA
Organism: Micropterus dolomieu; assembly: GCF_021292245.1. Taxonomy (NCBI): domain Eukaryota; kingdom Metazoa; phylum Chordata; class Actinopteri; order Centrarchiformes; family Centrarchidae; genus Micropterus; species Micropterus dolomieu. Next base: position 15,465,849 of record NC_060159.1, read on the forward strand.
AAATGGTAATGCAGCTTTCGTTGACTTGAAAAATCTGCGAGTCACATTTTCCCAAGCTGATATTCAGGTCAGATGTTAAATTGTTTGCATAAATGACTGAGAGGACGCATAATAATATTCCTTAGTTTTGGTGCATGTCCTTGTAGCCTGTCTGCATGAGTGACTTCCCATCAATCAGTGAGAGGATATCAGGTATGTTTTCATCCACTCTCTCCGTTTGACCCCTGATCCCTTCTCCATGGAGAGATAAGAAGCAGAAATAACCCCACCCCCCCTTAACTCCGACATCACTATCTGCCCTGTCTGCCTTGATACATGCCCGCACACCTGTGCTGTCTCTCAACAGTCAAATTAATAAGCTCCCTCTCTCCTGCAGAAAAATCCCTTCAGACACTTTGGACCTCGGCAGCACCTCAGCACAATGCAGACCCAGCGGGGCAGAAACCGGGCTGATCCACCAGACAAAGCCAACTGAGAGTGATTGACTCTCCAATCTTAAGTAGGTCAAATACCTTGGTGGCCCGGCTGACTTGACAGAAGATTACTTGCCACTCAAGGAGAGGAAGCAGAGGTTGAGTGGATGTGACGTTCCAGGTGGATGTTGGAGGTACAGTTAAGGCAGAGGGAGGATTATCTTTACTTAACAAATTAAAAAGCAATTGTATTCCCAGAATACCGGGATAATCACACAAAGAAAAAGGAACCTAACTGCTACCTGGCCCAAACATGTCAGCTAAATATTTCAACCTTGTCACAGCAACACAGATCCTGAATAAATATAGGCTCTGTGACCAGTCAGTCATTGAAATGGGAAGACATAAAAAGACAAGGCTAACAGGGGACATAGAGACAGAGACACTCTTCCTCCTCTATAATGTGGAAAATAGCCTTCATTCTGTGATGGCACAGTGAGAGAAAAGCCTGAATTTCTCCTCTTAGAAAAACAAAATCTAAATAGTCACGGGTGAAGCAACAACGGCTGCAATTATGATCTATGATGATATATCACGCCGCCTGTCACAGAACCAGATGCTCTGAATAGCTGTCACATCTGCAGATATCTCTTTGATTGTCTGAAAATGAATGTTGTGAACAATCCTGTTTCTCTACATACTGTAGATGACAGTTTGTCACAAAGCTAGTGGATGTAGATTCTTTGTTTAGGTGATTACAATTAGGATCAGATTTATGTTAGATAAAGGTTCATGTTTGACATGTGGTGGTGAGGGTAAAGTTTCGAGTTAGAGAAAGGGCAGTGGAAGACTTAAGTAAGAGTTTGTCTATACGCACCCAAAAGAGTAAACCCTGCAGTGTTTGCTTTGTATTCTGTGAGTAAGGCTGTACTTGGGGTCCAGACACGCAGCCCAATCACCCTTGGTCCTCTCCTGAGCATCTTCCTCAATGGCCAGCGATGCACACGACACCTGGACACATAAAAACATGCATACATTATAACAGCCATTCCCGATATTGAAGATACAGTGTAAACACAATACGTCTGTTCTCAAAGAGCAGAGAGCATCTTACATCTTGCCAACCTCTTCCACTCCACCCCTCCCTACCATGGATCCCATTTTTGTCTTTTTGAGGGGTGGAAAGGGGATTTTTAGGGAGAGATAGCAGGCCACACAGAAGTACATCATCTGAAAGCTGGGAACCTGAAGAATAATTTAAGATGCAGCTCAGTACTGTGTGTCAAGTTCCTAGTCATAAATATGTAAAAAAAATTGTGTTTTTGTTTTTTAAAGTTTAGAGTGTATTAGGGCATGGGACATTATGATAGAGGTATGTGATGGTCAATCCCATATGTATTTATGTCTCATAGGTTGTTGCAACAATTTTTGAGTTGATGCTATTTGTTACACAGATTTGGTGCAGGATGTAACAATTTTTGACCACTCGAAAATTTAAACAAATGGTCCCTCTAAAATAAGACATTAAGACACTAAGATCATGAGGAAAATCAAAGTTCATGCTTATTTGGTAACAAAAACCTTTGACAATAGGAAATTTATCTGGAAAGTGCAATTGGATGCCCAACACTTCTGTTCTGAAAATTGCTCTCCCCTTGGAAAGCCATACATCCTGTGAATGCCCTAAGTTCCTAGTTTGTGGTTGTAAAGTTTCATGAGGCTGTTATCCTAGAGGTCACAAAAGGTAATTTTTTACAGGGAGTTTCAAGTTTCAAAAATTGGTCTCACTACAATGAAATGGCTACTACGGGGACTAACATTATCACAGATGAATACAATTGGGGTCATTGAATCCACAAGTGTCTCAGCTTTCCAGTTACACTGTTCACTATTAGTATAATATACAGGATCACTTCTGCAATTCCAATAGTTAAGAAAGAAAAATAGATATTTATACGGAATGCACAAAAACGGAAAGGGGAGACTCATTCATTTAGATATCTTGATGTTAGGTCAAAGCCCCCCTTTTGAATATGGCCATGCCAGTTTTTCCCTCACCAAAATGATTCCCAAATTTGGAGCGTTATATAGCACCTTTCTTGATAAGCTAGCATGACATGGTTAGAACCAATGGATGCCTTAGGTTAGCTAGTTTTATATGATATCTTCACTCTAGCTTTAATAACCTGTCCACTACAGCCTCTGAAAGAAAGAAATGTGGGCCAAGGACATAGGCATCATAGTGGAGTTGAAGGACAGAGCTTGGTGATGCACAAAAATGCAAATATTACTAAGAAAGTGTAAGTATCTGTAAACTATGTGAACATTCTGTATAAAGTGAACAGTCATGGTCACATACTTTAGGTGGCATGCATGAGTCATCTACTGTATGATTTTAACTTTATGTACTGTAGTTTGGAGTGTATCTGAAGTTGAAACAGACATAAACAGGACAGCAGAGTTCATGTTCTTGAGTTTAAGACAAATGTTGCTATAGGTAGTTATTGTGTGTCTTCAGCTGCATAAGTCTAACCAGGTATCAAATGGGTGGGTTTAGTCACATAGGACAGTAAATTGAATGCTAGGGATTCTAAATAATCATACCAGTATTTAATAGCCAATTGCTGCTTCTTGGCTGACCCTTTCTGAACTGTCATGATGTGATGAACGTCTTCTTTCTCAAAATATCACACAAACACTATAAATCACTAGAAACTGCTACTGAATTCCACCCTGGGCTAGTGTGTGTTTGTGCCTCAGTGTTGAACTACGACACGCATACTATTCATCATGATGCACAGCTTGGGCGGATGCATCAGCACCACTGCCAAGTCTCTCAACAAGGAAGAGATTGATGCATTCCTTCTTTACCTACTTTACAATGTAAAATCCTTTTAAAATACAGTACAATAACCAAAGTATCGCTATAATTACTTCTCAGCTTTGAAACTGTGTGCTTAACTCAGCTCCTACTCACCCAGAATCTGCAACATCTTTAGTGTTTATGTCAGTTCCCATGTTTATATAAAGCTCATACCTGCATAAACTGCGTACATACACACAGTAAACATGTGTATACATGTCAGTGTATTGGATTTTGTGTTGTACATCTGCAGTTCTAAAAGTGACTTAAGCTTTAGCACAGGAGTTGCTGATTGAATGTTTGCTGTCTGGTTTCTTTAATCTCCGTCTGCTGCAGCGATTCCGTTTGCTGAGGAAGGAACAATATTGGTTCAGACGTGATGATATGAAACATAAATCTGGGGCTCTACTGTACACCATTCAAGTGTAAACAATATAGCATGGGTGCAAATGTGTGTATGTGTGTTCTTGTATTGTCCACTGTGTACTATCTATCACTGTGTCTAAAACTCACAGGTTAATTGAAATGAAACCTGATGAAAATGTTTTACAGCTGCTAAAATGTTAAATTAAAGCAATGAAGAATGAATTAATGATAAGTGCTTTCCAAAAAGATTCTATTGTAAGGTAATGAGAAGTGCTGTGTGTCATCCTCTTATAAAACCACATCTATTGACAGTTGAGATTGTTCATTATGCATGTTTTCATTCCTAGACCAACAGCAGGGTTCACTTTTCAAGTGAGTTAGATTTTTTACAGCTTCAAAAGAACATCGTAGGCATGGTTTCCTTGCTGTGGCCTTTTGAATAAACCATCCATTTGGTCATTTTCTGCTGCTTATACAGTGCCGGGTCGCGGTGGCAGCAGGCTAAGCAAGCTAGTCCAGATGGCTCTCCCCCAAGCAATGTTTTCCAGGTCCTTCTGAGGGATCCAGAGGGATTCCCAAGCCAGATGGGATATAAAATCCCTCCAGCATGTTCTCTGTCTACTTGGGGTCTTCTACCGGACGTACCCAGAACACCTCCAGAGGAAGGCACCACAGAACAGAAGAAGTCCAATAACAAAGCAACACTCAGATTCAGATTTGGCAGGCCATTCCTCCCTCACCATCACACTCCTCCAGGTCACAATAATGTGCACCCCAATACGGCGGTGAATGATCTTTTGAACAAGTGTCTCCCTCTAATCAGAGTGTTCAGCGACAGGTCAGGCAGGAAGGGACCAGCTCAGTCAAGAGCACCATATGAAGGAGGAATAAAAGTCACCCAATGCGTCTTTGTTGCAAAGTGCACAAGAATTGTATTGCACGTGTGGTTGGCGCAACAATCTATTTAAGTAAATTTGGAACAGCCTCCGTTGTGTCGGTCATTGTTAATGTGTTCCAGCTAAAAGGATTCATCCACACAGAATGAGCAATAAAATGCAAAATCACTCTTAATTATTTTGCCTTTTCACATCTGCAGACTCATCCATGGCATTGCACTGCTGACTGCTGAACACTGTTTCACTGGATAGTGAGCTGTAAAAATGTATGTTTTTCATTGAGCATAAACTATAACGAACGAACAGTAACTACTCATTCTTGTTAAGCTAATCAGATATAGTAGATAAAGTACATGTCGTGCTGTTGTACTTTTACAGAACGTATAAAAGTATCCTCTTATCTGAGTGTGTGCTGGTGCATGCATGTATGCAAGACACACTGATTGCTATTGATTGGACAGTCGTGTCGCAGGCCATCCCACTGAGTAAGAGCTCCACCAGGCACTGTGTCAGTCAGCATTACAGCCGAGGATGCTGCTATGCGCCCTCCAACTCCCTCCACCCCCGCCTGTCACTGTGTATGACGGACAGTTTCCTTTAACAGCTTCCCACAAACACACACTCAAACAATCTTTTTCTCTATGTTCTCGTCCTTGTCTATTCCTTTCACACACACAAAAATACACACAAGGGGCTGCACACGCATGTACACACATACACATCCTGGGGCTAATTCATTATGAGCTGAATGTCTGCTTTGTGAAAGATACAGAACAAGTGCTTAGTCATTTGGAGTGGGGTACTCTGTGTTCTCACTATATTGTGTGAGGGAAAAAGATAAGTTGCTGATTTATCCCTAAGCCAATTTCATTACAATGAAAACCGTAGCCCATATAATCTATAAATGTCCTTCTATGTTTTGGACAGTGAAAATGAATCTGTGTTGTTGCATTACCTTCACAATTGGGACACTGGCGCAGAATTTCAGGCTTTCTCAAGCTCTCGATTTTTCTTAAATTATGATGCTGAACATCTTAATCGATTTGTAGTAATTTAATTCTGACATAAACCAACAAACCACAACATCTCATTGATTAGGTATGAATAGAGTGGCTGTGAGTTCCATCTGTATGGTAATCAATAGAGTAATGAATTATGTGTGTGCTGTCAAGCAAGACAAACACTGTCTGGCTGAGCTGAATGTGAAAGAGGTGCCAGTATTGCTCAGTCATAGGCTGATTCATACCGGCTTGCTCTGATATACACAACAAAGACCTGTCAAAATAATGCACTTCCTAGCCTTCAATAGCTACTCCAATTATCTATCTTTAAACTACCTTCTTAATGCTACTTTTATACATCTGGTTACCATGTTTAGTTTATCATCAATTTAAGATGTTGTGTGCCCTGATGGGACTTGCAGCAAAGGATCAAGTACAGCCAATACGACAAATAAAAAGTACAGAAAATCATAAAAGACACCACATTAACAGTGGAACAAAGAAAAGTGAGCAACCAGGAACTTGTACCCGCTGAAGAGATGTTCAGATTCTCCTCACACAAATTCAGCAGAGTAAATTTTGCCAAGAAACCTACAATCCTGTTTTCTGTTTCACACTTTCACAATACCCTTGCATATCTTGTTTGTCTGCTCTGCAAATCTCCCAAATCAAACTCTACTGTATTTGGGCAGTCAGCATTCGATTTTAAACTCTCACCTCACTCTCACTCAGTTGTAGTTATATCTGAAGCTCTAAAGCATCAGTTCAACATTTTGGAAAACAGGATTATTTGTCTTCTTGCTAAGAGTTAGATAAGAAGATTGTTATAAATCTCATGTTTGAACCAGGAGTCGATTTGCTTAGCTTAGCATAAAAATGGAAGCAGGGGGAAACAACTTGCCTGACTCTCTCTATGTCAGCATCTCTAAAGCTTACTAGACAACACGTTGTATATTATGTACACATACAGACATTTAAAACTGAAAAGTTGCGGTTTTGAGAAACAATTACTGCATGTAACTCTGTAAAAAAAATCTAATTTGGCTAATAGCTACTAAACTCTGTAAACCCATTGCTCTGTATTTTACTTTGTGGCTTCATTTGTTTTAAGTTTCCTAATGTGCTTCTTGTTGATTTGGCATATCCAATGTACTACTGTGCATAAATTTTACATGTGTGCTATTCAGTTTGGTTAATGTAGCACGTCACTGTGTGTATCGTTTAAATGTGATCTATCAGAGTGAGAGCAGAAGAAAATTAGCTTTAGGCTAACTCTGGTACAGTACATCGAATGGCCAGTAGCAGGGGAAGAATTTTGACCCTACATGGAAGAAAAAGTACCATTATTACACTATTAAAATGCACTATAACAATAAATGTCCTGCATTAAAAATGTACATTATGAAATTATTATTAGCAAAATGTACCTGAAGCATCAAAAGTAAATGTACTCAAAGCAGAAAAAATGCCCCATGTGTGTTATACTATTAAACTTGATGTATACCTAAGTACAGTATTTGAGGAAATGCACTCACTGCAGTTACGTTCCATCACTGCAAATGACAACATTTGCTTTTAATATTGTACTTGGTCCCTGACACATACATGAAATAAAATAAATAAATATTCATTACCAGTATGAATTCAAACAATAATTACTCACTTGTGGTGTTGTGATGTAGTTGAGGAACCTTTTAGCTTCATCCTCCAGAGAATGACTTTCACTGGCCCAGGGCTCCAAGTCTATATGCCACCGAGGAGTCTGCTGTGTGGCACACACAAACACACACGCGTACATGATCATTAATAATGAAAAGGACATGAAAATTGACAATTAACTAACATCAAAGTAGGCCACTCAAAAGAATTCCAGTGCAAGGACAACAACAAATGGAGCTTTATTCTTTCAGGTATTATAACCCACTTGTGTATACTCACTGAAACTAGGTCACAATGTGCTCAGTGGAGGATTTTTCCCCACTTTTGCATTAGTGACAAATAAACTGCTAAAGTTCATTTCCATTGTTATTTTAGTAAAACGGGGGCTGCTATTTATCCTTAAGCATTCTGTGCTGCAAGGTACGGATGAAAAATCTACTGTAGAAAATCCAGCTGTGTCTGACAGTGACCTTCACCATCAGTTGGCTGCAGCAGCACTGTGCTGATGTGTGATCACATTCCTGAAACCTGGCCAGAGCTCTGTTTTACAGCCTGCTTCTTTTCTACAGGAATGTGTCTGTTTATGATTAGAGGAGATTCAGTGAGATGGAGAGTGAGCAGAAGAGAAAAGTATAGGAGGGACAGAGCTGCAATCATGCATTTCCTGGTTGCGCAATCATTTCTTGGGTCAAACACCACAGCCAAGTTTTCATTAGCAGCTCTGGTATAAATTATCCTGGGTGATTTAACGAGAGAGCGCTTCCCTGCCCGTGACGCTCTCGCTATGGTGATATAAGGTCTGTTTAGGAAAATAACCTTTTTTTCCATGCCTCTTTTTCTTTCCCTCTCTGCTCACAGTTATGCCCTCCAGTTTCACTTTGTGATTGCGGGCTCAACACAATGGGCTTCATAGCTCAGTCACTTTGATTTACAATCACACTGTTGATGTCAACAAAAGTGGTTTTGTGTGATCTTCCCTAAAACAGGAGGTTGTGATCTTTGATAGGTGAGAGTGTGTATAGGTCAACTCTCTCATATTTTCATTTGTGTAACAAGCCAGTGCCAGGCCAGATAGTATGTTTGGACATAAGCGCGCACAAATAGACACAAGTGCATACATACATACTGTTAAATTAAATTTACTTTAATTCAGTGCACTTTATTAGCATAACAATTGAGAAAAAACATTTGTATAAACAGACATGTGAACTAATAAGCCTTTAATACATGGCCATGTACACTTTTACGCATATTTATGTGCACTTAAACATGCACACATGCACTACTTGTACAAATGCATTTAGATCAGAAAGCACATGCACGCTTGCTTACTCACATAGATTATCTACTAATACATTTTCAATGACAGGGCTATCTTTTCTTCTTCAATGTACAAACACTCACATATACTGTACAAACAAACTCACACATATGCACTCTATATGCACATACACTCACAGCACTCTGCTAATACATTATCTATGACAGCATGATGCTGATCCTGGACACAGAGAATCAGCTGTCCCTTTTGATGGCTGCAGAGCTGGATCCATGCAACGCTATTGGCAAGCAGCCTTTATCAATTTGCAGTATGTCAAAACCTCTGAATCCTTGCCGTGGCTAAACTCTTCCCTTTCCCTCTCTCCATCATGTCATTCCACTGTTTGCCTCTATTTCCTTTTTTCTCTTTTGGCTCCAACATTCTGCGACTCACTTCTCGCTTTTTCCCGTCTCCCTCCCCCCGCTCTCTTCACTGTTCCAACCATGATGCATGATCAACATAGTAAATACCCTGCTGAACAAATAGGGTGATCGATGTGGATTTCAGTCTGTAGGCACTGTTTTATGCTCTTTCACGTCTGTCTTTTGCCTTGGCTATGAAGACTGATTAGTACAACGAAAAAGAGATACATCATGTGATCAGTTTCAAGAAAACATAGTTGCTAGTGGATAGTGAGGATGAGGGGGAATTTGAAAAAATTTATTTGCGTTGGCTGTACTAATCACCTTATTAATTAAATCTGAATTTTTATGCATCTTTTTTTTATGCAAAAAAAACATTGGTTGATTGGAATGATAGCAATATAGCTGCAAGTCAGCATTTCTGCTTTTAAGCGCAATAAAAAATAATTTTGTTTATTTAATTAATTTATTTACACAAAAATGCAGTAACTAACAATGAAATTCTTGTCATTTGAAAAAGAAAACAGCATTTGTCCTAGAATCTTATATGTGTTAGTTTTATATAATTAACAAAATAGGTTATATGGCAAGTGTCCAATGCATTTCTGTGGAAATATTCATAATTTGAATGTGCAGCACTCAAGGAGATCAAGGTCTGGCAAAATATTTGTGAAATATGAGGTAAGATTGTTGCTTATCATTGAGCAATGGTTAGCTTCTCATTATTAAAACACAGCAAAGAACCTAAAAAATATTATTCAACTGACACTGATGCTGGTATTTAACCACAAGATATATATCATAGGTGACTTGAACACAAACTATTTGATTGGCATATTCATAATGATATTTACCTTTGGACAAAACACCCCTTAGAAAAGGTGATTTATAGCTCATTCATAGCTCAATCAAAGTTTATTTTATCATCACTAATGCGCTACAGAACAATAGAAATTCTGTACTTATTTTGTAACGAAAAGAGTATTATCAGTATTAAGTTTGATGTCTTTCTCCTGATTTTTACCTCTGGCAGAGAGAACAGAAATACCAAATCCAAAATACGTTAATCCAAAAATGCAGTAGTGGTGCCAGGAAAGTTTTTCAGAGACGAGTGCGAGTGTGAGAGTCTGTTATTTACACGTAGACAAATAACTACCTTTCTGCATCCCGGAGAGACTGACAGCTCCCAGAACTCTCTGTCTAAGAGCTGCCCTTTTCATCTCCTTTGCAAGTCCTCCCTGCAAAGCTCAACTATCAGGCTCCCATACATCACCCAGGGACAGGTTGGGACAGGGTTACTGATCAGAGGGCAGATATCTGGGACAATGGACTCACTGGGAGGAAGCAGTGTGGGGTTGAAAAAGAACAGAGAGGAAAAAAGTGGAGAAGGAAAGAACAGAGGGAGGGGCGAATGCACACATCACATATCCAAACACATACATCCTCCCTGAACTTTACAGCAGAGAAAAAATGGAAAAATTGGCCTATTTTGCCAAGGGTGTGTAGCCAAGGTTTTTATTACCTAACTGGAAAGCAAGATTGCCCCGGAGTTGTCAGATTGACTTGTACAACTCAACTATTTTTCTCTTCTTGTGTAGTTATTTGGCAAGAAATAAATCCAGCCGTTATATAGCAACAACTTTTTTTTTTTTTACTGCTCTGAAACTGAGATCCAAAATGAGAAAAAGCTTGTGTGTGTCTATACACGTATTACTCTATACATGCCTATGAGCTCTTACTAACTGCTGAATCATCACTGAGCGCTGATGAGATTAGTATTTTAGCCCCGTGTTCAGTCAAGCAACAACAAGTCATCAGCACCTCAGGGACAGCAGAGGTAAGTAGTGTTAATAACAAACACTCAGAACATCACTCAGAACTTTCGAGCCTCAGCTGTTTAGACCTTAATCCCATGACATTAGGTATAACTACATTCTCAGTGTTTATGTTTCACGTAGTTGTCTTGACAAACGGTAGGATGGTCAATGGAAATGATTGATTAAGTTGGTATGATCACATTGAGAACTAGAAAAGGCAAAATCTTTGAAATAGCTGATATACTGAAAGTAGCTGTGGCAAGTGGCAATTAAAATTGCTAAAAGAAGGTTAAGATTCAGCTTAAATGTAAGCACTGAATAAAGAACAAGTGTGAGTGCTAACTGAAGTTGAAGTGCTGAAAAGAGTTGAAGATTCAGTTGAAGCGTAGGTGATAAACTGAGCGGGAAGAGTTCTGGCAAGAGGTCCTGAGAGAAAATAGTGTCAGTTCAAGGGAAGTGTATGAACTGAAAGCCAGTGTCAGTTCAAGTGCTGGCTGATGTGTAAGCACTGAAAGCAGCTGAAGTTAATTGTGTATGAACAGTGGAAGCTTTTGGTTCATAGGTTGTATTCATAATAGCATTCATATTGTATTACAATACTTTATCTTGATACATTCTTGCCTTTACTTATCACGTTATTTCATAGTGACATAAAGAGGATGTTGTATTAACATCCTTTCTCTTGCTTTTTTGATTGCTCTGTAACAGGGCCTTTCTGCACGGCCTGTTGATGGAGCTGGTTGGATCTGTGCCTCTCAGCCTAGTGTGAGAGAGGTGTGAGCAGCCAGGCCAAGCATGAAAAATCCCACGGGAGGGAGAGGATGGATGGGTGAACAAGAGATGACTGGATAAAACAAGAGAGGACTGTCTGCCAGAACAATGAAAGCGGGTGAGAAGAAGGGAGAAGTGAGGGGAAGAGGGGTAGATGGACGTGAAAATGGACAAACACTCAGAAGGAGGAAGAAGTGTTCCACGCCTGTGTATGGATTTACACCAAGAATGAACAAAGTCAATACATCGATGACAGCATGGTCAGGGCATCTCAGAGGACACAGCACAATCAGTGCTCGAGTAAACAAATTGTCACTGGCATATGAAATGTCACGGAGGAGCCAACCACAGGTGAGCTGTGTCTGCCCCTTTGAAAACCATAAGGTGACAGAAGGAATGCTGCCAAGTCAGCCCCTGTCTGTTGGTGAAGTGCCAAGGTGGCTGAGTGTCAGACCTGCTGCTCATTTTTTGTGATTGCTCTCACCGGAGTCCAGAGGCTTCAGAAAAATACTACCAAGCTGTGCTGTCAGGAGATCAAAGCTTTCAGTTCAACAGTTTGTGGAATATTTTTTAACACTGTGGAGTGTCTTGAAGTTAGGAAACGTTCTTTGACAGGCTATATTTTCCGGACAGCTAAAATCTCAACAGCACCTCTGTGCCAAACAAAGGTCAATGCAATCGACAAGTGGGCAGACATGGAAGTTGTGTTTTAATGAAACAGCTGGTGGCTGATTCACATTAGCCTCCCTCTGATTTCTAGTAGCTGGTGAACCCAGGTGAGAGACAATATCCGAGACTGGTGCTCCAGGGGTCTGCGCTAATGCAATTCAGGGTAATATAAAGAAGGATGTGATGTTTTTTCTGTGACGCCAACAGCCTTGGTGCAATGTAACATGTATCACAAGAGCTTATTGCTTTTAAAACAAAACAATATCATTAGATTAAAGACAAATTCCCAGTAGTTTTTTTTTTGTTAGGAAATTATTTGAATTCATTGTTTTACTTCTATAAAACATACCACTTGAACAGTAACAAAACCTACATAATACTTACATAACTGCAACAATAGACAGATGTACAGTTATCAGATACTTCACCTAATAGTTAATACTTGATAAAAAAATAAACAATTATATTATGGTCTCCATTACATGCTGATACTGGCAATGCCTAGTGGCTAGAAATTAGGATAGAAATTTAGGAAAACTCATATGAAAAGTAATATTGCAACCATTAACCAAACAGCTAAATAGACCTAAGCCAACATAAACCACATAGAAGACATTGTGTGCAAACAGTACATCATAGTATTTTTACAGTGGGATATGAAACAGCTGGATTGTGTGTGTCATTATAATGACATGATAATGGATGATGAATGTTATAACCTATTGGGATGATTTGCCTCCCTCTGTTTCTCTATTATTGTCATTTGAGAGGTCTATTAGGTTCTAAATGTGATGATCTTTTGATTAGCATTGTCGTGGTAGCTAATCTAGCTTTGGCAGGTAGTGGTGATGTTTGGTGAGTTGAGTTGTCCAAGCGAGAAATGATGACAACAAAAGACAGAGGATTAAGTTTTGGTGTAAATGGACACTAATTGCTGTCGCCTTACAGGAAGTTAACAGTAAAAGGTTACTGGGAAGTTTCGTGAGTTTATATGTGAGGTAATGAGATAAAACAAGGATGTGTATTTACAGGTAAACGTTTTTAAAGTTTGATCTAGTGTAAGTTATGTCCTTTTCTTTCTTTAATCAGTTTTGAAGACTATCACTCATCATCAGTCATGTCTTAGGTAACTTTAAATGTCATCACCCATGCACCATTAAAGGATACACATCCTGTTACTCTATATTTTATATACAGTCTACAATTGTCAACAAATCCCATGAAATGACCAGAGCGAACAATGTGTGCACAGCAAACAAGTATTAGACATGTTTATTTTAATGATTAGATCAGACCATAATAATATCTCTGCTGCATACTGGCTGTTTAGAATAGCAAAAGTAAAAGCTATCAATGGTGTATGTTAAATGAATTGTGTTATTTCAGCTGAATAAACATTGCTAAACATTAAGAATTATTATATCAAGGGCATAATAAAACCTGTAAATTTAAAGAACTGATGCTTACAGTGTGACTGTATGATACATACCGGATAATCACAAAAGAATCACCCTTACTTAGCTCTATCATTCTCACTAATCTGGGAGATTGGGAGACTGGCAGTCGGATCAGACCCAGCTGCCTCCAATTCCTACAGTGTCATCTCTGTTCCTCTGGAAGGCCCGGCTCACTGGCCAATCCCAGCTCACTGCCAGAGTACAGTGAGAGACGGGGAGGGTATAACAGAATTAAAGCAGAGGATTAGGCTGATCTCTTTTAATAAAGGCAGTAATCTCAGAAGAGTTTAGCTTCGCTCTCAAAGGCAGAGTGATGCTGTGAAATAAGTTTATGGAGGAGTGGAGCAATATTTGAGTTTAAAAGTAAAGTGTTTGTGTGTGAGGGAGAGAAACACAGAGAAATTGCAGGTTGAAGAGATTGTTCTCTCTGTATTGTTTTCCTTCATAGGAAAAATCTAACAAACCCACATGTAGTATGCATTTACTGTAAGACTGTATGAGTGTGTGTGTATGTCTGTGAGAAAGAGAGAAAGAAAGTTGGAAAATGTCAGTGGCAACAAAACAATCCTAGAATTAATTTAATTAAATTTTATTCATAAACATTTTTCAAATCACCCAAGGGTACTTTACATAGTCCAGATAAGATAGTAAATACATAATAATATTTAATAGTGGAAAGAAAATGATGAGTGTTGAACAATAAAGGTAATTTCAAACAATAATGAAATATATTGTACTTATACAGATAAAAGAAAACATTCATAATATACACATCACTAAGCATCAGGAAAGCCTAATCTAAACAGGTGAGTTTTCACTTGCGAATTCAAGGTGCAACAGATGTGCACTGGCACAGACCTTGAAGAAGACCATGCCATAAGTTTGGGCCAGCCACACTGAAGGCTCTGTCACCCATAGTGCAGAGCCTGGAGTGGAGAGTAGTTGGGCATCAGAGGAACGTAGTAAGCAAGTAGGTGTGCAGGGATGGCGAAGATTGGATAGGTAAGGAGGTGCTAGGCCATGGATAGATTTATAAAGAAGTACTTTAAAACAATGCTTTAACTGGGAACCAGTGTAGTTACTCAGTGGCAGGGGTGATGGACCACGTGTGGCAGAGAACTCTTGCAGCCGAATTCTGGACATCCTGTAGTCTGTTTAACCCCCAAGTGGGTACACCAAGGAGAAAGGCATTACTATAATCTATTACATGAGTGATAGAGTTTCTGCAAGTGATGGGGAAAGAGAGGGGCATAGTCTGGAGATGTTCTTCAAGTGAAAAAAAGAGTGATTTAGTGATGTTTTTAATATGTGTGTCAAAACAAAGAGTGTAAAGTTACTTCGCCAACAGAGGATGTAATAAAGCCAGGGGTGGACCAATTTCAGGAAGACTTTGCAAAGAGTGGCTGGGAAGGCAATGAGGATAGCCTCATTTATCCTGATTAAGTTTAAGGTACTTGCAGTTCATCCAAGTATTAATATAATTTAAGCAGTCTGTCAGGCTGCATGGTGGCAGAGAGTCGGAAGTTATGTATGTGTCATCAGCATAGTGGTAAAGACTGAGGTCATGTCGTCAAATTATATGTCCAAGAGGGAGACTGTAAGTAATGAACAGTAATGGTTCAAGAACTGAGCCCTGAGGCACACCATGGGAAAAGGGGGATGTGAGACACCTACAGCTGCTAATATAAAAAAAACCTGTTGTCTAGCGCCAGTGACACCAGGTAGTGTTTCAAACTGGCTGGTTCAGCAGGAACAGAGCCCGACAGAAGAGATGCATTAATGATTTGTGTCAGCAGGGGGCAGAGCAAAGGCAGACATGATTTAATCATAGGCATGGGCATGGGGTCAAGAAGGTTGTCCTTGAATATGTGACAAGTTCAGTTACAAGCTGCTCGTTGCCATGGGAGAAAGCTGAAATTATTAAGTTGAATGGACATTTGATGTAGCTGCTGTTAGATTGAAATAACTTTGCTCTGGAAAAAATCCATAAAATCACAGCACAGTTTAGCAGAGCCAGCCAGAGGAAATTGTTTGGCTGGTTGAAGTGGCTTATTGATGGTGAAAAAGAGCAATGAGGTTACCTTTTGCAATGGTGGTATAGTAGTAGGTGTTTTTGGCCTTGTTCAGAATCGTTGTATAGTGGTGGAGTTGAATTAACCTCTAAATACTATTTGACACTGAGGCTTTGCATTCATGCTCCACACACTGTGTTCCATTACAGCACACACACACTCTCATTCTTCATTCGGCAGACTACTTGGCAGTAGCACTATCTGCCCAAGTGGCGTAAATCAAAGCTGATCGGACCAGCCCACGCCCATTCTCGCTCAGCAATTTGTGCCATTGTCTACATGGCAGCCTCACTTTGTGTCCACCTAGCTTGAATCAAAGCTGATCTGTGAGAAGTGCTTAATCATTGTGTAAAGTTGCATTTAATTGTGCTTTTTTCCTCAATATGCTGCTCTGGACCTACAGAACAATCAGTCTTCGTTGCCATCGTTTTCATAAGGAGTAGCATGACAGAGGAAATGACAGATAAGAGGATGCTGTATGAGTTGAATGAAACATAAATTCAGATAATGGTAGCATTAAAGGGCAGGATATTTTTCTTTAAGTGGCAAGGACAAACCTCTCAGAAAACTGATATAAATATAAAAGAGAGTTTGTGATGGAAAACCATTCAATAGTAAGGCAGTGCAGATAGCAGTTATCATTTAAAACAAGTTTTACAGGTATTCAGAACCACAATAACATACATAGCTGTGTAGCTTTGCTGTAAACGTGATTTCATACAAATTACATTTGTTAATGGCCTGCTCGCTGCTGTGTGTGGTTTCTAAAGGAAAGGCAGCTGTGTGGCTTAATTAGATTTCCATCAGTTTAAATCTCTGCACAACTGACAGCTGTTCTTATCAGGAAATATATAATCTTACTCCCTCTTTCACATACACACATACATGTATGCGCTCGCATGTAGAAACACATTCATAGTAAAGCTAATGTGGTCCCTGGAGTCCTTTGACTTGTCATGGCACATGCCATCAACTTAAATCCTTGTAGAACTGACTGTTGCCTGTTGCCAGTCCCATTCCATTCACATCGTGGTAACTTCACTCATACGTGCATTCATCAACACATTCAGACATATACAGAGGCTCCAGTTTATCACAACGTAGATTGAAATGGGTGTGTAGGAGATGCAACTTGGATAAAAAGGTGATTGAAGATACACAATCTGATTTGATCACATCGTGGTTGAATCAGGCCCTCTTGGCCAGCATCTCAAGAGACAGATGGGGTCTTATTGTTAGCAGGCCTGAGTGTGATTCTATCTTTGTAAGTGTGCGCCTGTCTTCCTGGACTATATCCCAGACATGAGATCTGTGTCTAGTTGGGAAGAGCAGGGGTGGCAAGCTGAGCACCATATGAAATTTACTTCCTGAGATGATGCTGCAAAACCAGAGAGTGTGACACCAAGATGGACAAAGACAGGTGGTGATTTTCTCTCTGAGCTGATCATTTTATTTAATTTTTTGGCCAATTTGTTTTTTTGTTTTTTAACTGACGATGGAAATGGAAAGAACAGAAAGAGATGGCAATGCACATGTATATTCCTGGCCATGTCATAGCATAATTGACAATCTTCATGGTTGTTTTGTGAGATTAGAGTCCTGCCAAAATTATTTCTGAGCAGTGGTGTCTCCACAAGCACTGAGCTTGAGTTTGTGTTTTTAATTTCATCTCCCTACTCTGTGCCTTGCTCTCCATATGTTTTCCATTGTCATTATCACTCAGCATCAGCTATCAAATAAATACTGCAGAAACAGAGCGAGAGTGAGAGACAGAGAGACAGAGAGGCAGAAACATAGGGATGAAGAAGCAGGGCTTGGAGCAACAACACACTCTTTAAATGATTGTTCTTGAGGTTCACTGGCCCGCTCTGTTGCCTTTGGGGCTAAGTGGCATCTGTTGTCTTTGTAACCAGACACAGGTAATTATGGTGCACATCAAATGCTACAGAAATGGGTTTCTGCTACACAAACAAACCTTAGCTTTTTTGGTGACACACAAAGTGCCATTTACTAGTAGCAGGTATTCATGGTCTGTGTGAGTGTATATGTACATGGATGGGGCAGTGTAGGTGAGTGGCAAAGATGGGAGTGAAGCGTCCCATTTCAGAGGTCAATGCACGCATTCATGTCAGACTGGAGGGAGGCTGAGAACTTTCTGGAATGTTCCAGACAAGGCGTCCATGTCTGAGGGCAGTATTGTGCGATCAGGACTCCGGACTTGACAGTTTGACACTGACTCTCCGCCCCTCCAGTGGGAGCCTTTGTCTGATACAAGTTAGCACACAACAGACCCACTGTTTATTCAGTCAATAACATAAAGTCAATTTAGTGGCTTCTGCAACGTATGGTGTTGATCATCTTGTTTGAGGCAGGGTTTGTATGGATGTACATTTAAAAGTCGGGATCGCAAGCTTTTTGGGTTTCACAAGCAAAGTTAAAAAAAACCCTGTTTGATTTGGGATCCATAATGTTTCCACTTAGGACACAATGAAATATCGTCTCAGCTCCAAATACGCTTTCTGCTGTTTCTCATGTTTAAAAAGTGCTTTGGTTGCTCATGGCAATTAAATAGTCATATTTCTGTAGACTTTACAGAGAGGGGGTGATTGATCATCTGAAAGGTCTCTTTGTGTTTCTTCCCCCCATAACTTAGCAAAGATTCCAGGCTGGCCTGTTTTCTTTGGTTGGACTTGGATCCTAATCTCACATTGAGCAAGCAAAGCTGTGTGCCTGCTGTCATTTACTTCTCCAGCGTGGTTGGCGTGTGCATAAGGAATGATGCGATGTCACTGCTGTAATATGATCTAAAAAAACCCAAAAAATCAAAGGGCTCATATGTCTAGTGCCTATCATCCTAAAATAATTTTTGCTCTTGTTGTTAAAACTAAAAAGATGTTAAACAAGGTAACTGTCCTCTGGCTGTAGCTTGATATTTAATGAACACATTGGTGACAGACGAACAGAGCGCCATCAGTCCTCTCATCTAACTCTTGGCAAGAATAGCAAATAACAGTTCTTCCCAAAATGTTAAACTATTCCTTTAAGCTTTGAGGGAATAATTTGTTTGAAGCAGGTTTTTTTATGTTTTACCTCTGGCCCTCTAGCTTTATATTTACATTTTAGGTAACTCAGTAACTCAAGACAAGCTTCACTGACAAAATGAGCACTGCTGACTAAATGGGGAATAAACACATACGCTTAAAACAAATGTCACTTTAAAAAGTCATGAATTTTCATGGTCTTGGATGCGTGTATAAATAACTCAAGCTAGGAGTGAAACTGCACTAGGCACTGTTTGGAAGGATGGATGAAAGTTTTAGCTCAAGAACAGGGAGTTGAATGTGACCCAGGTGACATGTCAGGTTCCCAGCCGTTGATTTCTTGTGACTTCCTGGGTCCCCAGATGCCCCAGCTGGAGGTTAAAGATGCCTGAGAACTCACTCTAGTCACACCTTTGGGATTACAGAAGTCAACGACTCTCATTCTTTCGTAACAGCCTCTCCCTCTCTCCCACTCCCTCTATTGAGCCAATGTCTTTCAGCTTTCTAAGACATGACCAAGGTCACTGGGTTTCTGCATTAGAAATTCCACTGGGGGCCTAAAAGTGGCTGGCAACGATTGGCGCAGACAGCACAAAGTGGCCTTTTCTATTCTCGCTTTATCCCGTCACTGAACTAATCCTCGTTCTGGAGTATGGTATTCATTTGGAATCACTCTGATGCTTATTTGAACAAAAGTAATTAATACTTGCCAAGCGGATAAATGAACTTGTGTCCCATCTAATTAAAATAAATCATTTGAATTAAAGTGAAAGTTGCTCTGGCTTATTGGTGGTTATTGGTGGAATCAATTAGCGTAATTAAAAGTATTCTGTTTTATCCAAAGTGAGTGAATGGTAGTCAGATTAGAAGGCAATTATAATATTTATCTAATTCTGCTCTACTGGATTCCTCACATTTTTCTTTGTCCAGGCTGTTGGTGACCAAATAGAAACATCTAATTTGTATTTCTGACAATATGTCATTCTTGCCAACATAATCTAAATAATAACAAAAATGTTCTACCAATAGTTGCTATCTCCCCCTTTAGGTGAGACAAGGTAATAAGATCATTCATTGCATCATGTTGCACAGATTACCCATTTGTCATCTCGACATCCCGTCATGATCATTTCAGTGGGCTGTCTTAGTGTTTCATGTTGTGAAATCTTCCAAAACTGGGAGGCCTGTCTGAAAGGATGCATGGTTTCACTTTGTTTCTCTGATATGATCTACAGTATGTGGTGCCTGCTCGTGGCAGCTGGCCGCTCTGGGAGAAATCTCTGAGTGACAGAATTCCTGTAGAGAAGCTCTGTACTGCTCACACACTCATAGTACCTTCACTGTGAAATGGGAGGCTGTGGAGAGCAAGCAGGGAGGATTGGATAAGATGGGTATGCAGTGAAAGGGATATATATGTATCAGTTTAGTATTAATAAGTAATTTCTGCATTCATTTGGAGATGTTTGTGTTTGGCTTCTTTCAAATAGGTAATGGGAGGAGTGACTTATAAGAGAGGACCAAGCTGCTAACTGAACAGACTGTCTTCAGAAAAGTAAGACAAGAAATACTTTCAGAGTGGCACCAGGGAGTAGAGGCAGCACTGAATATCAATGTTCTCTTTTTTGACAGGAAGCAGCTTAAGAAAACTTGTTGTCTTAAATTTGAGAAATTGTTGTTCTAAGTACTAATTTCCTCTTCCAGGACTGCTGTGTAAAGTTGCAGACTTTGAAGTTGTTTGACTATATCAGCAGTAATGAGACATTTGTTGCAGTTCACTGCTAGGTCAAGATAGTTCCTGTTGTTGCTGTATTTACTAACTACTCCTTAAACGGCTGACTGCAATCCATGTTTTGCTGATGCACCATAACCTAACCATGTTATAACAGTGCTTTAGCCTTGCCTAATATGATTGAATACTTTCTTAATTGGAGGATTTTGTCAATATATCATTATTATAACAGCTACACATCTCCAGTATTTGAATTTTCTGAGATGGGAAACAGGAAGTTGCATAACATTAAAACAAGACAAGGATTTTGGGGTAATGTCTCTCAGTCAGGTCACATTTATTTATATAGCCAAAAAAATCATTAGTAACGTTTGTCTCAGAGGACATAATAATTTCTACAACATACAACACCCAGACCCTTGTTTGGTATATTAAAGGAGAAACTCCACAGATCCTTTAGCAGGAACAGATAATCTGGAGAAACTTCAGAAACAGCAATACAAGAGGCAAACCACTTCCAAGACAGGCATGCTATAGTTATCTGTACAGTGGACAGCAGTGTTGTCTAATGCTGACTTGCAGATTGTAGGTCTCATTGGCAATGCTGGCGAGCTGAAAAATGCAGAAAGGACTAAGACACTTAAGTGCTTTAACGGAATATTACAACCACAATACCATAAGCATACAACTTTTCTGTCCTTTTGGTGGTGGCCCCTGCACCAAGCTAGCATGTAACTACCCGTCTGACATCAAACTGATATCAACCCCCCATAAAACTACCGGTAAGACAGCGAACAAGTTGTCCCCCAAATAGTTGAAGTAAGTGTCTGAAACTGAATTTCAAATAATAAGCCCTTACCCTACTCATTTCTGAAAACAGTAATCACATTACCGTCACGTGTTACAAAGCAATGCATTACTGCCCAATACTGGTGCAAATTAACAAATGCATACTAACACACTAAACTAGGATGGTGAACAGGGTAATATTACACCTGCTAAACATCAGCATGTTAGCATATATAGCACAAAGCAACACTGTGTCTAAATGCAGCCTCACCCTGCCTGTAGCGTGGCACTCTTTCTTATGACATATTTATCCTACATATATATTTATTTGCAGAAATGATTGGTGACACTTGCATCTCTTATCCAACCAGAGTAATAGCAGCACTTCCTTGCCCATCGATGGCAGTAGGTGATGGAAGTTGTGGGAAGCATAGTCATGCAGATTAGCATATGGCATCATCTGCTGACTTTTGGTGACTTTTTGGCCCGTCGGCAGCTACTTGTTTTTTTCAAAGTTTTTTCAGCTGGAGAGATAGAAATATGTTGGAATGCGAATGTATTGTGTGTGTGTGTGTGTGTGTGTGCGCGTGTGTGTGTGTGTGTGAGCGTGCACTCGTCACTGTGACTTAAGGGGAGTCTGCTTATTACTGTGTTAAAATCAGGAGGCTGAGTCATCAGTGCATGCTGTGTCTGCTCTTCTCTTTCTCTCATTCTCTCTCTTTCTCTACCTTCATCCCTGCTGCTGTTGTTGGCCTAATACATTTCATGTCTGTCTATAATTTACCAACTCATCCTTCTCTTTTCCTAGCGGGGTAGAAAGCCTGTAAGAGGTAAATGATTAAAGAGGATGTGTATGAGTGTTTTTTGTGGATGCCTGACAGCTAAGAGATTAGATTTCCTTATTATTACTAAAAGAGACCCTTAGGCTGTCACACACACACACACACACACACACACACACACACACATTGACTTACATTAATTTTATGGCATCTTACCCTAACATTAACCCAGGGATGGATTTGGAAAAAAAATCGGCATTTTTGGCCCAAGCGGCCCACCAAAATGGGTCAGACACCCCTCACCAATACACCATCCTTCCATATAAAACATGTTTACCTACTGCAATAATCCCCCAAACCAGCTGAGTGGTATGTGATGTGGATCAGTGTTCTCATTCACACTCATTTAATGAGTCCCTGGTGATCAGAGGTGGCCATGGAGTACACAAGTCATACTCAAGTAAAAGTGGCTTACAAGTCATTTTCACAGCAGCGTGGGATTATCCAATGCGATGCTGACAAAACCACCTCATCTCAGCCATTAGGAAGGTTAGCTAAAGTTAAGACTGCATTAGGAAACTATGCTAGCTACAAAAACAATATCAAATAGCTGATGGAGCGTTGTTGGACAGTGAGTGATCACCAGCAGTAGGTGACAGCCTTACTTTACGATAGCGTTATGATTATGATATTATGATTGACCATAATTGAAGTAATCATCATCATTGCCATTATGGCATGGCACACACATGGCATCACTTTGTGTTGAAAAGTGGTGGGGACATTTAAGGGCTCAGATTAGAGGTGTGACGAAACACACACCCACGAGACGTGACATTGCACAAGACTGGGGTCATGAGAACAAGACACGAATATACTTTAATACAATTTAGAAAAAATATTTATTGATTATTATTATCATTATTATTATTATTATTATTGAGGTTTCTCCCTCAGAAGATTTTGAGCATTAAACACTTAATTTTCTGCATTCTGGAGACATTTTCTGCACCATTTCATGTCTTAAAGGAAAACCCGAAATTCAGTAATCAGTAGCTTGTTACTTTTTTGGACAATGCAGATCTTTCTTCTATATTTACATACCTGCATTGCAGGTTTTCTTATTGTGCAAATAAACCTTTCTCATAGCATTTTCATTTGTTAATTAACATTTCTTGGTGCAAGTTTTCTTTTGGAACATTTTTAACAAATGCTTTCCAAAAGTGGTGGGTACATGTCCTTAGCGTCCCCAGTGTAAATGACACCTATGACCCTACCTCCCTGCTCCCTCCATACAGGTCCACGTTAGGCTTACTAATGTACCTCCACTCTCTTTCTGCTCTCTTTGTCACTTTTTGTCACTCTGCTCTACTGTCACACGCCTCCTCCTCTGCCTGGCAATGGCCATGGCTCTCCTTTACTCCTTCAGGTGCCTGTGGCTGCACAAGGTTGCGTACTACAGCTGATGTTGAAGCCACTGCAGCCTCAGTAGCAAACATATCAGTTATTTTCCCGCATTTGGCGGCAGCCGTCTTATTTGGCCTGCAATGCAAGAAACAGAGGGAGAAGGAGTGGGGGCTAGTAAGGCTGTGATTTGGCCAGCCCAGTGTCAGTACAGAAAATTACCCAATGGGCCGCTGTCCGTGCTTTATGGGCCGATCGTTATTTATTTAAACAAATAATTTACGTTACACCGGCCCCAAATGTTCGTCGGCCCACCAGGCATTTGCCCGATACGCCAGATTACCAGTCCACCCCTGCCTTAACCTAAACTTAACCTAACCTAAACCTAACCTTAAACAAAGTTTCACACCAAAATGTAATGATTTACTTTATGGAGACTTGTGTTTTGTTCCCATAAGGAAGGTGAGTCCCCATAATGTCCTGTCACCTATCTACACCACAGCTTCTTGAATGAGTTATTTAAAAAAGGTTTGCCTTTCGGGAATGATTTTTATAAAGTACATTGTACCGTGTACCTTGAATGATTTTTCTCTTCATTTTGCTCAGACAAAAGCCTCAAAGCTGAAAATCCTTGACATGTGACATTTTCAAACTGCAGCAAAGATAACAGAGCAGCTGGTGTTGTGTGTGTGAAGCTGCGTCACCTTGTCGTTGGTATGCCACAAAAATGTCAACCAGTTAAAGAAAAATAAATATTACTTCTGATGTTGCTAAAATAAAATTTACTGATTAAGTCAGATGGCATTGGCACTGTCAACAAGACAGGAATGAACTTTTATTTGTGTCTCAATCAGTACTGAGACACAAATAAAAATCAATATATAGTATGTATATAATACCATAAACAGGTAACAAAATTCTTTAGATATAACTCCTCGTGTATGTGGAATATATAGTGTGAAAGATTGTAAACATGTCCTCAATTATAGAGAGATACTCCCAAAGGAGACTTGTCTCACACCTGTGCACACAGAATGGGTGGAGCATTATATATTTAAGATTAATGTTTTAAGAGTTGTTTTTTTTCATGAAGGTCTAGAGGGACCAAAACGTTAGTTGCCTGTGATCAATAAATTGTGATGCTGAGCAAGAGCAGTGTGCTGGATCTTCTTTTCTCCAGGCTAACAGAAATACAAAATAACACTACATTTAAAATTTCAAAACATATGATAACATTTGGCCTGAACTGATGCAGTCCCGTTTAAATGGTGTGCCAAATGCACAGCCTGCAGACTCTGATTATTACAGTAGTGCACTCCAACTCTCTGAATATCAACTCGTGCTATCCTGAACAAATTCATTCACATAATTCAAAATTCAAAATTCATAAATCAATGAGTACTTAGAATGGCATGAACACTGTTCAAAGCCACAATGGGAGTGTTTGTGGAAATCATCAGCCTGTGCAAGCAATTGGCCATGAGGATATTTTGTCATATTCTTCTATAGGAATGTTCTCATGCCATGGCCATGATCACACAGGCCGCAGTCTTTTTCCAGTTGTTTTCTATGGGCAGTAAACATTTTGCAGTTATGACATAAGCTTCAACATAAGCAGTGAAGTGTGCCTCTGTCTGATCAGGGCCTAGTCTCTTTATTGGTATTTACCATGGTCACTGGAGGCGTCCTTGTCAACTTCCTCACAGAGCAACAGTCCTGCCTTGCAGACCATTATTTCATCTGCGAAGCATGAATCTGCGCCGAGAGGAGGGAGCAGGGTGCTAGCGACAGACAGAGAAGTTAAAGCAAGGGAGAAAAAAACTAAGACAAAAATGGGTTAAAAGTAGGAGGCAAGACTGAAGTTTTAAATTAAAACAGACAGGAGAGACGAAAAAGCAAAAGGGAGGATGCGAGTACGAAGAATGGGGACAAGGTAACATGACAGAGTGTAAGAGCAACAGTGATCTTGGAGATGAGAGCCTAAAGCGAGAAGAGGTGTGAAGAAGAGGAGCTAAACGGCAGCAGCATATGAAATTTCATCAGGGCTCCTCCAGGGCATCTTATGTGACAAATTTTGTGTTAAGAAGCAGGGAGAGTGAGCGTATGGTGGTATGTAAAATTGATGGCGCAAGAGTGCCCATCTCGCCGTGTGGCATAATAGCCCTGCAGTGATTTTCATGCCATTTAAAACCATGTGATATTGCTCCTCAGTCTCTAGTTGGGTTAGGTCATTAAAGATTTAAAAACAAAATGAAAGACAGATTTGTTGTGTGTGTGAGTATATCTGTGTGTGTATTGGTGGTGGGAGTGTTTGGGAACAAAAGGGAGATAGATGAATGTAGAGATCAAATAGCAAAATAAAAGCAAGCGCAAATAGCTGAGATTAATCAAAGGGGGGAAAATAAAAGGTATGACGAGACACAGAAAGAAGGTGGGAGTTTTGCTAAGCCAGCGCTTCAACATCCCCTTCACAGGTCAAGGGTAAGGGGCCTGGAGTGTGGGTCTATGCGTGTGCTTGTGTGTGTGAATAGCTGTGTTTGCTCCAATAGAAGTTGCATCTGAATGATTCTCTCAGTGTTGACTCTGCATAGATTTACAACAGATAGGAAACAGCCAGGGGGGGAGTGTTTGTGAGTTTGATTTGTAGTTTGGGTGAAACCCAAACGGTTTCAAAAAATGAATAACTTCAAGCAGCTATGTACCACTAGAAACACCGGTGACAAACTCTTTTTTCAACTTCAAAGCATTTCAGAGGCGCTTATTGAACATGCATTGATTCTGCTGCCTGTTCTTCCTTCATCACCCTCCTGGGATTACTGAGATTTAAGCCAGTGACTCACTGAGATGGAGTGAAAGCTCCTCATTGAGCCGCTCTGTGTCCTGCTACGCTGATTTGGGATCAGATAACCTTACAAGAATCTTAATCGCAGAAGTTGATGGAACATTAAACATACCTTTCTGTGTGGACGGGGGGGTGGGCAGCATGGGGTTGAGGGGTCTTTTCTGTCTGCATCCCTCTTCCTAGCTGGGCTGTCCTTTTTTAGTGTTCGAACATAGGAGATTCTCCTTTTAATGCTTCTGCCCAGCTCCTCTGCTTCTGCAGAGACTTGTTTGGTCCTGCTTTGTTGGACCCAGTCCCGACTAGAATGGGTAGGATGTCCCAATGCCAGGGGTGCAGGTGTTCCCCACCGACCCTTCTCCAGGTAAACATGAATGCACACACACACTGCCGTGAGCAGAATCCCCACACGTAGCAGCAATCCCCAGGTGAGTCGCTCTCTGCCCATGTCCATCCACTATTTTGTCCTCTCTGTCTTGCCTCAGTCCATCTCCTCAACGTGAAGTGCTGCTCTGCCTTTTGCTTCTTCTATCCCATTCTTCTGCTCCCTCTCGTCAAAGAGTTGCCTTTTCTGGTCCAGCCTCCCATTCCCTTCAAGTCCAAAGTCCACCAATAGACCATAAGACCAAGAGTATGAAGTTAATGAACCACGATCATGCCAAGAACATTTCTGTTACACACATGTGCCTGCATCTTAACCCGAATGATTTTGTGCATGCTTGTGTGTGTGTCCATGAGGCTCTGCAAACAGATTCAGAAGTACAATGTGTGCCACCCTCTTTGAAAACTTTGGGAACTCCCTCCTCACACTCTCAAGTCCCCCATTCCCCAAACACACACGCCCCTTTAATTTGCTTTCTTTTTCTTTCTATCAAGCTTACATCACACACACTTCTCTGCAGCTCTGCCCCCTCCCTGGGGTTGCCTCTCCCTTCCTACAGACTCTCAAGTTACTGTGTAACTCTAGATATGGGCAGGGCCTGCACCATGAGCCCATGCAAGTCCCTCTCAGCATTTGCGAACATGTTGGCTCTCTCACCGAACAGGACAGCTCAGCTTGTATCACTGTGATGATCAAGTCCTTTTTTTGTGCCTCAAAATATACAAAAATGAGAGTTTAAGGAGATGTTTCAATCCTAAAGATGTGTAATAAGTACTCTTAGAGCCCAAAGGTACTGTGTGCATTCCTTCATAAATGTTCCACAAATCAGTTAGTTCTTGAAATATCTGGCAACTTGCTAAAACTAACTTCTGTGTTTTATTCTCCTTGGCCATAATTAATTTTAGCTAATAAGCTAATAATCAGAGCTTCTTCTTGTGCACCCATTTATTAAATATGTCACTGATATTTTAGACTAAGCGAGGGCACATCATTAATCAGGCTTGCCAAAGCGGGGTTTTTTTGGAAGGAGAAAAGCACCGCCCACAGCAGTTTAACTGGGAAGAAAGTTAGGGTTCATAGAGCATCCTGACAGCTAAACCTTAGAAAAATAAATGCATGATAATGACATGGCTCTGCTGTTAAGAATCAATGGCAAACTTTTGTCTAGATATTGGCTTTAAAATAGCTTTCTACTGCCCCCTTTGGAGTAGAAATAATATTTCCCCTGCCTCTCTATTACAGTAATGAGAGCACATAGGTATAAGCATGTTGGATGCAAAACTGCACCTCACTCCTTTCTGATCAGTTTCACAATCATTTTGGTTTATACATTACCATTCACTGGGAAGTCTTGTTGCCATAGGGATGATAAGCTGTTATGAATCCATTTAAAAGCATTTGTAAGTATATGTAGTTTTTTGTAGTGTTGTGGGATTTAAAACAGCTCTGACAGTGTATGAATTATCTTGTAGTTAGGGCCTAGTTTAGTACTTCAAGCAAGAATAAAACGGATGCTATGTATGTTGACAATCTCTACTACCACCCAGTGGTTAGTACTTTTATTTTTATATATATATATATATATAAAAAAATAAAAGTACTAAAAGTAAAATAAATAAATAAATAAAAATAAATAACTAAATAATAAAAAAATAAAAAGTAATAAAAGTAAGTTTAGTACTTCAAGCAAGAATAAAACATATGCCAGCTATGTTGACAATCTCTACTGCCACCCAGTGGTTAGTATTTTTATTTTAATTAAAAAAAATAAAAGTAAAAAAAATAAAGAAAGAAAATAAAAGTAAGTTTAGTACTTCAAGCTAGAAAAAAACAGATGCCAGCTATGTTGGCAATCTATACTACCATCCAGTGGTTAGTCATGAACACATGTGGGATGGATTACAACATAAAAAAGAATGCCTGAAGAGATGTAGGTCAAGCTGTGATTGGACTGGCAATGTTACTTAAGAATCAAGAAAGAATACACCATTGAACCGACTGTAGAAATTATTTCATTAAGCAGAGCAACGGTTCGTTTTAAAGTGTGGCAAAGGTTTGGTTCTGTGTATTTCTGTTGTGCACACAAAAAAAATCCAACGTTTGTCCTGGAAAAATGAACAAAATGACTCAGAATGTTAGACACATGTTTCTGATGTTGCTTTCTCAGACTGAACACAGGAGAATTTTTTCTCTCTGAGACAGCGTTACACATATTGCAATGATTTGTCAGGATTTGGCCAAAATCCACTGCCACATGGAATGCATTCGTGTCTGGCTCCTCTCCTCTCCTCTACTCTTCTCTCCTCTCCTCTCCTCTCCTCTACCAGCAGAAGCCCACTGTTAAATCGACAGATTGACCAAATACCATTAAACCCACTTGGGAGTCAGTTGCTGTTTGATTTTGATGACAAAAAATATTGATGACCATGACATGATATGGTTCAAAACATTTAGTCAAATAATTACATCACATAGACTTAAACTTAGATGTATTAGCTGTTGATACCCACTACAAAAAAAGTGTAAACCCAGCATTTGTTCCCACAATGAGTGTGCACAAGTGTGTTTATAGGCTATAAAAAATGTGAGGTGAGGCTTAATTTCAGGTTTAGAAATTCAAGATAAAGAGTGCAGTTGACTTGTAGGTGGGATTTACTTGATGCTATCTTGTAAACAAACAGCATTTCCCCTGATAGGTGTTGTGGTGTATGCAGGTTTCACAACACACCAAGTAAAATTAGATTCAGCTGGACTGAAATAAAAGAGACCTTGGCAAACGTTTTGAAATCTCCCTCGGTGGGAAGCAGCCAGTTGTGACAAAAGCAGGTGAATAGTTAAGTGTGTTGTTTTCTGCTTCTGGCACACTCAAACGCAGAATAATCCACACTTTGTCCAGCATCACTGTAATCCACTCACACACGAGAAAATCCCCAAACTTTAAAAACACTGAGTCACAGATCAATTCAGTAACTCCAGACTGAATTAATTAATGTATAATGTATTTTACTGTATTATACTTTAGGGTGCCCAAAAACAGCTGGAAAGGGGACTGCTGATGAAAACTAGCCTGTGGCAAACACGGGTACATTTACATTTGCTTTGAATGTTGATCAGTGTACACTGTCCCTTTTCAAATAAACAAATAAACAGTAAGAGTATTCATCTGAGGCCATGAAACCAGTCTGCTCAATCTTCTTTCTTCCACACCTTCAACAAACACCATAGCAGAACAAGACGTGTGCAAAAGCATCTAAACACCTTTTATGCTTAATGACACATGAAATTTCATCAGGTTCCTCTCAATACCTTTAATAACAAGTAAGGGAGTGGACAGTAAAAAAAAGCTGACAGGTTAGTGGGACGAGAAGGAAAGAGGTAAAAGTCAGCAGAAAGTTGTGTCAAAACACAGTTCTTCAAAAAATGTATCAAACCCCAGCGGCCACCAGCCAACTGTCAACAGGATTTTGTTCTCCGGAATAGCTAATGACATGATATAGCTTATATATTATAAGTAATATATTATGTAAGTATAATTACCAAAATCAAATCTTACAAACACCACTGTCTGGCATACATGTGTAAGACGACTACTCTGCCTGCACTGTCTGATTAATGGCAACAACATCTGTCTGCGCCATAAATCAATCTCTATTCAAGTTGTAAAGCAACCCAATACATTTCTTGTGACATCCAACCTTTTGGCATGCAAATTATAACCCAATTTGGAGGCCAGAAAAGGTGGCAATCCTCCTCCTCATGAGTTGTTTTCTGCAGTAATCAAATAGGAGTCTCATTTATAAATGGTCAGTCTGCATGAATTACATGTTTCAATCTCTATTGCTTGATTATTTCCCATCGGACGGAGTGGAGCAGATGGCGGGTCAGTGTGATAGCAAAAGCAAACACTGTCATAGCTTGTAGTACCAGCCAATAAAAGGTGCACTAAGTCAATACAGCCTACAATAAGTGCAAATATCAATTATTAATCAAGGGCCCCAGCAATAGCCTTTGTTTCTAATGGAGATGTTAGCTGGGATTTCATACCATAAATGAGGTGAAGGTGATGGCACTTCGCTCATAATAATAAGAATGAACTTTACACAAATGCACACACGTGTTAGACTTGTACTGTACATTCTATCTAAACATGTGCACCCTCGCCCTATCCTTGAACACTTGTTTGGACTATTAGTTTGACAAAACACTCTATTTGTAGAGGTCACTTTAGGCCCCGGAGAACTGTGATGGGCATCGCTTTTTGTTTTCTGGTGTCCTACAGACCAAACAATTAATTGTTTAATCAATACAGCAATGGGTGAATAACAGAAGGTAAATTATGCACCCATCACATGTAGGTGAAAAGCAAACAAGCATTGATGAAAAGAGTTGTAACTGCATGCTGACTCTGAGCCACAGATTTATTTAAATGCGCGGCTATCAACAAGTCTAAATTAAATTTGCAACATATTCTTCTCGACTTGATGTCAGAGTTTGAAAAGGTGAAGATGTAAAAACTCCTCTTGGAGAAGAGGGGTAGTCCTGTCCTGCCCTCATCAGATTACTCGATAATGTAAATAGGGGAGACTGTGTAGGGTTGTAACATGGGGAGAGTTGTAACAACACCAATTCCACCAATTAGAGATGAGATAGGAATGAGGTAATCTTTTCAGTATTTACCTACTTCCTCCCTGATCAGGTATGGTGGTTATCAAGTCTGGAAACAGGTGCATTCAGAATGTAGAGAAAAAAATGATTTTAAAGTTTTGTTTGGTATCTATACTATTGCAGATAAAATTGTTTGACTTATACTAGATTGAAATATAGTTTCTTAGGCAGCATGTGATGCATTTTTTCCTTTCTAATTTCAAACCACTATGCTAAAACAGCTAGCTAAACATTGGCTGACAGGGTTGACGTGCTACACTGCTACAACCATCCTCTATACATAAAACTAGGGACTTTCTTGATTTTAATATTTTACAAAGTGCCTTTGCAGTCTGGGCCCACCAAGCCTGGACTCCAGGGTTACCCGCATTTATTTGTCAGCACTGTGACCAGTACTTCCCATTCACATGTTGTTCATGTTGCCATGTGTATCGGCACTCAGTCTTTTCCGTACTCGGCCTCTGCCAGTGGAGAGGGCAGAGAAGCGTACAGGCAGCTTGTGAAAAATGTGCACAAAAAAAGTCCCTGTGCGCCAAAGAGTAAAATATAGAAGTACTTGTACTGCGTACCGATGAGTACCGGCCCACTTCAAGCACTGACTGTGACTCTGAATAAGAATATACACACATTGACACAGACACACACCTCTTTTTTGTTAGAACTAAGTATGTACAAAGATATTCTTTAATTAGGTACATTTTAGTAGGATTTATTATGTATATATTATGTATATTATGTATTTATTATGTATACTGTTAAGTAAGTGTATTCTATAGATAAATTTACATACACATACTGTACATGCACCAGTCATCAGAGAGTCTGTTACAGTGAGAGAGAAACATTGTTCTTTTATGTCAGTTCCTGTTTTTGAAGCATATGGTGTGGCATCTATTTTTGCTCCTTTTGTCTTATTGTTGCAACTTACCCCTGCATCTCTTACAACCTACCCCAGTAGTGGGGTAGGTTGTAACAAGAGAACACAATGCATTTGACATCAACTCATGAGGTCTGTGACATTCTCGTACAGGATTGAATTGGTGCCATTAGTAGTAAACAAATGTGGATACTTTGTATAAAAGCCACAAAATTCAGCAGGTTATAGTTGCTGAAGCAAAAAGTGTACCCGGTTTCCCCTAGTCATTAGTTGCAGCCCTGGTAAATGAAAAGAGGAAAATGAAAAGAGGAGGAGGACAGTAGGGATCCAGCACGTTTGTTTACAGATGAACTATGACCTAGTGATGATTGTGAACTCAGCAGCTCATTACCACCCTGCTTAAGTTGTAGACATTAGGCATATTTACAGCAGCTGTTTGTTTCAATGGCTTTTGAAAAGGTTGATCCTGACAGGGGTAAACACATCAGAAGAAATATGTCTCCGTGATGTCAGAGGTTTGTGGATGTTAGGCAGGGGCAGTGTATTTACCACAGAATAAACAGTTAGCTTTCAGTCTGATACTGCCTACATCACTACATCAGGCTGTGATCGGATTACACATGAGAGATCTCCAAAATGAGTGTGTGAGAGATCAGGTATCTCCAAACTGACTTTAAATGCTCTGTGTTCAGTCCTATTCACCTGGCTTTCAATGAGAAAACCCTTTAGCTTACATGATATCCTTCTTGTATGAAAATGTGTGGTGTCATCAAGGGCCCATTTATACCAGGTGAAATTATATATTAATATATACATTATGTTTATAGCGTTTATATTTTCTGTGACATTGTGAAACATCATCATTTTCGGCCAAAGCAGCTGTTTTTTCCCCCGCTGATCAAGCGGTTTAAAGCGGACTCCTTGTGTCTGCGTGCGTATGCGTGTGTGTGCATGTCTCTGGTGGTGGTGGGGGGGGGGGGGGGGGGGGGGGGGGGGGGGGGGGGGGGGGGGGCGTCCCTATCCTCAGTCCGCTCTGTGAACTTCGCAGTTTATTATTTGGTGTTGGAGCGCTCGGGATCCGCTGCGGGGAGAGAGACGCACAAACGCACGGTCAGAAAATGACAGTAGAGAGAATATTTGCCGAGCTTGGACATTTCAAAAGGTACCAAAAGCATTTGTGCCTTTCTCCAGTCTCACTAAATCGACATATTTCCTTTGCTCTGTGAATGATTTCGGGTATTTTTGTGGTATCATTAGCAGCCTGTTGGGTAGTTTTGGAACAGTATGTAGCCTAACTTTTTATTACATGTTAAAATTGATTTTAAGAAAAACCAAGAGAGCTCATCCCATCATTTGATAACTTGTGCACAGTGCTTTTGGATACTTTTACATCTTTTCTATCGCATCACAATGCTTACTGAAGAAGGAATCTTCACTCAGAGGAACTTTTGTGTCCTTTCTTTGAACTATATTCCAGTTGTTTTTGTGCATGATTAATCTTAATCACTTGTCCGCAGCACAGTCTAATGTTCCTCAAATTTCCCTGAATTTTCTACAATACAGTAGCACAAATAGGATTTTAAGATTCATTAAAGGATGACCTGTTAAGGTGACCTTTTTGCAGTTATATGTTAAATAGGAGACCTAGGGATTGGCGCCAAAAAGCTCACCTCTTCTTCAGCTCTTATGTGTCAGCAAAGGTTTTAACGCATTTTCTGTCTCTCCAGATTTCAGGCATGTCTCTATTTTGCAGCAGTCTTCCAGGCCATAGCCTGTGGGATCCACTACCTGGCCTCTGTCTTCTTAGTGGAGACGCCAAACTTTGTGTGCAGTGTGCCAAACATCACCGATGTCCTATACGGGAACCTGACGGGGTCTAGCCTGGAAGACATCCTGCCGGTTTTCAAGTGGGGGAGGGGGCCCTTGGTGGTGAGGACAGCTGAAGGAGAGCAGTGGGAGCTCAGCCGGTGCCGCTGCGCCCTGCGCATCAACCCAAGACACTTTACATACGACTTTGATGGCAACAAAACATTGAGAGCCTGCGATGGGAACTTTGCTTACGACCACACTGAAGTCCAACAAAGCATTGTGACAGACTGGAACTTGGTGTGTGAGAGAGAGTGGCTGGCCAAGCTGTGCCAGCCCACCTTCATGCTGGGGGTGCTGGTTGGGGCGCTGGTGTTTGGGGACATCGCTGACAGGTAAGCAGGGGCTGCAAAATGGAGGAGGAAGGGGAGGGTTCTTGCTTGCAAAGTGAGAATTCACACAGGAGAGGTAAATTCTGTAAGGCATGTGGAGTACAGTTTCACCATATAAGGAAGTTATTTTCACATGTATATGGAAAAAGAGCATAAATTCAATTAGTATAGACAGTGGCTATGAGAGCCAGCCTTTACAATCCTTTTTACAGGTAATCATAACTTCAGGAGGCATTGTTACACTTCTGCCTCAACATTTCACATGATGAATGATGAATATTCTCTGTCCTGCTCAGTGAGCCAGTGACTGTGTTGCCCCATAAGCATGGAGACATAAAGCATGTGGAAAAAGGATAATGTGAGTGAGGTAGGGGTGGTGGATTGAGGGATGAAAGAATGGGAGGAGGGAGGGATGCAGGAAAAGCAGCCACAGACTTAAGTCTGATAAAGTCAGAGTTCAGGGTACACTTGCTTAGATGTCTGCCCAACCTATTTTATAAAATGGATCCCAGTAACAGAGTTAAGATAGAGACGAAAATGATTAAATGCTGATGGCAGTGGTTATAATGAGTAAATCATTATCATCAAACTGTATGTTGTCTTATGCTTTTTATCCATGGTCTTATTCACCATATTATACCATGATTTTATGTGCTGGTCATTGTCAAAGTCTTATTCCCTATTCCTTAGACCCTATTGCTCACATTGTGAGGCAAAGTTTTGCTTGAGCAGGCAAAGGGGTTATTGTGGAGCAATTCTTTCATGTTGAGGGCAAAGTGCAATCCCATGTTTATATTGTACTCTCAACAGAGAACTCGAGAATATAGGTGTGATATAATTAGCTTAGCTTGAGCCACAGAAAATTAGTTGTATTACTTTACTACAAAGAGTTGCTAACATCACAGCTAACATTTTAAAGCAGAGCCACAGTGGCTTAAACAGCAGGTTTAAGGGTCTGCCCTCCAAGGTGGGTTAAAATCAGTCGTTGAAGATCCTTGCAGACATTTCACCTCTCATCAAAGAGGCTTCTTCACTTCATTTAATTTTGGTTGGGTTGTTATCAAGGTGATGGTTCCCACCTGGTTCATCAGTGCTCTTGACTGTTGTAACAACAGTCATTATGGTTGTTGGAGTCACCTGAGGGCAAGTCTGAACGACGATTGGCATTGTCATGTGAGGCCAAATGTAAGCGTCAGTTCAATCTCCTGGGAAGGGATGAAAGGACAGCACTGTAAGTGGGGGATAAGTGGTGTCACAGACCTCCTCCCCTGTTGAGAGATTGATTGATTGATTGATATATTTATTTCAAACATGTTAAAAAACAAAAACAATTTAAAATAAGCATACATTCAAAATAACAAAAAACAACAACAAAAAAACCCAAAAAATATTTAGCTACCAAACATACAATTTATGATTTCCAATAAAAGAAAACTTTTATTTACACGTTTGAAAGATGGTTTCTCTAATAGTGGAAATGGCTTCTTTGCTGAGATATCCTGCCAGTCAGTCAGAACTGAAGAAGCCTCTTGGATGAGAGAAACGTTTTCAGGTATCTTCAAACAAGTCTAGTTGCCTTTGAATTTAACTCACCTTTGATGGTGATGGCTAAGAATCTTCATTGACAACTTTTTGGGTCTACAACTTCAAATATGTAACATGTGCCATGCAATGCCCACATCATAATGTTAGTCTAGTGATACCTTGCTTCCTGAACTGCATAAACTGAAAGTCCGAAGACAACTGGAATCTAATAGTTAATTGAATGATCCTTTATTTAGTGCATTGCTTGCCTGAATACATTAGCTCTGTCTGTCTTTCTCGTAATCACTCTCTCACACCCTGTTTCTCTTTCTCTAACTGCATGGGATTCTCTCTCCTCCAGACTTGGTCGTGTGAGGATTCTGATGTTCACCAGCCTCTGTCAGTTTGGACTTGGGGTGTCTGTAGCGTTCTCTGGAAACTACTACTTCTTTGTAGTGCTCCGCTTCCTCCTTGCCATGGTATGTGCATTGTGTCTATGTTGTATGTGGTTGTTCTTGCATGCCATGGTTAGTGCAATTGGGGAAATGACAAACTGATGATGTGGAATGAAATTATTTTCAGAGATAGTATACCAAAAGAAAGTAGGAAAGTTAGTTGGTACTTAGTTGGTAATCCACCAGTCTGAAAGAGCATCTGGCACAGATTTAAAGAAACACTAATTTCAATCATTTTGAAAAGTCTGTTTTAAGACTTGTATTCTGGACTTTTACAGAAGCCAGAATGGGACAAGAAAGGTGTTTACCTTCCACTTTCTGCACGTAAACAAGCATGCGTCTTCAGGTTCTGTACAAAACAATCTCTTAGCCAAACAAAAGTAAGATTTTAGCTCGAGCTGTGTATAATAAGAACATAAATATAAATCATACTTTATTTCTGCCCTCTTCTGTACTGGGAGTAAGATTTTTATATTTAGGTTGTGTTAGTTTCAAAGTATTTACTTAGTAAATACCATGCACATTCATATCAAACAAGGGAATGATACACATTAACAAAATTAGCACACGATTGCTTAATGTCAATTTATAGAAATATTAAGGGTAGGATCTATTTTTCTGCATGTCGAAGCATAGATATCTATGTATATATAAATATGACATTTATCTTAGGTAAATACCTAAAAATGTTGATTACGTCTTACAAATAGAATTAGGTCCCATGCTGGTAAAGGTCAGTTGGTGCAACAGTCAAAGAAACTGAAATTCCCAGACCAACATGTTGAATGTAGTGACTGATAAGGAATTTGGGAGTTAAACAGCAGTATAGCAGGTAAAGTAACAGTCTTTAGTGTGTCTTTGTGTCTTTATGAGTATGCATATTTGTGTTTTTATGTACAGAGTAATGCATAATATGTGTATAAAAACCATGTTTACAAGACAAGGGAAGGGAGTCAATATGGTCCACATAGCAGCAGTTGTGCTGAAAGAGCCTCTACAGTCTGTCCACTGTTTCACTCCTCTCCGTCTTCTACCATCCCCCAGTCCATCTCAGCTACAGCTGTTGTTTTTCGCATAGAATCAGACTACCAGATAGGATAGGCTCATACTGCACAGCCAGACTTACTAACCTGGTTACTGCCATATGTATTACAGTGAAATCTCACCACATGTTTACCTGTGAGTTGCAGATCAATGTATAATTATAAATTTCTTTCTTAGGGGTACTGTATATGCATGCAAATGGCATAGAGATGATCTGACAATTGTTTAAAAGAGGAAAGGATATAGTTTTTCACTTTCGTTCATCAAGAATTAATCAGTCATAAAATTCTCCCTTGCTCAGTTCAATACTCAGGAAATTTGCTGCTACGGTCTAACCAGCAGCTTATGGTGGCTAATGGTTGTAAACTTTAACATAGTTATGTAACTTTTTAGCTGATTTTATGATTATAATTCTTATAAATGCGCTACTCTTACACTAGCATTTCACTTTATTCTATAGTTGCCTGTTTTGGCCACAGTGGCAGCTGTATAGTAAAGTAACAAGTGTTTAATATGTGGCCTAAAGGAAGGACAAGCAATTTTAAAATCCTGATAAATGTAACAACTAAACACTGCGCGGTCTGTGGTAACAATACAGACACAATGTTACGAGGTCGTGTGGTGTGTGGACAGAGAGGACCTAAATGCAGCACTCTGAGGGAAGGAGGTTTATTGAGGGGAAAAAGGGTGAGAGGGACTGGAGTGGAGGGAGAGGAGGACGTCGGGGAAACACAGGCACGGGGAACCAAGGAGCCTGGGGGCCAGGGAGCTGGGGAACACTGGGGCCGAGGTAGCGAGGAACGGTGGGAGGACAGGGAGGACACCGTGGGGGAGGTCCGAGGAGGAGAGGGCCGGTGGATGAGCCCAGCCGACTGAACGGAGGACGAGGGTGAGTGTACCTGGGAGGGAAATAGATAGAGAGACAGGGTTAGGGATGGCAGCGACAAGACACAAGGAAAATGTGGAATAACAAGAAACATGACAGCCTGAACACGGAAGTGGCACCGGGTATGGAGCAACGACGATCAAGCGAGGATGGTGTGGAGAACCGGGGTTGAAATACAGGCAGTCATGAGGTGATTACTGGCAGGTGTGGCAGGCTGACGAGGTGGCTGATGAGATGCAGGTGCGGGTAGTTGGCGGGGTTAAGGAGCAGAGAGAGAGAGCACACAGGGGAGAAAACACAGGGAGGCAGGCAGAGAACAGAAAACCTGATAAAAAGGAGAAAAAACCAGGATACTCACCGTCAGCCGGGCTGCCACCACAACACACAAAGGTTTGATAAATGCAGTTCAACAGTTCATTGTCAACTTTATTTTGCAAACATGTATATTAAAATGTTTTTATGTTTTTAGCAAATTACCATTACAATGTTCCTACTTCAGGAGTCAATATATCAACAGAGCATTCCTGTACCTTCTCTCTTTCCTCCCCCTTTTCATCTTTCAATCCTTCTTTCCCTTTCCTCCTTTTATCCGTGTTCTTTGTCCCATCTTTGCTTTTGGCAGGTGTCCAGCGGCTACCTTGTAGTGGTGTTTGTCTATGTCACAGAGTTTACTGGCATCAAGGTACGCACATGGACCTCTATGCATGTGCACGCAGCCTTTGCTGTCGGCGTCATGATCGTGGCTCTGACTGGTTACCTGGTGCGGGTCTGGTGGATCTACCAGATCATCCTCTCCATGTGCACGTCGCCCTTCCTGTTCTTCTGTTGGAAGTTCCCCGAGACACCCTTTTATTTGATGGCCAAGGGCCGTTACAAGGATACTCAGATCCTGCTGGATGCAATGGCCCGCTTCAATGGCCTTAAGTACAGGCTTAAAGTGGAGGACCTCCTGGAGCCAAAGGATAATGGCAGAGTTCTGCTGGAGGAGGGAGAGGAGCAGCTATTGCAGTCCGAAAAGAAGCTGTCCATCCTGGATCTGTTTGGCAGCTGGAGGATGGCGGGACGTACGTGCACAGTGTGGGCCATCTGGTTCATCGGCAGCCTGGGCTACTACGTTTTCTCTTTAGGCTCAGTCAACCTTGGAGGAAACCAGTACATTAACCTCTTCCTTGCTGGTAAGTTTTAGAGTGAGTGTGAAGGTGCATGAATGAAGGAGGAAAAAAGTGGTAACGACATTGCAAATCTATACAATAATTTTCTGCTTAGGTCATCCAATTGTAGGTATATTTGTGTTTGTAGATGGATTAGGCAGCTTATTTTTATTAGCTTTTGTTTTAAATGCAGAGTGGGTTTTTGTCTGTTTTATTGTGTGTGTACCATGAGGCTGGAATTTGTTTCAGGTAACTTGTTTAACAGATCCACCTCTTCCCTTGTAAACAAATGGGCCTCTTAGCTTAGTCCAGCGTAGTCGTTAACCAAGTTGAGCAGGAGTCAGCTTAACTCTCCAGTCTGTTTGCAATGTGCTGTTCTGTATTCTGTAAAATATTATGTTCATCTAGGGTTGTATTGGGAGAATAATATGCCATTAGGAAGGCAATGAGATCATTTTGGTTCTCCAGTTTGGCTGTTTTTGGTAACGCAGTGGGTAAAATAAACCTGTGAGCAATTAGGAAAATCTACATCCCTCCATTTGCAAGCTAAATATTTTCCCTGTGGTTCATCTAATAAAGAAAATAACCTTTGTACTGTAATAAACATTTTTGTTAAACAAGACAGGAACTGATGTACTGCTCATGTAATGGTGTTTGGATAAATGTTCCAATTAAATTCTAGGTTTGGTCTGGGAATTACATTTTATTAATTCAGCAGATGACACGAGTATTCACATTAAATAATTGTCAGGATATTTGGACTGGAATTGAAAAGCAGACTGAGACTGACAGTAAGTTGCAAACAGTTTGTTGAACGAATCAGGAGACCAGTACCATACACCTTTGACAAGTCCAGTGGAGAGACAGACAGGAGAAGGAGAGAGAAAGAGAACACAAACATATGAACAAAACCAAAACACACCAATCACTCCACACACAACAAAGGAAGAAGAATCAAAAATAACACACACTCACAAACATACCAGAATGTCACTAGATGAGGTTCAGGACGGAGGGGTGGTGACAACTTTACTTACTTTCCCCCCTCTTTATACTTAACAACAAGGCTGATTTAATGAGCTTCCTTTTAATGTCCAGTAGGAACATTTAAAATCCCCACTTATCTAATTTGGAGATATACTATGGAGCACATTTGGGAGACTGAGCTTCACCAACATGTTATTTAGGTCTCTGTGTCAGTGTGTCAGTGTCCCGAAAACCTCTGACCAAGAGCTGCTGTGATTGGCTGTTTTCAGGTGCAGTGGAGATCCCCTCTTATTTGGTTGGCTGTTTTGCAATGGACCGGATTGGCAGGAAGAAGACATGTGCCCCGGCTCTGCTCCTGGCCGGGGTCGCTTGTATGCTCATCATTGTGGTACCTGCTGTATGTACTGAAAGTGTGTGCGTGAGAGAGAGACACTGTGTATATGTTTAATTTTAGTGCTGGTATATAATAATAATCTAATATATTTATTTTTTATTATTTCTACTGACTCCAATACAATCTTTAGTGGCCCCATAACAAAAATCATAAATATGAACCACACAATTCAAGTTTATAGCAAGAATTCTATTATTTATCCTTATTTGACCCTAAATTTAAGAATTGTCCAGATGCCACACAAATCCTTTTGTCATGTTCAATGCCGGCAAATTATCCTTCAAGGAATGTTCTTACTTTATCCTGTTCTCACACTCATCATTAAATGTTAAATGTCCTTCAAATTCTGATTTCTAACTGCATTTGGGGCACTACACATGACAATGTCAACAAGATGTTAACTGTTAGTTTTGCGGAGTCAGAGATACGCTTACTGTAATATAGGGCTATTTTTAAAGTATTTTCTGCACTCTGTTAGCTCTTGAGTTTACTGTCCTGACATTGCCCCCGGCCACTGGACCAGTGTTTCT
Source organism: Micropterus dolomieu (assembly GCF_021292245.1). NCBI lineage: Eukaryota > Metazoa > Chordata > Actinopteri > Centrarchiformes > Centrarchidae > Micropterus > Micropterus dolomieu. Next base: position 15,507,193 of record NC_060159.1, read on the forward strand.
GTTGAGACCTGATATACGACACATGCCGTTCCCAGTGTGTGTCCTGAGCTCTGACCCAAATTAGCACCGACATGGTTGGGCTGACAAACAGCTGGTGCGTAATATCCAAGTAAATGTGACCTTTGACATTGAAAGACATTCTGAAGAGAGCGGTCAACAAACGTGAGCTGAAAAAGCCAGAGGAGAGAGCAACGAATTGTCCACCTATCTATATTTTTCCTTTTTCCTCTCTCTGTTTGTGTCATTGCAGTAACTTCTGCAGGAAGACACAATGTAATGAAACCCCATCTGCAGGCTTAAATACACTCCCACATACCAGACTGCATGTAACTTTCTTTGGTAAACTGTATGGACAAATCTTACTTTGGCAAACATACCATAGTCTCTAACAGAACTAGGTACTTTAATGACTAAGTAGAATACATGACCTTTATCCAGTCAGACCAGTTCACAAGCAGCTATGTCCAGCTAGCTTGACAATCCCCTGATAGTTACTTTGTACATTAGTTTGTCCGCTAATTGATCACGGTTTAGAGTATTTTACTCAAATTCTTATGCTGTCAGTTTTCCGATAGATAGATCGTTTACCAGATCTTTGCATAATGTGCTCTTCAGTTCTGTTCTGGAGTTTCTATCTATACTTGTTAAGCAAGTTTCATGATGCATTTCTGATGCAACCCTTACAGTTAAAACCTCATTCTGTCTCAAAGTACTGGTAACAGTCTCCCTTTTTTATCATGACTACTCTGATTGCTCTTGCTTTTGAATGCTGTGTTTGTCTACTTAGCTACACTGTACTGTATTAGTGAGGGAGTTACAGTAATGGCCGTCTCAAGCCTAACATTTATACTAATTTCAGTGGCTATACTTACCCTTATATTTTGTTGTAAATGACAAAATTGGCAAATACAACCAGTGGAAAATAACTCCCGCCACCACTGTCTACTTGTAATAGAAATAAAATTACCAGTGTTCAGATTCAGAGAGGACATGAGGTGGTTTCCATGCCAGCAGCCTTGTGTGTTGTGTATTCACATGTGACTGCATACATTACACACTGCTAGTACCATGCAAACACACCATGGCACAGACTGCACCAAAGATGTTAGATAATTTAGTTAAAAGATAAAAGAACGTGTTAATTCCTAAGCTCAGTACAGCCAAAAATAAAGACTGTTGGATTCAGGCCAACAGTTCAAAAATGGCGTATTTGGTTGGGATAGCCTCAGACAACCCCCTCTCCTCTCTTTGTATCTTTAGTGTTTTCAGTCCTGGTCATGTTTTGTTGTCTGTGTCTGTTGCGTCATTGCAACAGACAGGATTATAGTTCACCAGGTGTTTGTAGTTTGAGATCATAGTTCACTTTGCAAGAACATTTTTTGCATGTAGTACACTACATTCACACACACTGTCCCATTCAAAAAGTGTACAGTATATGGTGTATTACAGGCCCTGCAGGACTTCAGTCTAGCTATACTGTTCACACAGATGAAATACTCACATACAGAAATATGAAATACATGTAGCAATACATAACACCACATTCCATTTAATGTCCACATACAGTTATGTAAAATCAGTATAGTATCTATATCTACAGTGTCTTTGAATAATTTCTTTTTTTAACAAACATACATATGCTCACATACAGTATAAATGCATAAAAATAGTTTTGTTTAAGTTGTTTCCATTTCACAATGTAAATGAATGAAAAAATGAAGTAAATTACCGGTAGAGTGACTGAGGGAGCAGTTCAGTTTATTAGATCACTTGGATAGAATGGAATTATATCAGTTCACTCATATTGAGTTCATGCATACATGGGGTGCAGTAAGAGTCTGTGTTGTTGTTTAAAGCTAATGGAGTCAGTGGTCTGAAGAGTCTGAAGGTCAAGTGTTTTTATGTATGATCAGCTGTAGTATCATTTACAGAGCAAAAAGTTCCCACAGTGATGCACAGACTTCAGAACAAGATGATGAGCAAAAGAGCAAGCTAATTACTTTTACTGGTATACATGGTATAAACATAGGACGTTCTTGTCTCTAACTTTCCGATACCTTCTTTCTCCTCCTCCCCTCTTTCCACAGGACAACGAGTCATTGGCCATCGCTCTCTCTATGACAGGGAAGTTTGCCATTGCCATTGCCTTTGGTCTCATCTACCTGTACACCTGTGAGCTTTACCCAACCATCATCAGGTAAGAACAAACTAAACAAAACGCACACAGCTCCTGGAAACAGTATATATCCACTAGAATCAATTTGTCTTTTTAGATAAATCTGAATCTTCAATTTATCAGTGAGTTCAACTCATACACAACCCCAAATGAAAAAACTTCTCATTTGGCCTCCAATATTTTTTAGAATTCTGTTTTAACAAACAGTAGTCTGTACATAGATTTTGAATGTGAAGAATAGCTAGCTTGTTTCCCAAAGCTTTAATATAAATAAGCTAATTTAAACCCAAAGAGACAACAGCATAATTAGATCTTTTTAAAACACATTTTTGTTTCCATTCTTCACAGCCCTCTTGCATGTACACTTTTTATCTCATTGTGTTGTGTTTTTGCAGATCGACCCCTTTCCACGGAATATCATTATGGGCGCATTAAATCTGCCAGTTCAGTGTATTTCACGTCAAAAATATTTGAAAAAAAACAGAAAAGTCAAGAAGCAATGCTTGTACTATTGGTTGGTTAGTACAGTGTTTTGTGCACAGCTGCAGATGATACATATTTTGATCATGAAGTAATGTTGCTTTTTAGAGAGTTTACAGTAATTGATTCATGTTTTATATTGGTGGTGGTAGGCCTCACCATGCCTGTACTCTGACATCACAGAATCTCCTCTAATGTTGCTGATCTTGTGTGATCTCCCTCCAGGTCTCTGGCGGTGGGTAGTGGTAGTATGATGTGCCGTGTTGGCAGTGTGGTGGCGCCCTTCTGTGTGTACCTGGCGGATGTCTGGGTCTACCTACCTCAGGTATACATGTTCCCTTCTGATAACTACCTGTTATGACATTGTCCATTCTGTCATCTTCGCACGCTATTCCCATTTGTCATAGTTTATCTACATGGGTATCCTGGCAACAAAACAAATCTTAACTAATTCATTTTTTCCTTTATTCATCATGACCCTTGTGTAGCTCATTGTGGGAATCCTGGCATTCATTATTGGAGTGCTGACATTTTTGTTGCCTGAGACACTGGGCAGACCTCTAACAACCACCTTGGAAGAGGCCGAAGCTCTGGGACGTAAGCCCAGTGAGATGAACTCAGACCTGGGCAATAAAGATGCTGAGGATGGGTTGAAGATGAATCAACATGAAGCCAAGGTCTGAGTTGTACACTGCTGGAAAACCAGCGAGACAGATGCACAGGGAGAAGCTTTGGGGGGGAAATGAAGGAAAAGAGAGGAGGTGATGGCTGCCATAAACTGAAAGAATCATCATTGATTTATTGGATTGTTTATGAAAAAAATCACTGACATTTTGTTCTTCAAAGTGACCAATGATTGATTACTACAAAGGTCCTTTACAGGAGACATTAAACAAACCCTCCTGCATTCATAGAGATCTGAGTAATGTAGCAGTCACTGATGCAGTGCAATCCATGATATCAATGAACTAGAAAAGCGTGTGTGTTTGTGTCTGTGGTGTGTGTGTGCGCCCATGACCAAGGAAATACAAAGTATATTAAAGGATTATTTTCACTTAATGACATCTTGTAACCAAGAGAAATAATAACTTTGTTGTCAAAGTAATTGCTGAGATTTGGGAGCACAGAGATATAGCTACCAACAAAGTCTGACAGCCAACAGCCAAATTATCCAAACAGCTTTATTTCGAGGTAAAAACCAAAGGCAGCACACTAGAAATATCAGTAAGAATACCTCCTATGCACAGGAAAACTTCAGCATACACAGCAGGTCAGAGTTAAACCACAAAATGTGATGTTTACAATGTCTGTAAACTGGATGACTGCTTGCCTTTGTTTTCTTTCAAATTGGTTCAGTTATGCATACAGATGCAATGTTAAGCACACAAAGCAACACCATGATCAAAACAATAGAATGTTTTATTCTAATAACAAAGAAGTGCCATTTTTAAAGTCACCCTTTTATTATTTTTAACTTTTTTTTTTTATCTCAGGGCATCCGCTTTTGGATATCACTGTAAAATTATCCTAATACCTTTTACTTTTTCACTTAGTTAAACAGTATTCATCCTGTTTAAGATGGTATTGCTTAGCTTTAACTTTGTTATTTAATGTGAGTGTGCGCGCTTCTGTGTTAGTCCGAACAATAGTTTGTGTCCAAATTTCAGTATGCTTATTCTGTGTATGCAATGCACAGCCGGACATACTGAAGGAAATGTATATAGAGTAATCTAGATGTGTCAAGATGTGAGATCCGGATGTTTGGACCAAAAATAAACCACAACAGTGTGGAGATTCACCTGCTTTACAATATGTGTATACTAGCATGTTTTTTTCATATCTTTAATCTGAAGAACAACTAAAAAATCATGACAATCAACTGGTATCCTTACAGCGATGACATTTGAGCACTAGGTGATCAAAGTACTCAGGTTCAGTATTCAATTCTGAAAAGTTTTACAATCAGTAGTATGATTTTTAGGTATGAATTGTTTCATTGGTTTTATTTTATTATGGAAAGAATAAGTAAGAGTGAGGTTGGACACATGTACCTGCTGTAAAAACTGTAGTTCTACAGTGATACTGAGAAACATTTAATAAATGAGCAGTGTTGCAAGTAACAAACTCTGTCCGTCTTCGTCTCGCTCTCTCTTTCTCTCTCTCTCTGTCAAACTGAAGGGGTTCAACCTGGTGCTGGAAAAGTAGGGAATCTATTTTTGCCATACGGGGAATATAGAGCAGGTCTGGGAACAGCCCACCAACACAAACAGCTTCCTATTCGCCAATGGAGAGGAGGTCCCTTACTGCTGTAACGCCACCTCCCCGTGTACCACCCAGCATATGAACAAACCCTCTCTGTTCAGCTTTGGAGCAGAAAGCTCTGCAGATGCATGACCGGTGTAACTGTGTGTGTGTGTTTGGGTTTGTGCAGATGGAAAAGCTAAAGTTATGCACTTTACTTGAACCTTTACAGCCAGGCTGCTATGGTGAACATCCAGTTCTGTCATGATACAGATGACCCAAATAGTGTGGGGATATTATTGGACACCATGGAGTGAAGATTGTGTCAGGGATTCCCATTCTCTCACAGTGGGAACCAAAATGAGCTGTAGACTTGAATAGACTCTACCAACATATGCGCGCACACACACGTTCAGATATTTTTCAGCTGCCCCATCATTATTACATTTTTATCAAGGGTTTAAAGAGATGTTTTAGAACTACAAAAAACAGTATACACTGGGATTCAGTATCATCAGAATATTATCTCAGACTCCAAACTGTATTTTTTTTTTTTATTCAAGTGAAGTGTTAAAACAAAAGTTGAAAGAGGACACCATTTGCTGGTCATGACTGGGAGTTACATCGAACTGAATGTGGTTGAACTTTAACGTTTGTTAATTTTTATTTCAGATAATGAAATTTCCAACCTGTCACGCTCTGCCGGTTGGCCATCCTTTGTGTTTACTTTTGAGTTTAGTATCTGCCTTGGTATGTTGAGTTTTGGGTTCTGTCCTGTCTAGTGTCCAGTATCTGTTATATAGTCTGCTTGTCATGTCTAGTCTCTCTGTTTTCCTCTGCTCTCTCTCTGCCTCGTTAGTCTCATGTCTGTCACCTGTGTTGCTCCCGCCCTGCTCGTTAGTCCCTGTGTATATATACCTGGTGTTTCTGTCTTGTCCTTGTCCGGTCATTGTTCATGTTACTCCCCAGTCTGTCGTGTGTGTACTCTCTGCCTGTAACCAGCCTTGCTTGTCTCGTCTTGTCTCGTCTTGTCTC
>NC_060159.1:15513144-15516716 GCF_021292245.1 Micropterus dolomieu
ACACCATTTGCTGGTCATGACTGGGAGTTACATCGAACTGAATGTGGTTGAACTTTAACGTTTGTTAATTTTTATTTCAGATAATGAAATTTCCAACCAATACCATCTGGAGTTATTTGCGATAACTGTGATTACAGCTTGCGTTGCTTTTGGTCAGATTTTGCTTTCATACGCTCGCTCTAAATCAAGGTGAGCTGCAAGTTGCAAAGGTGCTTATTTATAATTAGTGAGCAATTTTTACGTCTTTTCTACTACCTTTCTGTTGTCAAAACTACTAGAATTTGTTGGGGATGTATTTCACTTTACATGTTGTATATCTTGTGAGTAATATTAACTGGAAAAGCAGAAAAAGTGAAAGCAGGTTGCCATGTTCACAAGCAATCAACAGCAAGCAACTGCAGGACTGAGGCAACAACACCAAGGTAACAGATTTAACACCACCCCTGTGTCAACACAGCATGTATCATCAAAAACTGCACTGAGTCTTAGAGAATGTAGACATTTTGAAAGGACAGGACCAAAATCAAGTGCAAATAGAGAGAGAGAGTGGAACATGACATGTGTCTTAAAAATAATACTTATCTTTTCAGAGGATTTCTTATTTTATCATATAGGCAGTGTTGTCCTGACTGGAGCAGTGAAGGTAATTTCACAACTGGGGAGCTAGATGGAAGATGAGTCATGGTTGGGTGGAGTGATGGACAGGCTGCTGCTGCAGGGAAGAGAGTGCTACACTTGTAGAAATTCCTAGGTGATGGCGTGTAGGCTGCTGTGTTAGCAGCTGCATATCAATCTGTTATGTGTAGCAGTATGGGAGACTTTAGGCAGGTAGAGGATAAAGCAGACTGCAGCATTCCTGATGGGGCAAACAGGCTACAGCAACTTCTTAATACACAAAAATCAAGTAAAGCAAAGACAACTGATGAAATAGTTAGAGGACATTTATTTTAAGACTGTAAAATGATGGACTGCATTAGCTGTTGTTAACCAGTTTTCAGATGTTAATATAAACCCATTCTAGACACTTAAAATGCCAAGAATAGTTTCATAGCCGCCAATAAACCAGTTATTAAACTTTTTTTTTTCCTTCCTGAGAATCTTATCTGGAACGCAAATGAATACAAAATAATAAATTAAACTGGCAAATAAGGACACACAAACGAGGACAATGAAAAGGTACAGGCAATGGAGATTAGGATGGTAGAGTGAAATACAGTAGGTGACAGTCACACATTAGCTTATGGTTACTGCTCTCTGGATGATTTTTACATGAGTGATGAAAAACATGCACTCTGAATAGCTGCTGGAGAATTAAGAGAGAGAGAGAGAGAATTTTAGCTGGGACCGGTAACACTTCACACACTCTTTTGTGATTATATTTTGAGAGGGAAAACAAAACCTTAGACAGCACCATAATTCCACTGGAAAATTAAAGGCAAATCAGTATCCAGTTTTGTGACCAAGTCCCTCATTTTGCTGCAGAATTTCAGGAAAAGTCACCTCAGGAAAAGTGCAGTATACTTCTACAGTTTTGTAATACATCGCAGTAGAAACATTGGTATTTGGCAAACTCAATCTTTTAAACTTTGGATAAAAACAAATAATGCTCCTTATATGCTTGTTAGTGTTTGAATCTCAAACCAGCATATATTCTCAACAAATGACTTGCTCCAAATAATAAATCCATGCTAAAATACACTGCTGGTTTGGTCAAAACCAATCATCCATGCACACACAGTTGGAATTCTTTGAATTCATAATTGAGTGCTTACCGTTTAACCCTCATTTATACCTAATAATAATAATATCTTACAAATTAAACAAAATGTTAATAACCAATACTATAACAACTGACTATGTCATGACTCCACCAGCTGTGCACAGAATGTCCTGTCAGTAACTAGACCTCTTAGTGACCTTTGGCACTTATAACAGTCCTAAACAACTAATATACAAAAATGGTTTTGGTACTTTTTTTATTTGTGGATACCATTTCCCATTCCAGCTTTTAGGAAATTAACTCTTTCATAAAGTATGCACCTCTTTCTTGGGAAACGTCTCTGAAATCCTCTCACCCAAGCAACCAACACTTATTTCCCAACACAAGGAAGCGCTAATCTCTCCCGGAGATAATAGCAATGATGGACTTTTGACTTAAGCAAACCCAAAAGCAAGCTCAAATTAAAACAAAACTTGAGTCACGTAAATTGGGCTTAACATTATTTTCCATTGTCCTTGGTGAATTTTTAAATAGAGCATTTTGTCCTTCCAATTACTCAACCCCTATAGTCCTCGGTGCTGAGCCTGTCGTGATGGGAGTCTATTGCAGAATGGATATCAGAGCCCATACAAACAGGAGCATCTGGATCTGCACACCCCTAAACGTACCTCACTTTTCTCACGAATTGCTGAAAGACAGGGAACACTCCCTGTCTGCCCTCAGGCTTCCTTCAGCTATCTCCAGCCAATTCTAGCCAATCAGCTTCTTTTTGGGCTACATCCACTGTTCATCAAACAGTCCTTAGGAGTGGACCAGCCAGCTGTTTGCATCCTCCAGGTCTGCTTCCAGCTCCTCGTCTTCGTCCAGAGGCTCTGGGGTTCGGAGGGCCAGCTCTCGAAGGAAAGCAGGTGAGTAGGCGGTGGGTTGGGAGACAGACCTGAGACCAATTTTTTTCTTCATGAGGTGGAATTGGTCACGGATGAAGTTGTAGAACTCATACTCGTAGCGCATGCGGTGGTACAACACCTGCAGGGCCTCCAGAGTGGGCGTGTGTTTACGTACTGTGCCTGTCATGTTCCCCATTTTCCTATAGTCTGCAAATAGAAAAACAAGAGGAAGTCAGTTGCATGCAACTTGAAAAGAATCCAATCAAAGAATCTGACTACAAAATAAAAATGTTTTTAAGAAAAATGCATTTGCCAAAATTGAAAGTAACATTGGCTATACATGTGAATCTTAAACATGAAAAAAAAAAATGGGAACATGAACTTACCAGGGCTCTTGTAGATGTTGAGTACTCCAGTAAAGTAATGAGGTAAGAGCCTCTCCAACAGGAGCAGAACATCCTCCAGCTCCTCCAGGATACCAACAAGGAGGTAGTTCTCCAGCACATTCTGCTTGGCCCTCTCCAGAGCCCATGCTCCTGGCTCCCTGGTGGAGAGAGAATAAAAATAACAAGTAAGAGACAGAAAGACAAAGAGAGCAACAGAGCAAGAGTGTGGGAAATTTAAGCAAATGTAACCAATGTCTAAAACATCAGAATACCTGCATTGGGGATGCTGTCCACAGAAGTAGGGAATGATGTAGAAAACTCTGGGGTTGGAGCACTCTGGGTAATTCTCTAGAATGCACACATTGATATCCTGAAAGCAAACAAACAATCCTTTTTAATTTACAGTTCTCATTCTGCCATAGTTTTCGTTCCACTTGCAGTAGATCAATCTCCAACAGAATTGTAATGGCTTGTGTCTGCCACTAGAGGAAGACCTTCACCAACACTGCTGTGAACTAGTAGTAGATAGTCATCATCTGAGAAGGCAGTGCTAGGCAAAACAACATCCTGAGCACAAAG
>NC_060159.1:15516816-15531698 GCF_021292245.1 Micropterus dolomieu
GTTTCATTGGTTTTATTTTATTATGGAAAGAATAAGTAAGAGTGAGGTTGGACACATGTACCTGCTGTAAAAACTGTAGTTCTACAGTGATACTGAGAAACATTTAATAAATGAGCAGTGTTGCAAGTAACAAACTCTGTCCGTCTTCGTCTCGCTCTCTCTTTCTCTCTCTCTCTGTCAAACTGAAGGGGTTCAACCTGGTGCTGGAAAAGTAGGGAATCTATTTTTGCCATACGGGGAATATAGAGCAGGTCTGGGAACAGCCCACCAACACAAACAGCTTCCTATTCGCCAATGGAGAGGAGGTCCCTTACTGCTGTAACGCCACCTCCCCGTGTACCACCCAGCATATGAACAAACCCTCTCTGTTCAGCTTTGGAGCAGAAAGCTCTGCAGATGCATGACCGGTGTAACTGTGTGTGTGTGTTTGGGTTTGTGCAGATGGAAAAGCTAAAGTTATGCACTTTACTTGAACCTTTACAGCCAGGCTGCTATGGTGAACATCCAGTTCTGTCATGATACAGATGACCCAAATAGTGTGGGGATATTATTGGACACCATGGAGTGAAGATTGTGTCAGGGATTCCCATTCTCTCACAGTGGGAACCAAAATGAGCTGTAGACTTGAATAGACTCTACCAACATATGCGCGCACACACACGTTCAGATATTTTTCAGCTGCCCCATCATTATTACATTTTTATCAAGGGTTTAAAGAGATGTTTTAGAACTACAAAAAACAGTATACACTGGGATTCAGTATCATCAGAATATTATCTCAGACTCCAAACTGTATTTTTTTTTTTTATTCAAGTGAAGTGTTAAAACAAAAGTTGAAAGAGGACACCATTTGCTGGTCATGACTGGGAGTTACATCGAACTGAATGTGGTTGAACTTTAACGTTTGTTAATTTTTATTTCAGATAATGAAATTTCCAACCAATACCATCTGGAGTTATTTGCGATAACTGTGATTACAGCTTGCGTTGCTTTTGGTCAGATTTTGCTTTCATACGCTCGCTCTAAATCAAGGTGAGCTGCAAGTTGCAAAGGTGCTTATTTATAATTAGTGAGCAATTTTTACGTCTTTTCTACTACCTTTCTGTTGTCAAAACTACTAGAATTTGTTGGGGATGTATTTCACTTTACATGTTGTATATCTTGTGAGTAATATTAACTGGAAAAGCAGAAAAAGTGAAAGCAGGTTGCCATGTTCACAAGCAATCAACAGCAAGCAACTGCAGGACTGAGGCAACAACACCAAGGTAACAGATTTAACACCACCCCTGTGTCAACACAGCATGTATCATCAAAAACTGCACTGAGTCTTAGAGAATGTAGACATTTTGAAAGGACAGGACCAAAATCAAGTGCAAATAGAGAGAGAGAGTGGAACATGACATGTGTCTTAAAAATAATACTTATCTTTTCAGAGGATTTCTTATTTTATCATATAGGCAGTGTTGTCCTGACTGGAGCAGTGAAGGTAATTTCACAACTGGGGAGCTAGATGGAAGATGAGTCATGGTTGGGTGGAGTGATGGACAGGCTGCTGCTGCAGGGAAGAGAGTGCTACACTTGTAGAAATTCCTAGGTGATGGCGTGTAGGCTGCTGTGTTAGCAGCTGCATATCAATCTGTTATGTGTAGCAGTATGGGAGACTTTAGGCAGGTAGAGGATAAAGCAGACTGCAGCATTCCTGATGGGGCAAACAGGCTACAGCAACTTCTTAATACACAAAAATCAAGTAAAGCAAAGACAACTGATGAAATAGTTAGAGGACATTTATTTTAAGACTGTAAAATGATGGACTGCATTAGCTGTTGTTAACCAGTTTTCAGATGTTAATATAAACCCATTCTAGACACTTAAAATGCCAAGAATAGTTTCATAGCCGCCAATAAACCAGTTATTAAACTTTTTTTTTTCCTTCCTGAGAATCTTATCTGGAACGCAAATGAATACAAAATAATAAATTAAACTGGCAAATAAGGACACACAAACGAGGACAATGAAAAGGTACAGGCAATGGAGATTAGGATGGTAGAGTGAAATACAGTAGGTGACAGTCACACATTAGCTTATGGTTACTGCTCTCTGGATGATTTTTACATGAGTGATGAAAAACATGCACTCTGAATAGCTGCTGGAGAATTAAGAGAGAGAGAGAGAGAATTTTAGCTGGGACCGGTAACACTTCACACACTCTTTTGTGATTATATTTTGAGAGGGAAAACAAAACCTTAGACAGCACCATAATTCCACTGGAAAATTAAAGGCAAATCAGTATCCAGTTTTGTGACCAAGTCCCTCATTTTGCTGCAGAATTTCAGGAAAAGTCACCTCAGGAAAAGTGCAGTATACTTCTACAGTTTTGTAATACATCGCAGTAGAAACATTGGTATTTGGCAAACTCAATCTTTTAAACTTTGGATAAAAACAAATAATGCTCCTTATATGCTTGTTAGTGTTTGAATCTCAAACCAGCATATATTCTCAACAAATGACTTGCTCCAAATAATAAATCCATGCTAAAATACACTGCTGGTTTGGTCAAAACCAATCATCCATGCACACACAGTTGGAATTCTTTGAATTCATAATTGAGTGCTTACCGTTTAACCCTCATTTATACCTAATAATAATAATATCTTACAAATTAAACAAAATGTTAATAACCAATACTATAACAACTGACTATGTCATGACTCCACCAGCTGTGCACAGAATGTCCTGTCAGTAACTAGACCTCTTAGTGACCTTTGGCACTTATAACAGTCCTAAACAACTAATATACAAAAATGGTTTTGGTACTTTTTTTATTTGTGGATACCATTTCCCATTCCAGCTTTTAGGAAATTAACTCTTTCATAAAGTATGCACCTCTTTCTTGGGAAACGTCTCTGAAATCCTCTCACCCAAGCAACCAACACTTATTTCCCAACACAAGGAAGCGCTAATCTCTCCCGGAGATAATAGCAATGATGGACTTTTGACTTAAGCAAACCCAAAAGCAAGCTCAAATTAAAACAAAACTTGAGTCACGTAAATTGGGCTTAACATTATTTTCCATTGTCCTTGGTGAATTTTTAAATAGAGCATTTTGTCCTTCCAATTACTCAACCCCTATAGTCCTCGGTGCTGAGCCTGTCGTGATGGGAGTCTATTGCAGAATGGATATCAGAGCCCATACAAACAGGAGCATCTGGATCTGCACACCCCTAAACGTACCTCACTTTTCTCACGAATTGCTGAAAGACAGGGAACACTCCCTGTCTGCCCTCAGGCTTCCTTCAGCTATCTCCAGCCAATTCTAGCCAATCAGCTTCTTTTTGGGCTACATCCACTGTTCATCAAACAGTCCTTAGGAGTGGACCAGCCAGCTGTTTGCATCCTCCAGGTCTGCTTCCAGCTCCTCGTCTTCGTCCAGAGGCTCTGGGGTTCGGAGGGCCAGCTCTCGAAGGAAAGCAGGTGAGTAGGCGGTGGGTTGGGAGACAGACCTGAGACCAATTTTTTTCTTCATGAGGTGGAATTGGTCACGGATGAAGTTGTAGAACTCATACTCGTAGCGCATGCGGTGGTACAACACCTGCAGGGCCTCCAGAGTGGGCGTGTGTTTACGTACTGTGCCTGTCATGTTCCCCATTTTCCTATAGTCTGCAAATAGAAAAACAAGAGGAAGTCAGTTGCATGCAACTTGAAAAGAATCCAATCAAAGAATCTGACTACAAAATAAAAATGTTTTTAAGAAAAATGCATTTGCCAAAATTGAAAGTAACATTGGCTATACATGTGAATCTTAAACATGAAAAAAAAAAATGGGAACATGAACTTACCAGGGCTCTTGTAGATGTTGAGTACTCCAGTAAAGTAATGAGGTAAGAGCCTCTCCAACAGGAGCAGAACATCCTCCAGCTCCTCCAGGATACCAACAAGGAGGTAGTTCTCCAGCACATTCTGCTTGGCCCTCTCCAGAGCCCATGCTCCTGGCTCCCTGGTGGAGAGAGAATAAAAATAACAAGTAAGAGACAGAAAGACAAAGAGAGCAACAGAGCAAGAGTGTGGGAAATTTAAGCAAATGTAACCAATGTCTAAAACATCAGAATACCTGCATTGGGGATGCTGTCCACAGAAGTAGGGAATGATGTAGAAAACTCTGGGGTTGGAGCACTCTGGGTAATTCTCTAGAATGCACACATTGATATCCTGAAAGCAAACAAACAATCCTTTTTAATTTACAGTTCTCATTCTGCCATAGTTTTCGTTCCACTTGCAGTAGATCAATCTCCAACAGAATTGTAATGGCTTGTGTCTGCCACTAGAGGAAGACCTTCACCAACACTGCTGTGAACTAGTAGTAGATAGTCATCATCTGAGAAGGCAGTGCTAGGCAAAACAACATCCTGAGCACAAAGATAAGCTCTGCCCTTCTGCTCAGCTGCTCTCAAGAGGCTGAGGTGTTAAATAAAAAAACATAGTTTGTTCTAATCAAATTAGGTTTTGCTTATTGATTTGTGCTCATTTGAAAAATAAATGTATGCAATGCAAAGTGGACTTACAATAATCTAGAACAAATAGCTTGTAATTATGCAGTGATCAAGCAGGGATGACCATAAAGATTTCATGTCTTGAAGTAAAGGGATAAGATCAGAGTTGTGAACTGTAAAACACCCCATTTCTAAATATAGGAGCTATTAAACAATGAAAGGGAAAAGAAAACAGGGTTAAGATTATAAACACACATGCATGAGCGAAGCCGGCCAGCCACTAAGTGCTGTCGAGCTAGCAGTCAAATCCATGTCAGGTGACGTAAGCCTTATGGATGGCAACAAGTCCCGAGCAACAAAACACTCCACGAAAACATGACTCACACAAACACACAAACAGGCGCATGCAGCCACCTGCTCGTGCTCAAGCACACACGTACAGTAGCATGAGGCGAAAGGTGTTGACAGGCCGGTTGCATAAAAGAGAATGGGGTCTAAAAGTGGAAGGAAATTAAAAGTGGAATGATTTGTGTCAAAAACTTGCCTTTAAGAATTATACTCAGATAAGTTGGTAACAGCTGATTTAAACAGCACAATTTATCAAAGCCAACACCGACGCCAACGTTCTCCATCACAGAGATTAGGTTGAGTCAGCCAGGACCAGAGACCCAGACCTAACCAGAGTACGCAGACTGCTATTGAGGGTGAGATGTGAGGGGCCTGCTGGTGAGGCAGGTGACTGAAACACCTCACTGACAGGGGTGTAAACATGGATAAAGGCACGATACCAAGTGTATATGAGCATGTTTCAGGTTGGATTGTGTGCCTTTTAGACAGTTGACACAGTTAGCCTTTGATCAGTTTGTTAAGTGTTGTGTTTTTTGCTGCGTGTCTACAATAGCGGTGATACAGAATGAGACAGTTCACAGTGAAAAGGGATTAATTCAACTATATCACAAATCGCATAGCTGTACATCTTGATTTCTCTCAGGCTCCTAACATTGTAGCCACAACAGGAAGTGTGTGAATGCCTCCATAGACATCTTTATACATAAGCTGGGATGACATAAATTATGCACTTGGTCAGTTATTTTTGCCTTACAGCTGAACACTGTGGTGCAATTGTGTCTCTGATTCACCAAGCTGCTGCAGGGTTTGTTTGAACTTTATGACTGGGCTGCACTATGCTCTGGGAACAGGACTTATTGGTGATCAGTGAAGCAAACCACTGGAAAGCTCTTCAAAGAAACCACCAACAAAACCCCAGAGGAACCTTTAGAAAACAGTTCAACATTGCGCCACTATTAGCGTGCCAGTCGTGTGGTGAGTTTGCCCTGTGTTTCTTCGACTCATAATGTTTGATTAGTCAGAAAATGACAGTGAGTGTTATCAGTTATTGTACCAGTATATCTCTTTTCCCTGTGGTTTACAGTTTCCTGTCTGATGAGAATTCGGTCTTTCTCACAAAATCCAATAGAAAAACAAAGATTTTGGCAGCATATTCTGTGTAGGAAACTATTATCACATGCAGAGACTTCAAAAGAAACTCAAATTTCATACATGGACTGACTTGAACTCAAATGCAACACAGTTACATTTCACACACATGCTAATAAACAGATACTGTGAAAAGACTCCAGACGGGCTTTCTCTACAATTAGCCTGAATGCAGCACAGCACAAAGGCTCCCAAGAAAATCATTATGAGCCAAATTAGAAACAGAAAAAGTTAGAAAAAAACAAGTGAGAGTCAGGGACAAAGAAACAGAGAACAGTGGACAGGAAGTGACACGTGTGACGCCATCCCCTGACACACATGGCTCATTGCAAGGAAGTCCCTGCTTCGCTTTGCTCTGACACTTGATGCCTTATGCCTCAACATTTAGGGGACCACTGGGAATCCAGCCACAACTCATTTATATACAACTGCTCACAATCAAATAAGCACACACATGATCGAAAATACGCGCTCTCTGAAGAGAACCCATTAGTATTTCAAAGAGAGCTCTTGTGTGCATACTCAGGCTCGTTGTTTCTATTCTCACAGTGGATTAAGCCAACTGAGCAGTCACAGAAACTGTAGGAAAATAGGGCCTAATCTCTACAACAGCCTCCCGTTTTACTGAATGGAATGTATGCGTAAATTAAATCAGGAGTAATTGATGATGTAAACCTTTCCCATGGGACAATTTGACTCGGTTTCTTCCACAGAGCATGGGAGTGACACCCAGGTCAAATCAAGCACTTGGGGGCAGCGGAAACAAGCTCTAAATACAACACTGACATATTTTCACTTTTTAAGTTGATCTGTTAAATGTGTTAGCAAACAGGCGCTTATTGATACATGCAACAGATACGGACAAACATTAGCATTCACCTGGAGTCGTGTTTATGTCTACCCGATGAATGTAAGCCTAGCGTTCACTCTCTTTTTAGCTCTGTTTTTTTTATCTCCACCAACTCCTGAGCAAAATACCCGACTTATTTATTGTTAAATGCTACGCTATGTTCACCAGTTAGTCGCTAACTTTGTGTGTCACCTATTTGGTCACCTATGTAGTGTATATTTGGCTTTACTGCTTTTTAACTGAAAACAGCTGCTTGCTATGACCCAGAACTACACTGCAATTCAAAAACAATGAAAAGATGCTAAGAGATGCTAAAAAGCTCTGGGGAGCTCAGGGGAGTTGGGTGATCATTGTATGTGAGTTTATACATGGAGGTGACACATTTTACATACAGTTACACGATTCATTGTTAATATAAAAATATTAAATATAGCTGCTTTAAACTAATAATTCTAATAATTTGTTTTTATTTGAACTCAGCTGCATCCAAGCTGCCAATCACAGAAATCTATACAAAAATGATATGAATATACTTTTCTGTATCTTAAAAGAGAGCCTGATAAATGTGACCCATAAACTTCATGTGTTGGTTGAACTTTAGGCAATCAACCCTGTGACAAGATACAAGATACCTTACTATTTCTACTGTCAAGGCATGCCAGGGCATGATTGGTACCAGTAAAGCCTCCCTCATTATGTGTGTATTTGTTAATGAGTGTGTATGTGTCATTTTAAATGTCAGACTAACTGACAACTGATGACTTTCACTTCCTGTGGGAATCTCATCTGATCAGACCGGTATTTTTTAACTAATCTGTGTGACATTTTGCATGCATACTCACATGTGTATGAACACACATTGTGCTTTGTGATAAGGCAGAGCCTGATTAATCACTCTCTCCCAACTGTTCAACTACTACTCAACTGCTCCCTCTGTATTTATCATTTTCATAAACACATCTAAATACGCACTTAACTCTGTACAGTAATGAAAATAATCTGACCAGATCAATCTGAGCTGGCTTTTTAAAGCCCATGTCATTCTAAACAAAAGCTTATAATTTAAGTCCTATGTGACTACGTCCATGCATATGCTCAGTACCATGTCTGTACTCTCTGTGCTCAAGTGTCCACTGCATGCCTTTGTATAGCGTAGTGTAGGTGTGTGTAAAAAGGGGTGTGGGGATGGAAGGAAAATCCAAACTGACCACAGGAATGTCTCAGTAACACGTGCATCAGGTTCCTTTGGCCCCGGCTAGCAAACTGACAGTGTTCTTTCATTGGCACCTCTCATATACAACCAGCGCAGGGCAAGTAGGGCTAATGTACACCAGGCAGGGGATGTATCCAGTCTGAACTCTGAGTGTTGACATAGCAGGGCACTCACGCCGACACCTACACACACATTCTGGAAATGCTATACTTGCGAGGACATTCATCTCCTGGCCTGAAATCTGGACCTACACTCACTCCAAAACACAGTCAATCTTAAAGCTTTATATTAAGGCTTATTTTGGATATCAACATTGAATAAAAAATAAACTCCCTGAAGGGAGAAATTGTTCCTGAGAATCAATGCTGCACTTTCATTGTTTTGGGTTGCTGATTTGTCAGGCACTAGCACTCTCCAAAACTGGTTTCCAAAAGCCGACAGCTGCTTTCAGCACCAGCTAAACAACCGCTTGGCTTTAAAGCTAAATCCTTAATCCCAATCTTAATCTTAGTTCTACCTAAAACATAAAATCTTACTGTCACTTAGATTTATTGTAAATCTTTCCCTCTTCCCCATTACTTACATACAACTTAACTCCCCCAAATATAGGACTCATTCAGTGGAAATATCTACAACTGGATTTTGGTGTATACAAACTGCATAGATATTATGTTACTGTCATATTAGTGTTTCTTAGATGGCACCATCATAGAGAAGCAAAATATTCAGTTCTTGTTTTGCTTTGCTATTTTCTTTTCTGACTGCCACTCTTGGTGTTTTTTCTTTTTACTGACTGTGCTCATTAGCAACCTAGTTTACCTATTCAGCAAAAACAGCTAGCACTTATGTGCTAAATCATATCTATAAACAGTGGCTGCCAGCATCTGTACAGTGCTATAGACTGCAGTTGCACTAAACTGCTACACACTGCAAAATGTACTGAACTTCAGTGAAAAAGCAATTACAGGCCAAAGTATGAATTTAGGAATCAACATAGAGTCACAGACAGACACAGACTGATGTGTAACAGGTGTAAATATTTAATAGTTTAATATGCTAAAAAAAGATTTTGTTTAGATGCTGGCAGCCACTGTTTATAGATATGATTTAGCACATAAGTGCTAGCTGTTTTTGCTGAATAGGTAAACTAGGTTGTTGTTGCTTATGAGCACAGTCAGTAAAAAGAAAAAACACCAAGAGTGGCAGTCAGAAAAGAAAATAGCAAAGCAAAACAAGAACTGAATATTTTGCTTCTCTATGATGGTGCCATCTAAGAAACACTAACATGACAGTAACATAATATCTATGCAGTTTGTATACACCAAAATCCAGTTGTAGATATTTCCAATGAATGAGTCCTATATTTGGGGGAGTTAAGTTGTATATAAGTGATGAGGAAGAGGGAAAGATTAATAATAAATTTAAGTGACTGAAGGCAAAACGTCAGATGCTGTATTCTAAATGCATAAACTAGCCCCAAACAAAGATTGTCATCTCTTTGGAAAATGTTAGTCAGTTTTAAACCCTGTTAAGGACTGTTGTACCCCGCCTCCCCCCAACTGTAGCAAGGGGCCCCCAAGGTCTGCATACTTTAATAACTCAACTCACATGGTCAAAAACTCCAGGGAAAGCAGTGCAATACTTAATTACACCCAGTCAGACTCAAGCCAGAATGACATTCACTCCTGGTAACCTCTCAGTAAGGCCTTCTGACTGGGTCTCTGACAGTATGCAGTGTCTATGACTAGCAGTGTACATGTGTTTTGCCATGAAATCTTAAAGTATTGATATAATCATAGTTTTGACCTGTTTAATCACCAAACTATTTTCTTTTTTCAACTACCTGCTACTCTAATGTTTGTCTTACTTTTTTCAACCTGACATTAGACCCATCTCTTCACTGCTAACTGCAATGTACTATGTGTCATCAAAGTGTGTTTAAGTAGCTCCTTCACCATGTAAAACTCACACAGAGATCAAAAAATGGCAACTTGAAAATTAAAGTAAGGCTCAAAATGGCATGTCCTGTAAAATATCAGATGCATTGCCTTTAGTATGGTGCTACAGGGATAAACACCAAAGCAGATGTCGGATTTCGAGTTTCTGATGTGGTTATACTAAATCAGGTCTCTAATTGGAATCATAATCAGATTTAAATACTGGGTTAGCAATAGTCTGCTGTGTACAATTTTCCTTCCTCCCTCAAGCAACACCACGTGTTGAACATCTTCAAAGAGAGCAGTGGTTTCAATATATTTCTGTATGGAAGAAATGTTCTGTTGCTTATATTCTAACATTTAGGAAGTAAAATTTTGTCTCAAGACAACAACAAACAGAGATCTTAAATACAAGACAACAATAATCTGGTTCACACACGATATGTTATTTATCAGTTATTTTAATGAATGAATGCAAAAATCCTTTTTCTCAGTAGGATTATTTTCTTGTAATGATTTTTTGTGGAAGATGTGTTTAAATAACATAGTACAACAGTATCATCACTGTTTGTCTGTACCACACTCCTTAGCTCATATGCCTTTATAATTATTTTACATCAAGGTCATACCAGAATAAGAAATTAGTATATCATCTCAGTTCTTGTCTTAACTGAGCTTCAAATCAGCTGGCCTGGAACCAAAACAGATAAAGCACTGTTATTGGCAAGCCAGTGACTCAGTAATAAAATAACCATGCAGCTCTGTCAAATACTGCAAGTGCATTAGTATTTCAAACTATAAACTTTTGTGGCACTGATTTACTTAATGTCCATATGAGAGTAAATGGGCTTGTGGGCACTGGCACCGAGATGAAAGGCAGATAAAGGGGAAGAAGACTAAAAGTTTCAGTATTTGTTTGGCTCTTTAAATAATACTGTTTTCTACTCTGAGCACTGATTCCCTTTTGGACCAGAGCACTATGGTATCCAAATGTGGTGCCCTCTCTGAAGCTCCTGTATAAAAGCTGGGTATTTTGATATGAAAACTGCTCATCAGTTCTGCACATAAGTTTTCTTTGGGGAGGAGCTTATTCATGGGGGACCTTGTTAGTTCTCTTCATCACAAATGTGATACAGTGTTGGCCAAGGATGCACTGCTTAGAAATGGGTAAAAAAATGGGGTTGACACTAGCCCGAAACAGATAATTAATTCCTCCTAATCCAACCTCTTTCCCCCTGCCAAGGCAGGTGCAAAGCTTTGGCCACAAAACTACAGCTAAATAATCAACCTACCCTACACTGTGTGGGAAAGACACAGTTCTCCTCAGTGACAAGTTGTGCACCTCACATTTACATTTACAGTATGTATTAAGCAGTTAAAAGACTCATCAATAGAAACTTACAGCAAGTTTTTAAACTATTAAACCATTAAAAATTTTAACATGGTAATCAAGACACCATTAGTCAAGATTGAAAAACTCGAAGCTGTCCAGACAATCTGTGTTGCAAAAAGATGTGTTGTCTCTACGCATCATTTTTCTCAAATGAGAAATATATCCACTCTGCGAAAAAACAATCTATTTCAGACACTGATTTACTCCATGATACACACATCTATAAATGCTTGAGAAAATAGCTTATTCTTTCAAGTCAGAAACCTAAAAACAAAGACCTTACCAGGTATCTCTCATCATCTTTCATCCCTGGAGTGCGGATGAGGTGATTCTGCTCACCCCTCCAGTCACCAAAGCGACGGAAAAAGTAGTTGGAGAGGAACCGGTTGATGGGGTCCCGGATTATATTGATATAGACAGGCTGCTCTATCCTGAACCTTCCAAAGGCAAAAAAAGTTTATTAGTTACTGTATTTCCAAATGCTGTTGATAAGCATCATTGTACATTGGGGCACTACTGTACCTGGTAAAATTTAGGAAGTGAACATGCCGTGTGAAGAGGTATGGCTGAGGGATATTACTGATGTTCTTCATGAGATCCACCTGAAAAAAACAAACAAAGAAACCCACACAATTGATCTGACGTGTCTAATGGAATAAAATAAGTGTAAAACACAGTATTTGCCATACATGTGGCAAATCATCTCAGACAAATGGAGATATAATCTGAAGTGCCAGTTCACTTCAGACGTCATGGTAAAATTCAAGCAATTATTACATTAATACACGATAACCAAAAGAATACGCAAGCTCCTGACAATGTGCAGGGACACCTGACATTGATAGAGGATTCCCAAGAAATTAAATGCCGACAAAAAACAAAGAACGTCTTCAGGATGGTCAAATGGAACCAAGAATTCCCATCCCAAGTGATTAAAAGAGTACATGACCGTGGACAAATGATGCACTTTGGCTGTGTATTTATCTGGCTCTGGGTCCACCTTGATTCAATTTGCAGAATGTTCCACTACAGACTGACCTCACCACAGTTTCCACCTCTGCCTCGACTGCACAGCTTCACCAAGTAATATCATTGTTTTGTTCATAACAATATTCATCATTCATAGATCTAGTTTCCCCTCGGTCATTCCCACGAAAGCCAACATTTTTAAAGCAATTATTAGTTTGTTCTTCCTCTGCTGCTATAAAAGATTAAAAAACTTCCCAAAGGATTTCTAGGTCTGCGTGGAGCCACAGGCTCACACTAGCCAAAACAAAGTGAGATAACAGAGTGCAGATTACTTGCATGAGCTCTTTGACTGAAGACCATGTAACTTAAACGTAATTCTTAGTCGTTTATTACATAACAAACTCCATGTTGGAATAATTCTTTACGTGAGATCCAGTTATCCCACTTATGCATGTAAGAAATTAGTGACTATGCAAGTTATGTCTCTGCACCAGTGGAACAACATGTCTAATTTTGAAGTAATAAAAACACATAATAATGATGCAAAGTAATGACCTTGGCAATAAGCCAAGAATTATGATGATTTTTTCAAATATGTCAGAATCTATCCAAACTATACAGATTAAGACTTGAAAGTTACAGGCTGAGTGCAAGAAGCATCAGAGATGAGAAGACTTTTGGGGAATCCCAGAGAAATAATGGTCAAGGAAATTGTCCATGAATTTATCAAGAGTTTAACTTGTAGACTAGTAGTCCCTTAATTTTTCCCTTTTATCTACCCAATTTAGCAAGACTGTGTCCACTGTACTGTTGTTTGTGTTACAGCTAACTACACTTCGGGTCTGGGGGTGGTCTAGGCAGCCAAGTGCCACATCTGTGACACATGCTGTCACCAGACGCTTCTTTTCTTCTGCCAGTAAGAATATGCAACGGTCCATTTTGTTAAATCCGTTTCCCCACCATCCTTAACTCCATGTTGCAGGCCCCTTGACCAATAAGCAGGTGCCAGTATTGCAGAGACAGTTGGCCCCTCACTGGCTTCCCACTGGAAAACACTAACATCTGTGCTACGAGGACCACACAGCCATGGTACTGCTATAGTGAATTGAAAGTGGATATTCACAGAGGTGGGTGTGTGTATGGGTTTTGGCGAATGGCAAGGCTGGCCCGCAAAGCTAACAGCAGGTGACAGGCAGGGAAAGTTTAAAGGCCAGGCTATATTGGCTAAAAATACTCTTCTACATAACTAGTTGACAAGTGGATGTTCACAAAGGTAAGCACAAATGAATAATGAACAACAGCTGAAGTTCAATTCAATTTTTAGACAGTAACACACAGGCAAAGGAAAGAAAGAAACTGGAAACCAGGGAATGGTTGGAAAGGAGGCATACACAGAAACAGAAGGAGGAGGGTCCAATAGTATCTGATAGCTCTCAAATACTCTTGTTGATCCAGATGCTAAAGGTCCTAAATAAAATCAGGGTCTAGGCTCCTCTTCACTGGTACTCGAATGGGTTCTTCAGGCTAAAACCATCCATCTTCTGCAATATTAATCTTCTTGATGCTGATGTTTGGAAGGTACAATATTCATTATCTTAGTTTAACATGCTAGCATGCTAACATTTGCTAATCATAAATCATAAATCATCTTTAAAAGTGATCACTAAAATTTTAAAGTCAATTCTAAAACATACTGTGAGCCAGTGTAATGAAGCTAAAATAGGGGTAATGTGGTCATATTTCTTTGTTCTGTTAAAAGCCTGGCAGCTGAGTTCTGGACAGTCTGGAGTCGATCAGTAGATTTTTGGGTTAAACAAGTGAAAAGGCTGTTGCAATAATCCAGGTGTGATGAGATGAAGGCGTGTAAAATGGTCTCGGTGTCCTTAAAGGTTAACATAGATCGAATTTTTGCTATATTCCTAAGTTGATAAAAACATGATTGAACAAGCTTTGTGGTGTGCTGCTCAAAATTTTAATTACTATCAAACCAAACACCAAGGTTCTTTGCAACAGGCTTAATATGATTTACTAGGGAACCTGCAGATGGCCGTATTTGCTTTGCCATCTGCTGGGACCCGATGACCAGGATTTCTGTTTTGTCTGAGTTCAGCTGGAGGAAATTATTTGACATCCATTTTTTAACTTCACAAAGGCAGTTGTTAAGTGAACTCAGCATTCCAGGGTCTGTGGATCTGACGGGCAAGTATATTTGTGTGTCATCAGAATAAATATGAAAAGAAATGCCATGTTTATGGATAATATGTCCAAGGGGAAGCAGATACAAGGAAAACAAAATGGGTCCTAAGACCGACCCCTGAGGCACACCATATTTAACTGGACAGAACGAGGAGACATAGTTGTTTACAGACACGCAAAACTTCCTATTTGACAGGTAGGATGAAAACCATTCTAGGGCAGTACCAGAGATCCCCACCCAGTGCCTCAGTCTGTCTAACATGATGTTGTGATCAATGGTGTCAAAAGCAGCGCTAAGGTCCAGGAGTACCAGGACTGAGCACATGCCTTCATCAGCAGA
>NC_060159.1:15531798-15532937 GCF_021292245.1 Micropterus dolomieu
GATAAAAACAATTCACAGTCATCATTACTTCCAGCTGAGGCACAAGGAGGGGTTGGGTTTACCAGCTGATCCACAGTCTTAAACAGAAACCTGGGATTGTGTTTATGTGTAGTAATGAGTTCAGAAAAATAGTGTGTTCTCGCATCCTTAACCATGTTATTGTAGTTAATTAATAAATCCTTCAGACTGAGGTAATGGACTTGGAGACTGTATTTTTTCCATCTGCGCTCTGCTTTCCTGCATTCCCTTTTTAGGCTGCGAATGCTGTCATTTATCCAGGGTTGCTTACTAGCTTTAGACGTAGGCCTAACCTTTAGAGGAGCAGTAATATTTAGTGTCGACAAGCAGATATGATTGAAGTGATTGACCAGATTGTTGGTGTTGGAATCAGACAGGTGTTGGCTTTGGCTCTGAAAGAATGCGCAAAACTTTGAAACATTTTGTTCATTAAAGATGCGAGAACACACGGAGCTTGGTGAGGCGGCATGAGTAACAGGCGAATCGCAGCTAAAAACAATACATCTGTTGTCAGATATGGTCATGTCCACCAATTCCACAGAGGAAATGCTGACACCCAGGGTAAAAACCAAGTCCAGTGTATGACCACGGTTATGTGTTTGACCTTTGACATGTTGTTTGAAGTTAAAAGAAGTGGCCATATTTAAAAAGTCAGTTGCATTAACAATGTTGGGGTCATCAACATGAATATTAAAATCGCCACAAAGAACAATTCTGTCATAATTTAAAACCAGAGTAGATAAAAATTCAGGAAGTTCTGATAAAAATCCTCCGGGCAGTTTTGGGGGGCGATAAATTATAACAAATATGATAGGTTGCAGCCCTCCAACTTTAAGAGTGAGAACTTCAAAGGAGTTAAATTCATCACAGCGTACTTGATGACATTTTCCCTATACACGCTCACTAGCCCACCACCACGACCACTGACCCTCGGTTGACTAAAACAATCATATTGAGGCGGACACAGTTCAGCTAGCTGGCTATAGTCATTCATCTTGCAACCATGATTCAGTTAAAAACATAAAATCTAGATTTGCAGACAAGATAAAATCATTTAAGATAAAAGTCTTACTTGAAAGTGATCTCACATTAAAGAGAGCCATTTTAAATGAGTTTGTTCT
>NC_060159.1:15532957-15533386 GCF_021292245.1 Micropterus dolomieu
ACATTTAAAATTTTTCCTATACACGCTCACTAGCCCACCACCACGACCACTGACCCTCGGTTGACTAAAACAATCATATAGAGGCGGACACAGTTCAGCTAGCTGGCTATAGTCATTCATTTGCAACCAGGATTCAGTTAAAAAGATTTGCAGACAAGATAAAATCATTTAAGATAAAAGTCTTACTTGAAAGTGATCTCACATTGAAGAGAGCCATTTTAAATGAGTTTGTTCTGGGTGCCGGAGTTGGTGCAGTTGTCCTAATCCTTAAGAGATTACTAATATTTCTGTGTGGGATGTGCACATTTCGGTTTACTGGTCTATGCGTGATGATGACAGGAATAGAAGTCTGTGGAACAGCGCTGGGAGCAGACGGCTTTACATGCCAGCAGGTGGAGACAGTTGTTTGTGGCAGTGAGGCAGAGATCT
>NC_060159.1:15533406-15537534 GCF_021292245.1 Micropterus dolomieu
CTAGCCCACCACCACGACCACTGACCCTCGGTTGACTAAAACAATCATATTGAGGCGGACACAGTTCAGCTAGCTGGCTATAGTCATTCATTTGCAACCAGGATTCAGTTAAAAACATAAAATCTAGATTTGCAGACAAGATAAAATCATTTAAGTGTTGTAGTGTTATACAGTAGCATCAATTGCCAATTTAAATAAATGATATCATAAGGCTATATAAATTTTAAATGATGTTATAACTCAGATTGCAGAGTAAAACAGGATAATGTCAACTTAGTTATGTGTAGTGTAAATTTATATAGGAATCTCAAACTTGCTTCAAAGTAATAAAATATGTACAAGCCACTTGTGAAAAAAAGCAGACTAATTTCAAATAACTCTTATGACAGGTCTGGACCACTACTAAATTGTGTTTGTGATTAAGAGAAAATGCAATGCCTCTTGCATGAGGCCCAGTGATCGTTTAGGGTTAGAAAGCATGGGTTTGGGAGTTAAAGGACTGGGAACATCTGGCTTGATGCAGAAGACATACAAAACTGGATGAATCTGAAAATAGCAAGGGACCTTCGGTGCTGCAGCAATGTGCTATATGACAAAAATATGGTGTTTTTTGAAAATGAAACCATGTCAACCTAATCTGGTACAACTCCTAAATGCAATTATGAACCTGAAAAGGAGTATAATATGTTTTTCCAGTCCTATATTGTAGTTCCACAACTCTCTTCATGTAGGCCTTCATTTCAGCCTCTGTCTGAAACAAATTGTAGATGCTTCTGTCTCTTTAAGCTCCCCCTCCTTAAAGCCCACGGTCTTCTGATTGACCAAGACCAGAAGCAGGCTGTTGTTGTCGCTGAGCGGTACAGACAGACTGAGCATTGCTGTGCAGAGCAAATGACCATATATGGAATACCGGCTGTGTCTGGCTCTGTATGTTGTAGAACGGAGCCGTTGGTAGAAAAAGCAGTTTAAAACAGAGCGTTCCGAACAGGAGGAAATGTGAGTTTTTTGCTCACAGGGATTATTTTTAAATACTTTTACCACATTATTTGAAGCTTTGGCCATGTTTAACATGAACTTCCAACATTGTAACATTGTAGATAAGTAAGTAAGTCATAAAATATGGGAAAGCATAATAGGTCTCCTTTCAAGCTGGGGTAGGCAATTTATTTCAAAATCATTATTTGTTATAGTTTTGAAATTCTGATATCCATCCTGACAACAATCACTACAAAAATTAAGAAAATCCAGTGGCTGTCACAGGACTGTAATTAGCAAGGCAAATCTTATTTTTTATTTAGTTTTTTTTTTCGAATCAAATCATTGGCTGGCCGGCCTACCTTCCTACCCACCTACCTACCTGTGCGCACTTGCCCATGCACTCACTGCGCATGAAAATATGTTTTTGTGGAGTGGCTTTGGAATTTATTCAGTTGGATACTTTTAAATACCTAGCTGTAACTTGTTATTTCTCCAGCATTGCCTACCCCAGCTTTAATAATACCAATTGTTTTGTAAAATTAGAGTCATTCCCTGACTGACTCCCTTTATGTAAAAACCTGATCAGCTGAGGAACTGTTTGAATGTCCTGCTCTAAACTATGTATAGGCACCAGTTACGTCATAACAAGACTATTTGGATAGCAACAGTAATAAGTATACTTGTTTATGTACACAGGGCAGTCAATCTGAGGCCCCAGTCAGATTTAGGTTTCACAACCTCCTGCTTCTATATAAACTCAGTACATTTCCACTCACTTTGCTTCCACTTTCGGTGGATCTCTCCTGCAATAAAATGTAAAATCTCTGTAGAATTTAGTTTACCACACTCTGGGTCTGCCCTGCATGCCCTGTCTCTATTAATCCACATCATCACGTCTACGTTAAAACAAGTTTATTTTCTGCAAACTCCCCCCCTTGACCATTAGTCCAGACCAATTAGCCCGGCGCTAACCCCTGACGTCCCCTCCCCCACACCCCGGGTTATGTGCAGACCCTGAACACATTTGGCACATTTGGCGAGTGTGTGTGTGTGTGTGTGTGTGTGTGTGTGTGTTTTCCAACCCACCCCTCTAGTCTGTCTGGCCAGACCCTCTCTCACTTACCAGGGAGAGCTGCAGGAAGACAGAGGGAAAGTCTGGGATTCCAGGCATACCTGCAACCCCTCGACCCCGCCCCCCCTCCTTTCTGAGCCCATGTGGAGTTCACACAGGGCTCATCAGGGGAAACGGAGGAAGAGCCAAAAACCAAAGAAAGCCATGACTGCTGCCCTGCATTCAACTCAATTCGTCTCTTTATAACTACATTCAATACTAAAGAAGCCTAAATAATCAACACCTGTGGCAGAGACAAAAATGGAGGTCAGAGATTATACAAAAGGACTCCAAGAGGATCAGTCCAGATATTACAGAAACAGCTTATATATAGTTTGTGTTTCTGCTTACAGAGTGCTTATGCCGTTAACAGGAAGTGAAAGCTTTACTCTAAAAGAAATAAATCCTCGATAAAAAAAAACATTACAAAAAAAGACAGCTGGCTTGAAATCAATGTTTTAGCAGCCCCATCTAACCAAATTTCAACTTCTTCTAGCACCCAATCCAATCTAATACTCTGTCAGTGACCAAAGGCAAACTGTTGAGTGTAGCTGGTGCTACACACTTTGAATCATGCTCAGATGCTACTAGGATACTATTTACAATCTGTGTTTGTACTGAGGCCAGACACTTTTCAGCGTTTGCGTATCTGTGGCTGTGTGATGCAGATACACAAGGTTCATGGCTGTAGAGCATCTGAATGTTGGTTAATGTTACTAGTTAGAGAGAAGAAACAGGATCCTACTTGAACGCAGACGTGCTCACAATAAAGATGTTGTCTTTCTTTTTTCTGGAGGTTTTTAAGGAAGACTTTCCCCCCCAGTTTCCACACAGGAAATATCTTAAAGCTCTCTCTCCCACTGAGCCTGCTCGCCCTGTGCTGAAAGGGACAGACGGGTCACTATACGCCTGAAATCTGCAGAAGTTCTGCAAAGTTCCAGGCACCTTCACTTTTTGGCAACGCACGCACGAGGCATCAACCCTGGGCAAATCCATTAGCGGGCTACTGGGAGAGCCAGCTGGAAAATGGTGCAAAAACTGCAGTCTCCAGCCAGAACCACAACTGATGAGACCAGCATCTCTAAACTTAGACGATCCACTCTGGGATCTGCATAAGTCAATACACACAGAAGTACACATGCAAACAAATACACAAAGACAGAGACACACTTTACAGAATCACACACAAACACAAGCAGAGACATACACACTTAAACAGACCCCCCCTGCAGAGACACTGGAATGCACACACTCTTTCTAAGGACCACTGCTTGGCACCATTCACAGATATGTTTTATGTCCAGAGAATTAATGAGTCCAGTGGTGTTCTGCCACTGTGTGTGCAGCCAGCGTTTCAGGGTTTTGATGAATGCATAAACAAGTAACTTATTTAATATTGGCTTAACATTTACATGAAATCGGTCAGTAATGGTTATACATATTTAGCATCTGCTGACCATTCGAAAGTGGTTAGCAGTAGGTTATTCCTAAAGGATGCCTGTCAAGTGCATTCACTTTAGTGAAGTTCAACCCTGCAGTTTCCCCCACTTGATAGGGTATGCTTGCCTCTGAAGGTTTGGACTGGATTTTACTCAATGACCAGGAATCAATTCTTTCTTTTCCTTCTTTTATTTGAAAGTTGTCGTAGCCATAAGCAGGTAAAAAACCTTAAATACAAACACAAGTAAATCAATGAAACACATAATAAACTCAGGTAACCATAATAAACATCACCATCCAACATCAAAATACTTATTTTAAATCACTGCTCACATAATTTAATTTTAAATCCTAACAACTTTAACCCTCTACAACACAATCCTACACTTAGTTTTTCCCTTTTAAACTTTACAATACATTACTTTTAACCATGCTTCAAATCTCCATGATGTTAAATGTACAACACTTTAGTTTACAATTCAAACACATGGTTTTATACAAACATTTTTTTCCTAAATATAATTACATGATTCACTTTAATATTAAAATCCACCACATTTCACAAACAAACAAACGCTCACCGACTCCTTCCTCGTTCA
>NC_060159.1:15537634-15646190 GCF_021292245.1 Micropterus dolomieu
AAAAACCTTAAATACAAACACAAGTAAATCAATGAAACACATAATAAACTCAGGTAACCATAATAAACATCACCATCCAACATCAAAATACTTATTTTAAATCACTGCTCACATAATTTAATTTTAAATCCTAACAACTTTAACCCTCTACAACACAATCCTACACTTAGTTTTTCCCTTTTAAACTTTACAATACATTACTTTTAACCATGCTTCAAATCTCCATGATGTTAAATGTACAACACTTTAGTTTACAATTCAAACACATGGTTTTATACAAACATTTTTTTCCTAAATATAATTACATGATTCACTTTAATATTAAAATCCACCACATTTCACAAACAAACAAACGCTCACCGACTCCTTCCTCGTTCAGACAAGCTTTAGTCCTGCAGTCTCATTTTTTTTCCAGTTCCTCAACACATCTTCCCAGCCTGCTTTCTATCCTGTGAATGACTCCAAATCTCCTAATTACCAGATCCCTCCCACCTGGTGACTAACTAGCTGACTGCAGCTAAGCACCACAACCAGGGAAAAAAGGGCGTGGTCTGCAGCTCAGCTTGACAATGCCATTAATAACGTCATGAGAGGATGTGAGTCATTGCTGCAAAACTCCCACATGAACACACAGTTAAGTCACCTTCTCACTCAGATGACTAGCAGAAAAAATATAATATTAAAAAATATTTCTGTATTCTATTTACTGAGAGTCAGTCGGGAAATTTTCTTAACTTCTGCCCCCCATCCGGGAATGTCAAAGGTCAGGGTCAACTACAGAGCAATAGCCTCTGGAGCTGGGTGGTATAACTTCAGTAGTGGGAAGTAACTAATTGCGCTCTTCCATTACCAGTACGAGCTCAACTCACCTCGCCTCGACTGTACTCTACTTGACTCGGTTTGGCCGTGCTCCGTTTAGTAGCCCTCAATGTAGCTGGTCGTCATAGCGATGCCAAACACAACTGCCGCGACGTAATGTTCAATGCGACACACACACCAGCGATCCACACAGCTTTCTCTTTATTTAAGTTAAAACGTTTCCGTTTAACTTAAATAAACTTTACATTACTCAGAATGTAAAGTAATGAGTAAGTACATTACTCAGAATGTAAAGACAGATAAGCGGTATGAAACCCTTACAGCTGTGTTTTCCTCTGCCATTGTTGCTGCAGCGGTCTGTGTGACGGCGGGAGCAGAGGGCTCCGTGAGCGGGTGGCTGGCCGGCCTCGGGAGGCTTCCGCCGCCACTTGCGGAGCTCCTCAACTCCAAAACTTTCAAGCACATTTTTGTTCAGCCATCACTTTTTGTAAAACTGTCAATATTCGAAATCTACACAGTTGATTTATCACCTCAAAACTCCTCAGGAGTGGATTTAGTGATGAAATTACATACGAAAACTGTAAAATATAAAACTTTCTGTTTCTGGCATAGACTGTATATAAATATGGACGTAGTATCCGTGACGTCACCCTTTGGTTACTGAAGAGCAGGGGCGAGTTCAATTTCAAAATGTTTTGCACCAGTTTGCAACGTTTTCTGATTGAACGACATGTTTCCTTGCAACGTTGCGCAACGTTCTGCAAGGGCTTCGAGGTATGTTTTCTCCCGTTTGGTGGGCGTGTCTTAGGTGTTATCCAATCAGCTGCCACAAGTTTGTAAACACAACGGCGTTAGAAAGGCAAGAAAATGCAGCGCACTTGCGTACACAGCAGGGTGTTCAAGGCACCGCCATTTCCGTTGAAAAAAACGTTTTGCTATGTTTTGTTGGCGCTGAACTCGCCCCAGATTTGAAGCCCGAATTGGGCGGAGCTGGTCGTCGCCATCTTGGCAGCGAGTCACCGCGCGTCACTCACGGATAACCATAAATGGGCAGAGAGGCAGGTCGTGGGTGGAGCTGAGGTCACGTGTTGCTGAAACCACTCCCCCCTAGCTCGGCATGACCGAGTTAGCTCATGCTAAGGAGCTAATGCTATATGCTACTCTGCGTTAGCAGAGGTTGCTATGGTGCGTTCCATTTGACATGGGAAGTCGGAATTTCCGAGTTCAAAGGTCAAAAAATCAAAGGGAACGCCCCCTTAAGTAGGAATCCCGACTTCGGAAGTCGGGAGAATCACACTACCCCGACTTTGTGATCCAAGATGGCTGTCGGGGTTTTTATTAGCACTTCTGTGTACTTGTGTCTCATAGAAATGTTCGTACACAAAGTGCTGTCCAACAGCTGTATGTGGTCGTGTTGCTACAGTGTTTAGTATGAGTAAATACCGCACAATGCGTTTTTTTTAAATCAACCGGCTTATCAAAAGCTACCCTGGCCTAGTTGTAGCCTAAACAACAGCTGGCTGAGCGAGGTTTTCCGACTTGTAACTGGAACGCCGTCAACTCGGGTGTGACGTCATTCCCAGCTGCGACCTCCGACTTCCGAGGTAAATGGAACGCACCATAATAATCCTCCGGTTCTGTATGGAGGTTGGAACCTGCAGCCGTGTTGTTACCAGTTTATGGTCATTACCAGCTCAAAGTCAAGGTAAGACACCGGAACATATTAAAATAACTCAGATATCTGTTATTGACATTATACTTCACAAGGTTTTAAATGTTTTTTAATATATAAATGTGGTGACGTGTTTTGCAACACAAATGTTAGATTTTGTTGAGACCAACGTTAACTATGAATCAGTTATTAATTACATTAATGTTTACAGCATGTTTACAATGCTTACAGCTCAAACAAACAATTTGAAGCAAATCAATTAAGATTTGAGCTCCAACCCTAACCCCCTAACCCTAACCCTACACAACGTTAGTTACGAGTCGTTTTTGTTTGATGTCACTTCAGTATGTTGACGTTACTCGTAATAAACGTAATAAGCTAGCGGTAGAGTCCTTAGTTACATGATGGAAGCTGTATAACTTGTAAAACGTTAGCCACGGCTATTATCACGTTAATTAATACATTTTATTTATAATGCACTTTAACGTTACATTTCGACGAAATCTCAAAGTGCTACAGTAGCACTAGCAGGGGGTTAAAAACAGTTCCCAAGATATAACAAAATCAACAAATAGCAATAAATAAATAAATAGTGTTGAAAGGCCTTTTGAATTCCCCACACCGCTATTTTGAGTATGTTGCTGCTGTCGGCAGGTCTGTGTGAGATTATTGTCTGGAATAGGACACTTGAGAGAGAATGGTACTTTTTGTATTTGTCACGAGATTTTAGTGATCAGTTCTAGTTGAGGATCTGATGCCTCCACGTCTGCTACTCAAAACTTAAATTGTAAGTAATGTTACTAAGACAACTGGCAACTGGACATTTGATACAAAATTGTCTGTCTTAAGAGGACAACACAAAAACATTTAAAGACTGTCTGCCTTGTTCCATTTCTCCCACTTATGTGCCATAATAGTTCTGTCATCATTAAAACACTGAGGCATCTTTTAGAGGAGCATCTCAATAAATTAGAATACCTTGGAAAAGTTCATAGTGAGCACCAGAACCAGACTGAGAGATTAAAGGCTTCAGAAATCTATGCAGGTGTTATGAGTTATTAGCTGATTAGAAAGCTCTTCTCCAGTTGACATTTCTGTATAATTTACAATACAGAAATCTATTTAGGCTATTCTAAACTTTTTATACATTTTGAGATACTGGAGTTTTTATTTCCATGGGCTGTAAACCGTAATCACCAAGATGAAAACAAAAAGGGATTGAGATGCTTCACTTTGTGTAATGAATCTACAATATATCAAAAATTCACTTCTTGAATTACGTTAGAGAAGTAACTTCTCCACAATATTCTATTTTTTTAAAGACTCATCTGTATGACTTATTATTACTAATCTGTATGACTTATTACGTTTACTTACAGAGATCTGGGATGCATCCTCAGTGTGCTGGAAGTCTGTATCTGTTGGGGTGGACTGACGTGGAAAGGCCTTCTCTCCTTCAGTTTACTTTGGGCTTTAAATATTGTTCATATTTGTATTATAGTTCCATTTAAAAAAAAATAATGGTTTATGGTTCACATTGTAATAAATTCTATATATATTAGCACTCCCTGTCTTTACTATTTACTGAAAAGCTAATCGTATACCACAGATAAAACATGAAACATTAAAGCTGAACTCTTGCTAAAGAACATCAGTCTAGTATAAGTTGAAAAGTGAGAATACTCCCAACATGTTTCACATGAAATGTTGAAAAGTAATTATGCAGTGTATTTAAGTGTGTGCAGGAGTATTTTTACCTTATACTTTAAGATAAATAAGGAGCCATACACCCAGTAACAGAACCTGAAGTTTCTGAAGAGTGCCTTGTTTGCTGCTCTGATATGTCTAGTTTAAACACAGAATAATGTGGGCACATCTAAACCATCCTGTGGGTAAGTGCTGAAACAAAGAATGAACTGCACAGAGTAATTATGAATCCCACTAGGTGTTATTTATTGTGACGTTGCAAACTCTGAGGTCTCAGAGCTGATTGAATGCACTTTTGCATTCTATACAATGTAAGCCACACAAGACCTTCTCAGAGGTCGCAATAAATGGCACAACCTGCAGGGCTTCAAAACTATTCAGTGTGCAGATAATTCCTTGTTTTTAACAACAGAGTAACTTCTCAGTCAATGTCACATTTGTCTGTTAAAGAAATGTCAAAATAAAACAGTATATAACATCATCCTTTCATTTTTTACCTTCTACTAACTATGCAAAATGTTGACCTTAATATTTTCATTTACAGCTGTTAACTATAATATATTGTTGAGTTTAAATCACACAATTTACAATTAGCATAGCAAACTGCTGATGAATGAAGAATGAGATTTTATTTTATGTATAATTAGTCTGATAAATTTTATAACAAAGTATTCCTAATACCCAAGCAATAGTTAAAAAATTTAACTCTTGTCTTGCATTCATGAAAACATCAATATTAAAAGGTTACAAATGTAAAAGTAGTTTTGTATGACTTGAAATAATGTGTTGGAAGAGTTATTATAATGATAGAATTTGTTGATAAGAACCCAGTGTCATAATTTCACATCAGTAGTGAAACTCAGGTGTGAGTAAAAAGGCTGCGCAAAGAAGAAGCTGAAGAGCTGGTAGCTGGAGCTGTTATCTCCGGTAGAGCTGGATACAGCAAATCACATCTGGATGGTTCTGTAATCAGCTCCTCTGGCACCTGTAAAGAGAACAATGGGTAGACAGTTAAGCAGCTTCTTCCAAAGTGCCATTAAGCTACTGAACTCTGAGATCACCTCAGCATGAAAACCTCTCTGGCATGTGACAGTAATTAGGGGTGGCAATGTGAAATACACTTTTTACTAATATGTGCGATGGTTTGCTGCTGAACACTGTGCAATAATAATCCATGCTGCTAGACACCTGTTGACAACTCAAATCAGATGTCATTGAACGTTTATAATAAGGATCTTTTTTTATATTTCTTACTGAACTGTACTGCCTTTTTAGGCAAATTCTAATCCACCAAACAAATTTAGAGGCGGCTCTCACACCCTCAATTTCTTGCTTTAACTAAACCATCACCCCAGTTACAGCCCAGCTACCTGTCTGTAGGCATAACGCTCATTATATGCTGACAAAAAAGGTTGATGCAAATCTCTGCAGGTAGCCTACAACATCTGTTCTGCTGAATAATGCATCGACTTCTTTAGCTCCTTATCAGATACGTCACTGATCAAACGCAGTTATCACCTCAGAGTGCTGAATCAATCATCCCCACTGATGAACCCCACAAAGAATAGTATATTGTTTTTAAACAGTACACTCAGAGGTGCACGGTTCTCCTCGGCGAGCAGGCAGAACTCTGCAGCCGCTCCCTCCTCGGCTCTCTGCCTTTAAACCCTTCGTGTCCCTCTGGTTCAGTTGCAGCTACTTATAATAGTATCTGACTAGTATCAAACTGAACAGTGACTGCGTTACAGTATGAAGCCAAATATTACATTGCTTGTTTACTGTTAACATAACGTCAGCTAACAGAGCTGAGCCTTTACTTTACAACTTCACACAGACGCCTTTTCTTCAAAGCTTTATCACCCTAATGTCTAACACTAAGGTTCTCTCTTCTTGCTGACTTATCTTTGACTACTTAAAAGCTGTGGTTAGCACACTAACTCCCGTTAACTTAGCATCGTTAGCAGCTTGGGGCTGCTCATATCTGGCTAATTAGCGTAACGAGCAAAGCTCAGAAGCTACATGCCGACAGTTATATCTGTTAAATATTGTTAACACATAAATTAAATACAGGAATTTCACTCACCAACTGGAACACGGATTTCCTGGAGGTTCTCTCTCCAACAAACCGCACAGCCTGCCATTATTCATCCGGTATCTGCATGTAGAAATGACCAAATAGCTCCAACAGGCTGAGCCTCCGAGCTCCGTGTATTAGCTGAATGAGGCTAACAGACGGCGGACCGAGTGCTAGGAGTGAAAGGGCCAGAGACGCCTGTCAATCAAAGCGGCCACGCCCCTAATAATGCATAACTTTAAGGCTTAATATCATTTGAAGGGCAAAATTAGCTATATACACTAAAACCATCTTTTGAACCAGGCTGTAAACATTATTCTGCTGTAAAATTGGGCTTTTTTTACATGGAGATGGACTCCCTTCTGCAGCCAGCCTCAAGTGGCCACTCGATGAATTGCAGTTTCAGATACTTCGTCAGCCTGGAGACCAGAAGCTTGCCGCTTGCTTCAAGTATATCCAGCTGCAGCCCGCAGACCTGACGGAAGTTGACGGAAATTAAACTTCCACATATGGATTGTCCCAGAAGACACCACGCACATAACGTGATGACGTTAATCTCGGCTCACGTACAGTATAGATCCTGATGCAAACCGTTTTATTCTTTAGAGGCCAACATCAGAACTTTAAATACACTTCTGAGAAGTTCTGAGGTGAGAAATCAACTGTGTAGATTTTGGCAGTTTGACGAAAATTTACAGCGAATTGAAAATGTGTTCCATCCATAGACTTTATGGTTCCAATGTTTTCGGGGTTGAGAAGCTCAACAAGTGCCGACGGGTGTCAATATATAGCTGCAGTAATGTTACTGGAGGCTGCACAGCAACACAGTGGAGGTTAAACCTGCCTACCGCTGTAGGGTTAACCAGTCAACATGCATACAATCACTAACTTTAGGCACTAACCCTGTGATGGTTAGGGTAAGAGTAATATGCTTCGGGGGGCTGTCAGGAATAGTTAGCGAGCTAGCTTGCCTGCGGCCGGGTTAGCTCCCAGTCACACAGACCACTGCAGCCAACACAGCAGACGTGTCCAGCAACAGCTGAACGATAGTTTTGACCTAAATCAAGATACATCTGAACAGTGGTATGAATTGAAACATTGCTTTATTATTATCATTAGGTTGTTATAAATACATATTTGCAGGAATTATAGTATTAATATACTATGATATAGTAAATATTAACGCATAATGTACACTGATCACTACGTTATCACCTATCTTATTTATTGGCTCTTTTTTTTTTAACGGCTATGTGTGGGCCGAGCGGCCGAGATAAACGTCATCACGTTTTGTGCACGGTGGCTTCTGGGACGAACCATATATGGAAGTTCAACTTCCGTCAACTTCCGTCACATTTGTCTGCAGGCTGCAGCTGAAGTGACCAAAGGAGGAGGTGAAAGGTTGCTTTCCCTAAGTGCTGTTTCTGGGCAGTTCGATCGTAAAACTGGCCACCTTTGGCAGCAGCTGAGACAAGGCTTGGTGCCTGACTGTTAAAATGACAAAGACACACTAACCAGAAATTAGCTTTCTCCTGAACAGCCTATCAGAACTCTTGGAGAGAGGGCAGGAAACCCTAAACTGCCTCCCACATGTAACCATGGCAACTGACCTCCGTCTTTGTTTAATTACCTCACATGAAAGGATATTCTCCTCTTCACGCCCAGACGTGAATTCATGAGAAACTCCAGAACACCAGAGAAAGACACTGCCCTGAATTCTTTTGTATAAACAAGGAGTACTGTCTCCTCAAAACTCAAAGTATTACCTTGTTTAATTAAATAATCTTTAAGTTACTTAAAGCCCTCCTCCAGACAGTTTTAACTGCCGTTTTTGGTTAACGTTCTTTCTCAAACAGAGAATGGGGGTGTGGTTAATAGTC
Organism: Micropterus dolomieu; assembly: GCF_021292245.1. Classification (NCBI taxonomy): domain Eukaryota; kingdom Metazoa; phylum Chordata; class Actinopteri; order Centrarchiformes; family Centrarchidae; genus Micropterus; species Micropterus dolomieu. The sequence goes on from NC_060159.1 coordinate 15,545,787, forward strand.
GGACGTAATACATTACCATGACAACCAAAAACTGACCGGCTGGAGTGTTCACTAATGATATGCTGTGGTTAACATCACTACACTGTAAAGTTTAGTACACTTTACTGTCTGGCAGGAGTAGCTATTACTTACCCATGATAGAAACTAATGTGCGCGGATCAGCTGTTATAAATCATACAGCCGATGGTCCTGTCACGCACTGCACACGATAACTCCCACTACGTTTTATGGTGCGCTTACTTTACCGCAGGGGTGGGGGGTCTATTACTCTGTTGAACTGTATGTAAAGACTTCTGATACCGTTGCCTCCGCTGCTGCTTTGGTAAAACGGCCGTCAGTAAAATGCATGTTGCAGACTGTATATAAGACGGTGGCAGGTGAAAGTGCGACGCGTCTTCTGTCAACTGTCCTCCAACACCGCACGCACAAATTCCATAATGAAAATGAACAGCACACTAAACCAAGAGGAGGAAAATAAAAAATAAAATGAAGATCCTCTGTTAGCTAACTTTCTGCAATAACTATGCTAGCTAACTACACCTGGCTAACTACAACTAAGTTAACTTAGCTAACTAAACTAGAAAGACCAACCAACAATCAGACACAGAGAAACATACCTACTGTAATTTCTAAGTAAATTACATGATAAATTAGTTAGCTAGCTCACAACGATGTTTATCGGTTTGATGCTCTGACTTAACAAGGCGTGACAGTTTTTTAACGAGGCATGACAGTGCGCCTGCGCAAGCTTGAAGAATGACGTATGACTTATGGAATTACTATAGTCATACGTCACAACCCCGTTTTAACAACTAAGCAACTTTTGCAACTTTGAGCACAAAATTAAGCTATTTGTCAAAAAATATTTGGCGAACTATGTGGGTAATCAACATTGTAAGAAAATGACTCAGAAAAATATGAAATATCATAGAAATGTCAAAATACACTGGAGGGGGGCTTTAACAAGTCCACTCCATTTGAGTAGTTATGTTACCATGTTGTTGATATTTGTTGTTGAAAAGAATCTAAATAAGTTAATTTTGCAGTGTTTTCATTTTCAGCAAGGATCCCTGACATTTCTTCATTTTATGTTGTAGCCAATGCTTTGTTCCCAACACTTTCTGACACTTCCTTTAGAAATGATATGAAAAAAGAAATTTTATCCTATACTACTCGATCCATTTTCCAGCTCGAATTTAATGTTAAATAACTAAACTCCTCAGTTCTTAGGTCAAGTGGTGAAGCTCAAAGTTGAATATCTACTCCTCATGTAACCAGAGCTCCCCCAAGTGGACAAAATAAGTATTACATGCCATCGTTCTGAAATGCCGTTTAATGTATAAATGTCACTCTGTATTTACCTGTTCATAATCTGATGCCATTCGTGTATCTTGCTTATATTCTCTAAGTAAGAATGTGTAACAAGACGTTAATGTGTAGCATTTATTTCACCTTAGTTATTTAATAAATTTCACCGTAATCACAGGAATTGTGTGTGTGTATTGTCTAACTCCAAGTCCCTGTCACGAGAATTTACTACTTCGATATGAGACTGACTGATTTAAGATAATTGAGTGATTATTAACTGATCATTAGTGAATAATTGTATAATTATTAAAATGCTACCCAGAGGTCCGGAGACTCTGGGTGAATTAAATCTCCGGTGGTGCCCTTTTTAGTTAATGAAGTTAATGAAATATTATGAAATATTAATTTTCATAATTTTATCAAAATCATACGTAGACATGCTACACAATGGAAAACCAAACAAAGGCGAGTCGAGTCGAGCTGGTAGTATGCAGTGGAAAAGGGGCTTAAATTTTTTAAGTACAAGTTTCAGGTACTAGTATTATAGTATTAAAGTATAGGCTGTGCGGAGATTAGAAAAAACATAATTAATCTTAATTACCTAAGATTAGACTGATTAACAGTGTATTAAGTAGTTTTAAGTCCCCTTTCCTCGACTGACTACAACATTGAAATGTTGCATCCATGGTAATTTATCAGTAATAATAATCCAATAAAACACAGAGTTTAGAATTTATCTGCATAATAATAAAACACAAAACATTATACTTTAATGGAAAAACAGGATTGTGCTGGTGAGATGCTTAAAAAATATTAAAGGTCTGAATAGTCCTTCCATCACTGGTGCAGTACAGCCAATCCTAATGTAGTTGGAAAATGGCACAGGCACAGGCCAGTGCTTCTTAGTGTCTCAAAAGGCTGTTTTTTTTAAACGAAAGCAGTTTTTCCTGTGTAAAGCCAACACTCATGTCCTCAAGATATTTCAGGAAATAATAAAAAGAGATTCCCTATCCTTTAGCATTGTTCTCATCCCGAATGAAAGACAAACATTGAGTGAGCTCCTGCTGCTGTTATGTTCATTGTGACCACACAGTTAAGTGCAAAATACAAATCAATTAAGTTTTCTCCAAATACAGTAAGTGTTACCAACTGTATACTGGGGATGCTGTTTGTTTCTTTAAGGATATGACAACAGTAGCTTCTTTGAATATGCTGAAAGTTCAGTGATTCGGGCCAGGCTGAATATTCACATAGAGATGATGAACGCATAAAGTAGAGGCCCAAAAAATAAATATCAAAATAATATATTTTTGGGGGGAAATGTCAAAGAGGCTGGGTTGTACTGGTTGTAATCGTGAAAGTGAATGTGAAACAGTGGAAAAAAAGTAAACAAGATGACTGTTTCGTTTCCTTGGTAAGTACTATAAATTTGTCACTGAGATATTACAGAACTTCTCATAAAAATCCCCCATCTAACTACCATCTTACCGTACATAACTAACTGTAAGTGTGTCAAGGAAATACACATTTACATGTCAGCCACATAATGGGTAAATGTCAAAATATCATAAACCGTCTGACCCAAACCCGTCACCTTGATTGAATCTTTCCCCTACATCTCCTTTAGCTCACCTGTTCATGTTTTGTGAGGCGTGTTTTATTGTGGATGTCTGAGGAGACCAGGTTGAACTGGTGTTTCTCAGCCAGTAACCTCAGCAAGATGACCACCGTCCGGCTGCCACACTTCCCAACACGGTTATAAACTACCTGGCTCGGGAAGGGGAGCACCTGCGAACACACACACACAGAAGGAGAGAAGAAATCGTGATATAGATCAAACTGAAAAGTTTTTTATGTTTTTCTCATTGGTATTGGAACATAACATTTTCACAAGCATGTTAATATCTTACTATTATAAATTTTATTGCTGTGTGTTGTAATTGTAAAAAAAAACCCTGTGACATCTGTTTCTCACATCTACTCTCCCTGGTGCTAAACCCTGCAACATATTCCCTTTTAACTAGGAAACACACAAAGATTAAGTGGAGGCATGTAGGTTTGTCATTGTATGCTTATTCCTCCACTGATCTCAATGAGTCAGACATTCTGCTGAATTCTCTGCAAAGCAATAATGATGCAACTTTTTACTGTTTCATCTCACACCACAGACACACACACACACACACACACACACACACACACACATGCTCACAGCTACAGCATATGCACGTACACAACTTATGACTCACCAGTTGAACTCAACTCAGAAGCTCAGCCATGATTCAGAGACTCAAATAAAATGGATGTGAGTGTGTAAAACATTTCTCTTTGAAAACCAGGCTTGTTACAGTAAATCTTTGCTTGCAAGAATAAGGAAATGTTTGCACAAGGGCAGCTAGAATGCACTAACTTGGCAATTATCCTTCAGTGCCTAAACAGTTCAGTGGCCCCTTAAAGAGGTGGTATTATGCTCATTTTCAAAATCCTATTTAGGGGTTGTACCAGAACAGGTTTACATGGTTTAATTTTCAAAAAACACCATATTATTTGTCATACTGCACATTGCTGCAGCTCCTCTTTTCACCCTGTGTTGAAGGCTTCATTTTAGCTATGGAGTGATACATCTTGTCTCTAAATGATCTTTGTTGGGAGTCGCACATGCACAGTTCCTAGTTAAGGACTACTAGCCAATCAGAAGCAAAGAAGGGCAGGTCAGCGAAAAGACGGTAAACAGCTTCGATTCAGCTGTAGGCTACATGTTGCCTACCAGCTTGGACTGGAGCAAGAGTTTCAGAGTGGTGAGTTATTAATCTGTAACAAAAGTATCTTTCATCCATAAACTTTTAACTGAGCTCTGTCTCTACATCACAGTAACAACTTTATGTCCATTGACTGCTTGGAGGGTAGCTGGTGTTTGGAAGGGAGAGGAGAGGTGTGCTGCAGCTCAGTGTTTTTCCACTGGTGTTTTTGAGGGCGTGTCGGACTAGTTGCTCGGCGAGCATTATGACACGTATTTTCATTGTGACATCACAAGAAAGGGAAGTAAGGGCCGGACTACAAACTAGCTGTTTTCAGGCAGTTCAGAGCAGTGTTTTCAGTGGGAGATGGTAACTCCCTTTGGGTTCGGCTTTGGGCTTTTTCACTTTGCAAACCTAGTACATGCACATATATATAACTCAATAAAGGAGAGGGGAAAAGCCAAAAACCATAATACCACCTCTTTAAGAATGAAGGCTATCCAAGCGAATTTACCAGTGAGGACAAGAGTGACAGGGGTTGAACATTTGACAGACTGTGTGTTTGGAAGTAAGTCTGACCGACTCAATTAACTAGTTCTCTGGCTCATGAGGTGGCTAGTTTTATAACTTGGGCTGAATGACTGACTGATTGACTGTTGCCAGATTAACCTGTTTCTCCGCACTGACCTGAAATTATCATTCATCTTTAGTTAATTGCGGTGCTCTTTAGCTCTGGTGCTGCAGACAGCAGTTTCCACACCACAGAGCTCAGCGTGGCCACACATACACACTTGCTGATTTTGCATTGTTTCCTCCAAAAGCAGCAGTCCCACCCAAGCACACGGTCAGTATAAACTGTGAGAGCCTCTCTGAGTGTCTGTCAGATCCAAGTAAAAAGGCAGAGAAAGAAAACAACAGGGCAGAGAGTGAAGGAGCCAGGGAGGGAGAAAGAAAGAGATGGAGTGGGGAAACTTGTTGAAAGAGTAAACACGTCGTCACTGTATCGATCCCACTTCACGTTTGTTTTCCCCAAAATCAGAGCATTTTACTGGATGTCATTAGATTACATAATAACAGGGTTGAGAGAGTACAGATAATGTATTTTTATGAATACAAGTATATTCAGAGCAGCTTCTGATTAACCCATACCAATTTCAGGCTTAAAAAACTAATTTATGGTTAGCACTGCCCCCTCCGTGTAGCCTACAAATACAGATTTTTCGATTTGTTGAACAGATACAGATACAGATAGTGGTGTACTCACTCATCCCTGATATCTAATAGACTGAACCGGCTTGACACTAATGTGAATATTAGATGCATGCGTACATTTGTCCCAGGACGGAGGAGGGTTAGGGTGAAGTTGAATAACAATTCACAGGTGATATCTGTGCTTACACAAGCTTATGCAAGTTTTGTTGACAGGCATGCTTCAGCTTGTGTCACCTGCTGGAACGTTGTCATCGCTTACAGTAAAACAATCTTGTACATCAGATATTGTTATAACAGATAATATGTTCTTGGCGTTCAAAAACAACCCCCCCCCAAAAAAAAATATTGGTAGTATTGGAAATTTCCCCAGGAAACGCTTTTGACTTAATAGAAGATGGTTCACTTGGACAACATCCCGACATTCCTCAGTGTTTGGCAAGTAACTGCAGACTTCTCAGCTTATCACAATGACGCCAATGAAATACATGCAGTGTTTTGCAGGACACCATTCCCTGCTGATATGATGACAAATGACTGTGTCAAACCTCAAACAGCCGGGTGTTGTATAACACAAGAATAACATCAGAGATGCCATCAAAAGTCCAAATCTCCCATCGGCATTGACAGCACTGAAAGGGCAACCTTTCAGTTTGTGCTATTGTTGTTCCCACTCTGTAGATCTTAGGTTTCTGATGCACGCTGTGAGAAATGTTTGCAGTGTCTGCCAGTGAGGGATTCTGTCAATAGTCCATCCACGGTATAAAAAAGTATTATGTAACAGCCAGGGCTGTATTCCACATTGTCTGATCTGGGTGCTCCGCTCCCTCTCCAGAGTGTCAGGCTGTTGTTGTGGTATTTACAGCTCTGATGCTAGTGAGCCAATATCAAGTGGACTTTGAGGAGATGAGTAGTCCTGTATCTTTCCTCTCTCTCTCTCTCTCTCACGCTCTCTCTTCCACTTTCTCTCCTCTTACATTGTCAGTGTCCTTTCTTTTCTAGCACCCTTCCCACACACTTGCGTAAAAAAACCTGCAAACTCCTCATGCTGTTCTGAGACATTCAGAGATGAGACATCGGCCATATACATAAATTATGATCTCTGGGTTCATTGCCCTAAACAGTCAACTGCTCATCCCACGCTGAGTGTAGAACAGCATGGTAGGGTTGCAGTCAGGGCACAGTAGAGATTCCCAGCTTCTTCCTGTTATTAATGATCTATCCATTTATCTCCACTCCCTCCCAGAGAAGAAGAGAGGGAGGCTAACTGCTCTAAGTAGCTGTGACAGTGGATCTTCCATCCAAGTATGTTTATGTGAATTAAGATGAATTGATTTTCAGTGGCTGAGAGGAAATGGGAAACTGACAACATTTCCTTCAGCAACCAATAACTTATCAAGCTTGCATGGATATTAGAATGTGAATTGGATATTTTTGAGTGCAAATGTCTTTTGTTTTGTCTTCTGGTTTAATTTATAACGGAAGGCATTAGCTCATAACATCATCAAAACTCTTCTAACACCCCTCAGTTCTTTAAAAGGCTCTTCAAAGGTATTACTTTTTTTTTCTCCTTTAGATCAGAAGAAAAATTATCAGTTTTTTTCTACATTTCAAAGTTCTTCTAAAAGGACATGTCTTCTGGCATTGCCTTAAAAAGTGGATGAACAAAATTATATAGAATAACTCTTGCTATAAATTGTCCTGTTTAAGATTTAGTGCTAAGGCAAAAGGAATTGTGGGAAAACATGACAGGAATGTTTATATTGAGAAGCACATTTTACACATATGTAAAAGTGTAGGGGGGACATACTTGTCATGCTTCCATACACATTAAGACTCATAACTCTATTCTGAGAGTGGTGTGGTTTTTCCAGAGGCTCTCATTTACGTTGAGCTTCCAACTCGACTTCTAACCTTTTCCTACATATACCAGAAACTCAGTCTTCTGCATGCACTACACATGCTGCAATGCGACCGGCAAGATCAATCGCAGCTGCAGCAGGAAGTCAATAAAAACATAATGAGAGATGTGGTGCTGTAGCGTTTGCCACTGACATGACATCAGCATTGTCTGTCTGGGAGATGAGATGACAACAAATATGCAGTCAATCAAAGGTAGCCAACTGTGTCTATGGATGCTGTGTGTAGTTAGTAAAGAATGTAAAATCACAACATTTCAAGTCATACAGCCAGAGTGAAAGGAAGGTGGGAAAGAATAGCTTATTGATTTTAAACTTCGGGAACATGGTGGGGCTTTAGAAATAAGGTTTAAGTTTGTTTGGTCTGGGTCACATAAATACAACAGAAGAACAAAAACAACAAAACCTATAAATATGTGATATGTATATTTATATGCATATATATCATCAAGCAAATAACATGCAATGATTAAATTGGTTGCCATGTTTTCCTTGATAGTAGTAGCCCATTAAAAACTGAGATTGTATGCAGCATTGCATTGAGTTTCATTGGTTGATAATGTTGTGTATTTCGCTTGTATCTTTACTCAAGCTCCTTCAATGCATTATCTGTGATTAATGGTCAATTCAAACAACTGGGGGTTTTCAGCCCTGAATAGTGTCAGGCCGTGAAGAGTCCAAACAAGCTCCACCAGTCTCAGAACAGGGCGCCAGCACTGCCTGTAGCCTGAGAGGCAAAACCTGGGACAAAATTAAAGCGTAAAGCTTATTGTTGTGAGCTGACAGTAATAACTGAAGGTGATCCAGAGATGAGCGTATACACATTTTTACTCAGAGTGATATGCAGCCTGCTTTCATCACTAAACAAAATCTGGAAAGGAATGTTTTATTCAAAAGCTGGAGAAACGTGTTCAGTAAATTAATCTTTGTCAGTCCCCTCTGCTTCTTGGAGACTTTCCCCTCCATTAAAATCACACTTTTCTGCGTCAAAATAAATTCCAGAGCTTCTGTGTTTGTACAATAATGTAAATATTCAGAATTGCTCCAGGACACAGTCAAGCTGTTACATTCCCAGCTCTATCTCCAAAGGGAAATGACGGAAACTATTTGTAATTTATTGGACTTAATTTCCATAAAATTTTGGGGAGCGCATATGATGCTGAAAGCTTGGCATCAAACCTACAATATGTATAAAATTAATTGGCATTGTGAGTTTTTTTACAGGGAATGATTTCGCCTGAAAACTGGCATCAAGCAAATTCCAACAAATAGTCCACAGTGTTCCAGTCAGCCACAGTTTGTTTCATATAAATAACGCTTGACTGTTATCTGTACGAAACAAGCCCTGTGGTTGCCCAGTTTAGCTTAGTGGCCAGAACAGATTTTTCAAAGTAAACACATAACTCATAAACATAGCCCAGATGTGACCTAACATACTGTAACAGCTGCTCACATCGGCCACAAACAAACCTGTAACCAAACTAGATGAAGTCTCAGCTTAGCTACGTGCTAAACGCTACACACAAACCAGAGAAAAAACACAGGCTCTTCGATCAGAATGGCTGAAAAAATAGAAGAATGGTATTAAATAGGCGAGGAATGAGGTGAAAATGAGGTAGTGATTGATTAAAGAGGGAGATAATGAACAAGGGGCAGACAGAGAAAGAAAGAAGTTGGCAGAGACAGAAAGAGGGAGCACAGGGGAGAGATAGTCACGCAGACATGCAGCTGGATGAATACAAGGCCCCTGTGTCAGCCCTGTATGTGTGTGAGAGAGTGGGTTCAGAGCATTACTGTAGCACTGAAGCCAGGTCCAGTTGGTATTTAGAGGGAGTTTGCACGCAGCTCCCTCACACAGACCTAACCCTTATCCTGACAGGACTGGCTTGGAAACGTAGGGCAGCACATTGGAGACAGAGAGGTTAGGGGGAAAAAATGTAAGCACAAAAAGGGGAAAATGGGAAATAACGCAGATACAGAGATGGACACAAAGACTTACTCTTGGAGCAGGGGGTCCGTGGTCGTCCAGATATGTGGATTCACCTGCAAAGACAACAAAGCATACATGTCAGGATTCTGACTTACAACCGCTTACGCCATAACTAAAAAGAAATAATGGGCATCAAAACAACTACTTTACATCAGCACAAAGACAAAGGTATTTGAACTGTGTGTTGCTAGTTTGAGAACCCCAAAGATGTTGCGAATGTTGTGAATAGGCTCATGTAATCAAAGTGTTTCAAAATCTCACGTACAGTTCCCTGAAGTATATGTATGAAAAGTTATCTCTCTGCTCTTCTCAGCTAAACAATCTGCCTGCTTTAATTAGGCGTCAATGTCCAAAGAGAATTATGTACTTCCACATTTGGCCATTTGGATTTTTCAGATAAACTGAAAGATGACGTGTCTGTTTATAGGTTGAGGAAATTCTCTTAACTACTACTTAAAAAATAAATAAATATATAAGCCATTAAAAAGCCATTGGATTAGCTGACCCATGCACTGCCACAAAGCTGAAAACAGAGTTTTTCTTGGCTCATGAAAAAAAGATGATGTCTTGGGGACACATGGTACAGGAAACTGGTGCCTCTTAAACTCTCCCATGTCCCCGACTTAAGGTCCCAGATCCCCTAATATGAAATGTATTATTTAATTCATTAAAAATTAAATGGAAATGGAAACAAGCCAACTTGAATGCCACATCTATTCCCTGTCAATAATCTATTTGTTATGTCTGTTACATGTGGTTTTGCAGTATTGCTAACCTCAATCATTATAGGATTTTGTTGGCATGAAAGCACCATTCTTCCCACATTAATCAGATTCATTCATCTTTAGTCCCACTCCACATTTTACCCCCTGCCACACCCTAAGTTTCAGCAACAACAGGTGGCCCTTGACTTGAAAACCCACACCCCAACAAAACAAACTGCCTCTCATCCTCTGCCACAGTCATGCAAAGAAAACAGCCTGGCTCTTCTGCATTAAGTCCGAGGACATCATGAAGAGACTTACAACTTCTTTATACAGTATATTGAACACTGCAAAGCTGTTTTATGAGGTCACAATGGAGCTCTGTGCCTGCATTTCAGCCCACTCTTTGAATCCAGGCCCTGGCTTCAGACAGCGGCCTCTTCTTTGGCTGCCCGTCCAGACACACAGAGACACATCAACTCCCATCGCATTTACAAGCCTCAGGTGATTCGCCCAGGAGTAAGGGAGAAAGACAAATTGGAGAGCGTGGGGGGAATAAAGCTATAAAACGAGGAAATATTACATAAGAGAACAATCTCTCCTTGTGTCTCTGAAATGTTATCCAACACACAGATGAAAATAGCAAGAAATGATGCATGAACACACCCATTGGTTTATAACCAGCCAAAGTTTCCCACTTGGCACACACTTGTTGTTATTGTACAGTATGATAGTGCTGGAAGTGTATTAAATAACTTTGTAAGTACTGTTTATACTTAAGATAGTGGTGTGTAAGCTTGAAGTAATTACTCTTACACTGAGATCCAATCTGCCTTGGTTTTGCTCTGTTACAATATCACATACAGACACACACACACACACACACACACACACACACACACACACACACACACACACACACACACACACACACACACACAGTTCCTGAATAGAACCTCCTTGGCTTCTAGTGTGTGTTGTGGCTCATTAATTCATCGGGCGCTGGATACTGACACAGCTGCACTACACTCACCCTCAGGTGTTTCTTAGACTCTCTCTATCTGTGCATCCGTCTTTGTCGCTCTTTCATGACTTTACACAGTTTTCCTGAGGAATGCTGAGGGAGGCACGTGTTTGCAGCTCTTCTCCGAGGCATTTGAGGTCAAAGCGAGGCAAGGATGCAGAGAGCGAGACATCGCCGTTCCTTCCTCTGTCATCCATCATGGATAACCACCCCCCATGACCTCCAACCCCTCCCCGTGTGTGCTTCTCATTAGCGTTTTGGATAGGGGATTGGAACTAATTTTTTCCAGGGCACGAGGCTCGTAAAAGCAAACAGCTGCCCTCCACCCCCACCACCCACAGAGCAGAATATGAACTTAGAGAGCCACTGCACAATGCACTGTACTCATTGACCCCATCGTCCTCTGACGCACTGTTAGAAGTCAGCGAGGAGGGTGAGACTTTCATGGGATAATATTTTCAATCCAAAACTGAGCAAAACAGGCTCCCAAAAAGTCTTACTGTACATTGTGGCTGCATTTTATTGTTCTCTACATGATTTATTACTAATCTATAGTTTGGTAACTATGACTTCACTCTGCTGCACCCTACACTGCACCATGTGTGGATCCAAATGCACAGGAAGAACCTTCAAAACCAGCACAGCATTTAACCATTTCCTTACACTTAGTTATGCATATGCAGTACAGACTGGTGAGAAGATAAAGGTAAAAAAACGAGTGGAAACACATAATGAATGCAGATGCGCTCAGAAAATATGCATCCACTGAATGGTTGGTTGAGTATGAAAATGATGTGAATCTTATGTTATGGTCCTCATAGTCACCAGACTTCTTCTAACACCCACTGTGTGCATGGATAGATTACCTGGGCCATACAATAAATAAAATATAAAAAGTCATTAAAGAATCGAGACATAAAGTATCGCTGGATAGGTGGATTTTGTTACCTTTAGACAGAGCCAGGCTAGCTGTTTCCCGCCATTTCCAGTCTTTGTGCTAAGCTAAAATAGCTGGCTGCTTGCTTCATATTTAGTGTGAAGTATTCACAGATGTTATCAATCTTTTCATCTAACTCTCGGCAAGAACGTTAATAAGTGTATTTCCCAAAATGTAGAATTTTCGCTTTTAAAAATGTTGAAATATGTATGAAGATAGATCAGCTGCTGGTGAGGAACTGAGGTGTGCCATTATGGATCTGGAAAAAGGATTAAGACAGCCTCTATTCATCTCCAGCACGAACCAAATTGTTTCAACCAACAACAGAACCTCAGAGTTAAGGCAAACAATTGTAAACAATGTGGGCAGGTGCTCTGTCAGCTGTCCAACACCGAAAGAGGGAATGTCTTATGGAAGACTGATGTTTAATCTCTCTAGAAGAGTTCCAGAGAATTGTAACATCTATGCCAAGGAGCACTGAAGCTGTTCTAGTGCTTGTGGTGGTCCAACACCTTACTAAAACACTATTGTTGGTTTTCATTTGTTACTTATCTGTGTGTAGTACTAGTAATAACATTATATGGGTCATGAATGATCAATAGGAGGAATGGTCAGTGCAAAATGTTCATTTAAGGAGTGAGGGAAAAATTCACCAATTAAACAAAGGTCATTGTCACCTTAGAACACACCCCCATGTTTATAATGTGTGCGTGAGTGTGTGTGTGTATTTGAGTGCAATTGAATCAAAAACTAACTGGAGTGTGGGTATGCATAGGGATGTAGCTAAATGGTTAATTGGATTACTGTGTCACAAGATCCACGGACTCGCCTCTGGCTAAGAGCAGCTGCACAACCATTCCTAAGCATAATTATGTAATCAATACAGCAAGTGAACCAAAAACATCCAGAAATGTTAAAAGAATATATATAAAGCAGACTGGGGTATTGACAATCTGTGACATTTGGGGATGACAAATTAGAGTGTTACTTCCACTCCACACAATAGATTTTCAAAGGACTTTTTCTTCACTAAATTAAGAAAAACTGTGTAGTAAATAAAAGCATATGATCTGCACAACAAGACGTCTCCACAAATCAACACGTTTTATGATTTTCTGAACAACATGTGCAAACAATAAGTAAAAAAAAAATACTGTACATCTTCAAGCTGTAATGTTAAGCAATGTGATTTATAATGCAAAATGTAAAAACTCTGTGAAGCTGATTATTGCCATAGATGTTATTTTCAGTCAAAGAGTCAAAAATCCAACAGGATTTAATTACTGTGAAAGGAATCCATAGCTCAAACTCACTATTTTTCCCACAGATCTTAGGACAACAAACTAAAACTTTACTCACTGCACAGCAAACCGCAAACATCTATATTCTATATGTGCACAATAACTATAAGTAGGGCTGGGTATCGCTACTTGATACCTTTATGGTATTGACTGAAAAAGCCAAGTATCAAGTACAATCGAAACGTCTCCAGTCAAACCAGTACTTCAATAGATACCTAGGCTTACTTTTTGTAACCAGATCGCGTCAAAAAATTACTAGGCCTATTTGTTTGACTTTGCTTGCAGACAAACACATAAACAACACACTGAAAGAAAGAGAAGAGCGTGCCTTTTTTTCCTTATGTGCCTGCACCATAAACTGTATAAAAAAAGGCCTGCATGTGCCAAGTCTATGCGTGATTTTAACAGTCTTAGGCACGTTTTTGTCACTGTTGCAAGTTTATCACCAAAAGCTTGGCTCTTCTGGTATCATTTAACACTTCTCTGTATAGTTTTACTTGCTATTCACATCACTTGTCACTGATCGATGACTACGTTCCATCACGTCAATTAAACGCTTGTGGCGCAGCAGCAATCTGCTGATGTTACTCACGCAGTGTCAGTGTAGTTGGTTTGATCAGCTGGACGTGCAGCCTCTCTTTTCCTCTGTTTGCTTCTTTAGTGTAGTTAAGTGACTTGTCTACAAAAGCACTCGTGGTGGTCTTTCAATTCAGTTTATAGATCGAAAGTTAACAAAATAATTTTCCGTTGTTTACTTTCAACACACATATCAAAAAAATACCTTAAATTCATTCCCCATCACTTATTTGGTCACTAAACTATTTCACTAATCATTTGTTTGTTGTTAATTCAGAAAGCTGTACAACCTGTTTAGCTGCTTTTTCTGTCTGTAATGAAGATGACAATGCTATTGTTAATCCCACCTACAAAGCCATTATTAGCCTGGTTGTTTTTCCAACCAGGGTGTCAATGCACACAACGACAGAGACTGAAGACAGAGATCTGGAAAGTGATTCAGAGGTCTGGAACCAGAAATGTGATGTTGAAAATGGTACACCTTTTGTGTTTCTGAGTAGAATATTGTAACAGGATACATACTCTTTGGTGTGGAGAAAACATAGCATGGGTCTCTAAGAAATGTATATTATCAGTACTGAAAAAAGGTTCGTAACATGACCTGACTGTTGAGAAAACTGTTGGCAGTTTGTTGCAACTGTAGAGATCTCTACATTTGTACGGGAGTAACCCATCAGGCTTTGACCGAATAATCCCAGAACAAGTCCTTCAAGTTCTGGAATTTTCCCTTTGGTGTTGGCCTGCTGCAGGAATGCTACAGTAAGTTTAGGAATTTCATAAACATGTATTTAGGGTATAGACCATTTAATTTGCTTTGTGAAATCTAGCTAAGTAGAGCTTAGGAAAGAACACATCCCAGAATAGGCCGAGGTGGGAGCGGAAACCACACAGGAATGGCTGTTGAGAATACGGCCAAGAGGAGAGGCGCAGTTTTGAGGTTAAGGGGCCTTCGCTTTGCTGCGGGACATGACTCAAAGCAAAGATGGAAGGTTGCAGAGCTGCTGCCCTGGAATGTTCTACAAGTATGTGAAACCAGATTACAGGTTATGCAGACTGTGAAGACTAAACTCTCTCATCCTTAACCACATCCTGCTGTAGTTTCTGTTTCTACCAGAGATGAAAATGAGAGAATAAAAGGTGTGTGCTCACTTCAAGTCCCTACTGACTTTGTTACAGGGATGTAGAGGATAGATTTTAAGTAAAACATGGACAGAGTGGAGAAAGGAAAAAGTGTGAAAGAGTTTGGATAGATAAGACAAATAGATTTCTCATGACAGTCTGCACGCAGTTGAAAATTACATAACTTCTGCCTGACCCAGCTGTGTAACACACACCCAGTTAAATTTAGACTTCCTTACTAAACATTTGTGCCATAATAGAGAGCAAACAAAGTCAGTGTGTAAGGGTTACATACATGCTTTTCTGTGAGTGTTTGTCGGTGAAATGTGTGTGTGTGGTCACCTAACCCTTTGATTTGGAGTGTGGGAGTGGCCCTCTATTAAGAACCATAGCTCGACCCATCTACCTAATTACAGAAGGGAGTTTAGCTAAGGGTCAGGGTCTCCACCCTCAACGCCCAGTTCCACATTGCCTCTCAGTCACTCGAGAATCAACAATGGTCAGACAGCTTTTGTGATATAAATATAAAGGCTGTGCCACTGTTATTGTAGGTGCCCAAATGCCGAAACCTGGTAGGGAGACTAATTTATGGACTTCTTGCTCCCCTAAAATTTTGGTTAGTGGAGTAGTACTGTAAGAACATACGCACATGAATACAGATGCACAGGGGTTTGGAGACTTCAGGATGACTGTCAGCATGTCATTTGTGGACACCAGTGGTTGCCACAGTGTCTGCTGTACGACAGGGACGTACGACTAAACTGATGACCCAGCAAAGCAGTGTTTTCTCTGGTGGCAGTGCAGCCAAATGCCCAAAAGTAAAAAATAAAAGACTTACTTTGTGGGACAAGCATTCCCAATGCTTCTGTTAAGAAAAGAGGAAACAGGAGCGGCTTGTATAATCCACATGAGTACTTGTATTGTCATGTTTTCAAAATAGTCAAGGGGGTAAACTACTGCCATAGTTGACAAATATGCCATGTAGCAACCCATAGCATTCATATCTGACACACTTTGAAGTAATGAACAAATTCCTATCAAATCTGGCACGTTTTGTTAGATCGGGGCTGTATTTAGCCGCCAGTGCATTTCAAAATTTATGTTGAAAATAACGCACTTTGAACTGTCACCCTCAAACTACCATCAGAAGAGTTCCCACTTGGCAAAGTTTTTTATTTACAGGACCCAAATTGGAAGAGGCAGTCGATGAGACTGAATGAAGCAAAAGCAAAGTGTGTAAAATCAAATGTGGCAGTCTGAGCATGCAAAGTGACCACATGAGGGGTAGTGGAGCATCACCTGCTTTAAACCCAAAGGCCATGGTGCTGCAGGATAACTGAATTTAAAGTTTAAGGGAAAAGAGGATTTCCATCATTTTCAGAATCAAATTTCACAGCACAGGGCAGGCACTGCTCTTCAGGTGCATGGCAGAAACGGATGTTTCTGCAGTGTAATCAATTTAATTTAGGTGAGTAAACTACATAGAGTGTTTACTTTTGTCTCAGCACTGATTTCTACACAAAAACTGGTATGCATCCTGACCTCGTCAGACCCTACTCTATCTGGCAGGCTGTCGCAGAGTCTTTGAGAGCTGACTGCCTCTTGAAATCAGGTAGCTTTGAAATGAAGAAATGAGCCATGAAGTAGAAAATTGGGCAAACTAGAGGTCTGACGCCACACAGTCAAAGTAGGAGAAGTAATCATTCATCAGCAGTGATGCGAGTGCTCTTTCTTCAATATGATATCCTGCAAGCGTGAATGGGATCAGGGATTTCCGGTGAACTGTATGCTGTATCAGCTAATTCTGGAAGAGTCATTTCCCCCTCAGAGAGCACCAGAGTGCTTGTGCAGTTTGTACGTACCTCGTCTCGGCTTGTAGACATGTGGGCATGACACCAGCTGTCTTGTTAGCCTGTCCTTATGGATAAAGCTGCAGGAGGCCATTTTGACTGACCAGTGATTTTTCCCACACTCCCCTACAAAAGAAGTCAAATGGAGGGGACCTTTTAAGTCTTACTTTTTTGATTGATAAAAAAAACTGAATAAAAAAACATTAATATCCACTGGGGCAGAGGGGGAAATTCACATTAGTTGATGTGACTAAAACAGCTAAAGATGCTAAGGAAAGCTAAGAAAAGAATGTTAAAAAAATGTATAAATGTATAAGTATGGTAGTGTGTTCAATGACCAATATATGGTATGTTTTGTATGAAACTGCACATTATCTTGTCAGCAACACACAACGAGATAGAAAATACACTTTGAGCCAAAGTAAAAAAAAAAAAACTAAAATCCATGTAATTTCTAAATATTTTAAGATATAAATAGTGGTAGACCCTTGTACAACAACAACAACAACAACAACAACAATAACAGCCGCAGCAGCAGCAGTTAAACTTCAGCACCCAACTCATTAAAACCAACCACAACTGGGCAACTACCCGGCCTCTGTTGCTTTGCACCAGCTCTTTACTCATAAAACAGATGCCAGATGTGGAAATGCATTGTGCATAAATGGCTGGGGCCCACAGTTACACACATTGTCTGCTGGTGACATCTGTGCCATACACAAGTGGAAGTGGAATGAAAACTTGTGGTTTTAGGGAGTAAATTAAGTAGTTGTCTTGTTGTAAAGATGAATTACCACCAGCGAGATGTTCTTTAAATACACATTATTATTATATCTGTCATCTTGGTCAGACAAGTCTTTTTATGAATAAGAAATGGTTGTCCAATTAGCTTGGCTAATTGGCAGCTATGGCTGAGTATGACCTGACAAACATACAGTAAATTAATTTTACTCAGCAGCACCGTAACTGAAATTGGAGTTTGGTTGCCTTTAAAAACAAACCTTTTGTACATGCATTGGTATGGAGTTGTTGTTAATTACAACAGATGGTCTTAGCGTATGAACTATAGCTAGATTAAAATACCTAACATTAACACAATTATTTTGTTGTTTATACCAGTGTTTTTTCATTCTTTTTCATCTTGATTGGGAGCTCTTACTGTAATATTCTTATAATTTACCATCACATTGGTTCTGCTGCAGAGGGCTCTGCCTGAGTGAAAGAAGCTTAAAAAAAGCCCTGCTTTAATTGTTTGTTTACAATACATCTCTCTTGGCCCTGAGCCTCAGCCAAGCTAAATCAATTTTGAAAGAATCTTTTTTAGCAACACATACTTGTTTATGACTGAAGCATATCCCTGTTTTTTTCCCGTTATATGTATCCCCTCTATCTGATAATGGTTATCCTCATGGAGTGTGCGGCACCCAGTGCTGCTGAAATAGTGACTTTCTTGTGAAGTGTCACAACTATCTGGTATGAAAATTCCCCTTTTTCATCACCAGCTTAAGCAGAATATTCCCCAAAAAGCACTTCCTGCAGATCTAACTGGTAACAATTAGCAAGAAAAAATCAGAGGAATTGGAAAGACAAACTCCTTTCATCAGGGCAATGTCAACTGAAAACAGACAACAGCCGGTTATGGGAACTACAATCTACACCCTTGTTTTAGGATTCAGTGGTGATGCTGCTGAGTCACAAATGGCATGCTATAGATAAATCTGGAAATACACAAAGAGCTGGGTGCACACTCATGCACAGCTGCACAATCATCACCAAACCAGATATTTTAAGACTGTTGGTAAACCAAATCTTAACATCTATTTTGTATTTTTGTTGGCCTGTCATGGTGTTCGCCATGAAAAGTTATTTTATTGCCTCCACTGTGAACAAACTTAAATGCAGCAGTTATATACAAAAATGATTCATGAGTCCTAAGCCTGCAGGATTTCTCCCACTGTGAGTGATTTCACACAGAGCGTCAGTTATCTGCTTGCTTTAGGTTTCATGCTTGGATGTGCATGTAGCCAGTGAAAAGCCTGGAATCTGTAAGACCTGAAATGTGCTATATCACAGTTGCGCAGAGGAGCAAGCTTTAACCCCACAGCCAAGGACACATACGAAAGTAAGATGATAATTTTTATAGCATTCTTATGTCTTATGCTAAATATGAAGCTGGATCCTAGAGACAGTGACCTTAACTTAGCATATAGACTGGAAATAGGGGTAAACTGCTAGCCTGGCTCTGTCCAAAGGTAAAAAAAATGTCTACCAGCACCTCTGAAAAAAAATTATTAGATTTAGAGGTGCACACTTTAAAGCTGTTCAACCTTGTTTCCTGTCTTTACACTAAGCTAAGCTAATTGGTTTCTGTCTGTAGCTTCATATTTAGCACATAAATATGAGAGTGGTATCGGTTTTCTCATCTAACTCTTGGTAAGAAAGCAAATAAGCACATTTCCCATAACGTCAAACTATTCCCATAACCAGTTATCTCATCTGTATTCTTGAGGTTGAAAAATACACAGCATAAATGCCTGCAGACAAAGGTTCACATGAACAACGTCTGTGGTGTGCTATGTAAATCATTTGTTGCCCCACGCCCTGTGGGGTATGGATGAAGTTCTGGATGGAAAATAGGAGGCAGAATTGGGGCAAGGGAGTAAAGAGGGAAAAGAAAAAACACCATATGAAGGAGGGATCAGACAGAGCTAGCGAATCACTATAGAAAACCAGAATTCCTCTGGGTTAATCATGTGATGATAAAAACAGATTCAGGAAAAGCAGCTTCTGTAGCCCACAACACAGTGAGGAAATGAAAAGAAAGAAAGTCGGGGGAGAGACAGACAGGGGAAGAGTGAGAGAAGAGAAACGAGAGGGAAACAGGAACAGGAACGTTTTTGTCAAATCAGTTTGTGAGCTCTCTGTGGAGGTCAGCAGAAGAAGATGAATTTCACTATCTGGCAGCTAGAGCTTCCTCAATGGACCTTCAACTAAGAAAAACATAATGATTCTACCAGGAAGCAAAGAAACATGCACACACAGACTTAGATACTGTACTGTACACACACACACACACACACACACACACACACAGAGCAATAAATACAGTACTTACTCAAACTCTGCCCCGTTGAAGTTTACATCCATGTCTGTCTTCCAATACTTGGAAGGGATTGAATAAAAGTGTAATTTTTGGCAAAATACATACAGTACTGCACAAACATTTTAGGCAGGTGTGGAAAGCTGCTGTAAAGTAAGAATGCTTTAAAAAAAAATATACATGTTAATAGATTATATTTATCAATTACCAAAATCAAATCAATATTTGGTGTTGCCACCCTTTGCATTCAAAACAGCTTTAATTATTCTAGGTACACTTGCACAAAGTCAGGGATTTTGTAGGGCTATTGTCAGGTGTATGATCAAACAATTATACCAAACAGGTACTAATAATCATTAAAGATGGACCAGATATCACATTTACAGACGGAAAACCCAAAAACATAAGGCCAAAAAAATACCAAACTAGGTCTTCCAAGAACTAATGATATTTAATGTTCCTCCCTTTGTGAAATATCATGAAATTTGGGAACTCACTCAAAATGATGCTTAATGGCTGTAATGATAAAGCACTATACTTCCTGTGGAGTGTGCTGGGAATTTGTTGTTTCCTGACAGGAAGTGTTGACTTGGACACTCAACCAGCTGTGAGAAATACCCTTGTCTTATGGGTGATGGCAGAAGATACATGTATTCCTCTGTATATTGTTATAAGCTATGACAGAACTTTAATCACAACAATGTGTGCGTCGATGTGTGTACGTGTCAACCATGTGTGAGTCAGACACTCAAACAGAAGAGCTTTTGGTTACGATGTCTCTGTTTCTGCAGCAGCAGCAGTCCTTATCAGAGTTCGCTCAACGGTGAGCGTGGCAGGGTCGGTGCTGCAGCTCGGCCCTTCAGAACAAACAGACTGCATAAAGAGAGCCTGTTTCGCACTTGAGTGAGGGACAGAAGAGAGCATAAGGAGAAAGAGGGACTAAGAGTAAAATAAAAGGTTTGTAAGAGCAGACGATAAAAGACAGAAGCAGACAGAGGAGCGATGCTCAGTGAAATGATGGAATGGAATGAGAGACTAACAGTCCAAAAAAAGTAGTAATGGCTTTTTGGATAGCCTTTTTAAAACTGAGACCATGTCATAAAATATTTCCACAGGGGGAAAAAAGTGAGAGCTCCACACAATGTGCGACTGTGGTCCTCTGAAGCTTGCTACTTTTCTCACGGGCCTCAACAATAGACCTTTATAGGACTGTTACACTGTTCTGTCTGACACAGAGAGGTGAGATTTCAGCACAGAGATGATCCATTCCAGACGTGCACTATATTATACACATAAAGGTCAGGAACTAACACTGGCTGTCAAATAACAAGAAATGTGAGTAATACAATGGATTCCTTTGATATTAATATGTGGACTATCTTCCTTCTAATGGTATTAAAGAATATCAAAATAATTCAGACTGGTTAAATACCGCAACTTACACAATTGTACAATGTACTAAATCACGTTTTGATGAAGAAAAACAATGCTGCAATATGTTCCAATGTAAGAGTCACATTTTCTCACTTCTCGCACCATTAGATAACAAAGGAACCCGCACACTGACACTGGGGCGTGAAAAAACCCCTAAAAATCTGAAATAGTAAAGAGTTTGAGACACAGCTTATATAACAAAAACATCGTCATAATCATCATCATTTGGACAACAATTCTTATACAGAAGTTCACTGTGGAAATAGTAAATACTAGTCGGTATATAAGTATATTTCTGCCTCTATGGCAGCAAAAACAGATATGCAGCAGCAGCGCATTAACTGGAGAAATAAAACAAAGTAGAAAAACTGCCTCCACAATAAACTCCAAACATAACTGTAGCGGTGGAAATTTCATAAATAGACACATTAACCATAGACTGACAGAAAGCGTCAAATACAATCAGGTCGCAGAGTCAGAAATGTTTCTACTCACTGCTGACAGACCAGGAGCAGGGCCAACGCTAGCCAAAGATTCATCGTGCCCAAATGCCAGTTTTCCACAAATGGTCAATAGCTGATTTATTTGAATGAGATAATTGCTTTACTTTAATTCACCTAATACATCATAATTATATTCATATTTGGGTAATATTTTTACACTCTTCCAAACCATGACTCTTCTTCTCCACCTTCGACTGTTTTCCATACACTGCAGTGCTGTGCAGATGCAGACTAGCTGCAAGTGTGCTCACGAGTGTATGAGTGAATGAGTTTCTGCAATAATTTATTTTATATATTTTTATTGGTATGTGCCGGCACACAACACTTATAGTATTGGTACTTAGCTTGTGATGTGTGTCTGTGAGCATGTGTGTGTTTTTCACATGTATAACCAGAGTCTGTGAAACCCCAAATCTCTCACTAATTACACAGGGGATGGTGGCAGAGCGTTGGCCTCCATGCCTGCATCAACTGTTACATAAACACTAATTTGACGGAAACTGCTGTCAGGCCCCATCTTGGTCTACAGTACTGGTCAGGGCCAGGTTAAACCGCTGCTGGAATGGGACTCAGCCACGCCCTTGGTTTGTGCTCGGTTCTTTTCAGGATATGTGTGTGCGTGCGTGTGTGTGTGTGTGTGTGAGAGAAAGAGATATGTGGAAAGCATTGTGAAAAATCATGAAGGTGAAAATGTGAGTGAAAAACAGAGTAGGGTGGGTCCATGTGTATAGTAGTTTGAACATTTGATTGCATTTGTGTGTGCATGTGAGAAAACAAAGAAATGTGTGTGTGTGTGTGTGTGTGTGTGTGTGTGTTTGAGTGAGTTTGAAAGTGTGTGAGGACACTGTACAGTGCCCATTACCAGAAGCCACAGGATGTGCGTCTGCAGCAGACCACCTTGTACCCCATGACTTCATGGTAGTGCCTCCTGAAACACCATACACACATGTGCGTGCACGTATAATCACATTCACTTCCTTACACATTATTTCCCCCTAACCTCATCAGGTGCCAAGAGTGCATTTGCCATGTGTTGAGCACATGCTGGTGACGGTGATTTGCCCCAGTAAGAAGAAGAGAACTTACAACTAACAAACTTTCTGAATAACAGTTGAGGTATCATAGACCGTGCTTACATAATCAAAAACATGTTTACTATCTACACTGCAAGGCAAAGCAAGTGAGCAATCTAAATAAAGTGACAATGTTTGAACAGTTTGGTGATAATGCAGTGACAGGCATTTGGCACTTCGCTGGACCACAGTGGCCAGAAAGAGAGCAAAGAGCAACAACCGAGCAATAAACAACAGATGGCAGCTTGCACTTCCAAGAACAGCAAACGAGCATTTATAGAGGAAGCCTTTGAAACAAGGCTGCATGCTGCAGTAACAATCACGGAATTTTAATATCCATCCACCATCATCATGAATCAAATTCAAAGGCACAATCTGAAAGAGTCTGTACCGTTGACCACCGCCAACAATAACAATCACATCCAAATATATAAAACGACTACAAGATCATGTGGAATGGAGCTTTGCTTTCATAACCAAATGTAATGTAAGGTTCAAAGTGACTTGATTGAGGAAGTAAAAGTAGTATTATCTAGTTAAATTAAGACTTTTAGATATATAGTATAGTAGGTATACAGGCAAGTGTTCAAAATAAGGGTTTAAGTCCAACATAAATTGACGTCAGATGATTCATATAATCTACGGTACAATCTGACTGCAATAACAGTGGAGAAGTGTGAGCTATGATCTAGCTTGAGATACAGAGTTGTATCAATACTATTTTTGTCACCAAAGTGTTTCTTGCCTTAAAGTCAATACCAGTTGATCTGTTGGTGGTGAGGAAAATTCAGATTTTGAGCATTTGAAGACTCGTTTCTTCAATGAGGTCAGGCTTCAAGTGTCCTCACTAGTGCTCACTAGCGCCATTGTGCAAACGACCAAGCACTCTTTGTCCAATTGCTGACAAAAAGAAAAGGAGGCTAAAACATAGCCCTGCAAAAGCCTCAAGTAATTACAGGTTGGACTATTACGGCATAAATACATACATTTTCTGTCAAAAGCACTTCATCTTCACTGACACTGGCACTAATAATCACATACTTATATGTCAGTAGTTTTGACACATGCACAGGAAGCTACATTTTGGTAATTTCTCCTTCACCCACACTGTTTCTTTGTTTAGCACTTCTCTGGCACCCAAACCACAAGCTCTACAGAGGATGCAATGGAGAAATATACAGCCATTATGGGTCATTAGGAAGCATAAAGTGGGGTTCCTTACAGTACCAGCAGAGAACAAAGTGTATTCTTGCCCTGTTTCTGTGGTGAGGGAGGATTGAAGGTGGTAAGGCCCCATCCACAATACTGCATTTTTGTTTTAAAACGGAGACCTATTTTAAAATGCTGACCTAAAATGGAGAAGTTTGAAAACGCTGCCGACCCCGTTTTTTGTTTTGAAATGCCGGAGGGCGTTTTAGTGAAGACGGGCAAAAATGGAGAACTTTAGAAACGATGATGCAGAAACTCATGCTGGGCTCTCTGATTGGGTCTTATAACTCATCCAAAGCAGTAATACGAGTTTTTGACTTGGTATTTTTATTAAAATATTCTGTACCATGCAAATAACACTTATCTGCCAACACTTGTCGCCGTTTACTTTGCAACGATTCCCAGTCTGTTTTCCGCTGCCAGAGCTGCTTTTAACTCCCTGTTCCATCCAGTAACAGTCCCAGCTTGTTATTGGTCCATGGTCTGCATTACTATTCTTTCACCAAATGTTCTGTAACTATGGTAGACACCATCTGCTTCATGTTTACATGCGCATGCCCAGTGTACCTGAATGGCCACTAGATGTGCGTTTTCAGTCGTTTTAATGTAGACCCAAATCAGCTCTGATACACAGATAAAACACTGCTGTGGACGGAAATCGTATTCGTTTTACTTCCCCTTTTTTAACTAAAACGGAATAGTGTAGATGGGGCCTAAGTCTCCCCCTGCCTCTGCTGTGTTAAAGCAAATTTACATAGTGTATCACATAGAGGCAGCACACTGAAACCCTGGTCTGTCCTCAGGCACTCTGCTGAGCCCGACATACACACACTCTCTCTTTCACTCTCATATCATACACACATATATCGACTGTACACTAGCATGTGAGGCAGAGGCAAACAATCACAGCATCCAAACGCCAGCGCTGTTCATTCATGCTAATATGGGCTGGTGGAGCTCCACGGTGTTAAGGTGAGGTAAATGCTCTCACCTTTGACTGGCCTCTCGGAAACGTGGGCACGGCTTCAAGTTCAGGGCAAACACTAGCTCACAGAGAGAGCCAAGGCAAGAAATAACTAGCTTTCATTCATAAACAGTATCTCATAAACGTCAGCTCATTGTCATTTGAGGGCAGCTATGATGATAACTCTCAATCGCGGTCAGGCAGTCTGTGCTTTGAATGGTGAGCATTCATACACGGTCTGTGACTGGCATACAGTAAATGTAGTTTTTGCACCTCTTAAAAAAAGGTGTGAAAAATGAACACTGTACTGAATATTGAGATGCTACGGACAGTAAAAACTAGAGCAGAACGACAAAAATAAACACCCAATGAAAAACATATTGGTTTAAGTAAGGGCTGGATCCAAGTTAGATCTGAAACCTCAACATGTCACTGACATTCTAGGGACGTCAGCACTAAACCACACAACAGCACTGCGCATGCATTTGTCCAACTGTATTTGTGGTCACTCATGGTCATTTTTGTCCATATGCTGCTGCTCACAGTTCACAAACTCAGACAGTCTGCACTGGCCTATAATCAGTGTGTCATGTTGCTTTTAGCTCTGCCTATAAATATACAAGCAGGAATCTGTCCCACTTTTTAAGACTCGAGTCTGGGAGATGACAATGTCAGAAGGCTAAAGGAAAAGGAAGAGATGAAGATAAAGAGGAGGAGGAGAGATAAAGGGAGTCAAAAAAGTAAAGGACATCTGGCTAATGAGAAAATAGTACCGAGAAGGACGGTCTACTCTTCCACCTGTTTCCCTAAAAAGCATTTAATAGTCCAAAGCATAGACGTCAAGCAGAACACACAAACTCCTTGAAAGCCTGGTTTGAGTCGTGTGGCTTTCCATTTCTGTGGGGCAACGCAACCGGGAAAACTGGGAGTTGCTTTGTGGGAATAATAACGCACATGGGCCCAGTTTCTGATGGTCTCTCAACCCCTTTATTCAGACCAACCCAATGGGATCCTTTACACTTATAAATAGACAGACTTCATCTTGTACACCACAGTCTATTTTCACATATGTTACTGACACAGTATATGACTGAGAGATGCGTGTCTCTTCCTTAATGAATAATGGTATTGACGCTTGGCAGATGTTGTAGATGTACTACTACTGGAAAGAATCAGTGGTGGAAAGTAACTAAGTACATTTACTATTTATTTTAGTGCATTATAGTGCACATTACATATTTCCATTTTAAGGTACTTCATACAAATCCATAATTTGAGATGCAAGTATACTTATATATATTCTACTTAAGATTTGACTTACAAAACATGTAATCAGCTTATAAATGATGATACATAGCTATAAATAAAAAGACCAATCAGAGTATAGCACAGTAAAAAAGTAGCTCCAACTCAAACTACAGGCATAAAATGTAGCTTACACATTAATGTACTGGTAATCATGTTAAATATATAATATAACTCAGAAAGAAGTCCCATTATGAGTACTATTTTTGATACTTAAGTACATTTTGCAGATGCATTTATGTTCTTTCCCTTAAATACAATTTTAATGCATTTACTAGTAAAGTATTTTGCCTTGATTTATGGCAACTTTTACTTATGTACTGTAAAAGATCTATATGCTAATTTAATTTCACCACTGGGTAGAGTAATAAGTAAAAAAAAAAAAAAAACATATTTGGTCATATTTGCAACATAACTTTTTTGACTGTTAATCGATCAGTTATTCTGAGTAATTTGAGAGTAATTTGTGTATTGTGAAGTAAATATAACTTATATATATATAAAATGAACAAAGGCTCACTTTGTCATTATCATGTCGTTATCATGCTGCTATATGCAATGAATTGCGGTCACTGTTGTTCACTAGCATGATTTCAGCGCTGGATTCTTTTGTTTAACTGCACTAAAAGGAAACACCAGGCGTATAATTCCAACATGGTGAATCATTACACAAGAACTAAACAAAATGTACTTGTTCCTGATGTTTTGTATGTTTACTACTCACTAAAGCGCACTGGGCTGCCGTCTGTGAGTGCAGGCTCCAGCTAAGCGTGGCCTTGAAGATCGAGCCTCTCTTTAATTTAGCAATGTGGGCTAGGCTACGCTAGCTAGTGGTCAGCGGTTTGCTTCAGCCCTTCAGAAACACCTCATTAGAACAGAGTGGCTAATTATAGACAAGCCAACACTAAGCTACATGCTAGAGCCACGGCGCAGAACAACTTGTTATGAAACATACAAGAAAGAGAGAGAAAAGTTGTTGGGGTCATCTTCAGAGTCAAGGGCAGAGTCGAAGACACTTGCATAAGGAAGATGGATCATGATGGTTTCCAGTTTTGTGGTCAGCTGCCTGTTAGAGATTTAGTTTTTTTGGCTGATGGAAACAGACAATTGCTGATAATCCTCAAAGTCTGTGATCCCTATATTACAATAAGTCTTTCATCTCCTCTTTTACTCGATTGTGTTAACTATGCGTTGCCTACAGCAAATTTCACAAACAGACATAATCAAAAGTTTAATTTATTCTCACAGTGAAACTGCAGCCGTTTAACCCAACTAATTATATAAATCTGTCAAGAACATCTTAAGCAGCATAATTTACGACATGTTTTACTAGACTGTAATCAGTACACATAGTTTGCGTACCAAAAGCAGTTGCACAAGTATAGCAGCACCTAGACACAATGAGAATGTGCACACTTGGAATCACTGACACGGTGGTTCTTGTTTACACGTCGTCGGCAAACTCACTCCCTCTCACAGATAAAACATGCATAAACAATACATCATGCACATGAATGGGCACGTGGATGGGTGGAAGAAGATACAGGAGAGCTCAGCGAGACAGTGGTTTTGAAATCCTGTGGTTGAGTATGTAATGGAACTGCATGTAGTGATTAGAGCCACAAACGTTCCAGCTGGCAATATCACACAGCCAACGCACCCAGTGGCATGGCGCTGTGTGTGCGTGTGTGTCATACACGTCCACTGCTGTGCGCAGGACAACACAGAGGCTGCATCTGTTCGCTCAGCGTTTGCTGTCCAGGAAGGATTTAAGTGGAAGTTTTTTTTTTTTGCAGACTTCCAGGAGAGGAAACGGGAGGAGTGAAAAAAAAGTATACAGCATGGTGAGAGAAGAGATACATGGCAAGAAGATGTAGAGGAAGAAAGTGGCAAAGGTGGGAAAGATGGGAATGGAAAAAGAGGAATAGAGAGAAAAGGGATCCTGAACAGTGTGGCAATTCTTGGGGGGAGAATTTGTGGGAAAGAACAACAAAAGTTTTCGGCAGAGTGACAGATGGATTTACAGGACAGGCAGGCCTAGCTGGCACACATTTGGTCCAGTCCAAACCAGACTGGTGCAGCAGGAAAGTGGTGTTGGGCCAAGAGGCAGGCAAGTTCTGGGCCAGGCCAGTGGAAACACTACACAACTAGGATCTGGGCCTGTGAACCAGGCCAGACAACTGATGGCTTTTCAAGGGGCGAAGCATCACGGTGTGTTTAAGAATCAGTCCCAGACTATAGCCAATACCCATTTAACCTCAGGCTGGGTTTATCTGAGGTCCTAACATGACCTTTGACCTCTTGTTAAAGTCTGAAGAGATACTTGTGTATTGTGAAGGGTTACATTCCTGAACCTCCCTGGTCACAAAGTAACCAAGATGAAACATTTACATATTAGTCCATCACTCTCTCTTTCAAACACACCCACCCACTAGTCAAATGCAACCCATCACTCTCCAACCATGTAATTAACACCACTGACCATGCCTGCTGACTTCTCTGCTGAACCAATCCCCTGCCGAGAACAAGGACTCAACCTCAGTCATGACCAGGACAGGAAAAAGTTCTTGGAAACTGGGCGTTTGTGTGTTTTCGGATAAAGACTTTGTTAACTTTGGACTGTGTTGCTTTCACTCAAGATGTCTCTACAAAAAAAAAAGTGGTTACACCAAAAGACAAGCACTGGGTTGCACCATCTGTGTGAGATAGGGTGTAAAGTAGACACTAGAGGCTTAGTTACTACTGGTTAGTTTGTAACTAAATCATCTGCTAAAATTGGTTGCATCATGATTAACTGGGGAAGAACTTAACTAGTCTGGATGCAGAGTTGTAAGGCAAGTGCCCAATCAACGACAACTAAGATAGAGTTTTACCATTAGTGAGTATAATTCTATGACATTTTATGATTTATGGCTTATGGTTGCAGATTAGAACTGCAGAACTATAGTATGTCTCAGCTGCGGCTTTAGCAGTTGAAGGATCTGGGGGTTAAGCATGAAGAAAAAGAAGACCTGGATGTTGAAGAGTTCATAAGTGTGACAGGTAATGGCAGGATGTGGATTTTCGCACTTTTTTTGGCAGGTATGATGTGCCGTAACATTTTGCACTCCTGTCTTCGCATACAAGACGGGTGTTGAGGGAAAAGTGCGTAAGCGTCAAAAAAATGGACACTATATAAGACAGAGAGACAAGTGGTGGGAGACAAAGGTGGGTTTCAGAGAAGGAGAGCACATTTTGAGACGGAGGTGTAAGATTTGGTCGAGGTGAGGTTTGCTTTCCACGGGGGACGACCACATTCCATCTGAACATTTCAAAAAAACTTTTCAGGCCATCCTGAGTGTCCGCCCCCTCCTTTTGCCATCAATACAAGAAGCTCTAGAGCAGTGAAAGATCTTTATTCTCCAAGGATAGTTACATTCCACCTGTTGCAGGTAGGGACAGGAAGAGTCACTGCTGATAATAATATAAAGATGTCATGTCTTTTATGATGTGGAATACTGAACAAAATGCCATAGGGATTTAAAAAAAGAGTTAAGTCAGTAAAAGAGAAGGAAAACTGGCATCAATCTGTTTCGCATTTGACTATAAAGACTCTTTAAAACTGAGATTATGAATTGCATCATGGAATATTGGCAGAGTGCAGACTTTTTGCAGATTCAAATCCAAACTCTGTCAGTGTTAACATATTGCTAGTCTCTGGTGTCAGCAAACAATAAAATGCTAATAAAACTATATGTCAGGTGTATCCCCCCTAAAATCTGTGAAAGCCTTTGGTGAACACTTTAAGTAACTGAGACAACAAGTAGACAGCTACTGCTTCAGGCTGTTGTCTCAGTTACAGAGTTATGACTTTATGAGTGGCAGGCAGAAATAAAAACCTGTTGCATAAGGCTGTGTTTCGATGGGGCGGAGGGGCTTTCCTCTTTATTTGGCTTGGCCTCCAGATATGTGGAGTGGCTCTGTAAAAACTATCTTTCTCTAAACAAAAATAAATGCGTGCCTTGTAGATTGTGTGAAGTTTCTTGTAAAATACCTAAAGTTAGAGTGTAAAGCATAGAGCAGCTCTTAGACTAAACAAAGGAAAACCCTGCGGTGCAATGAAATAAAAGCAGCAGTTGCATTTAATCAATGAAACAATTCGACCTTTTACGTAAGCTGAGCAGCAGCTCAGGAAACATGAATGTGAATGTTTTTGTGTGTGTGTCTCTCAAGCTAATGGCTTAATGGAAACACCACAACTATGTAGTGGTCTCTGCTTAATCTGAGTCCAGTTGCGTGTCATCTAAGACCAACTAGCAACTTTTAAAAGCATCTAACTAAGTGCAAGCAAAATCACACAAATGTACGTGATCTTTCACATTTTATGTTTGGGGGTTTTGGAGTAAAAAGTGCTATGAGCAGATGAAAGACCCCCATGATCATAAAGGCTGAAGGCTATAGAAAATTATAATCGGTGTTTTGATATTGTTTTACAAAAAGGCAACTTCTGATGTCTTTGTAAAACCCACACCTGACATTGCCCTTGGGCCTCAGTCGTGGTGCCAGGAAAAATTCTAGTCTTTTGTCTAGTAGTTAAAGCATCATTATATAGTATTTTAATCTTAAAATAACAGCTTTAAAATAATTTTGATGGTACACTGACTTTTAATAGCGCTAGGTTAGATGGAGCATTTAGCTTAATCACTGAACAAATCAAAAATAAGACATTATTTTTAAAAGTTACAACAAATGCACAGAGATGGATTTGGTATTACAATCAAATCACTAACTTTTGTCTAGACAGTATGGCCTAGGAATTGCTGGACAGCACATTAAATAATTCACATATTTTCACTATTGATATGGCAAGCGTTTATATGAAACAGCTTCTCATTTACACATCCAGCAGACACAGAACAATACTAACATTCATTTAGAGTCATGTTTCTGGTCATTTGCTAAATGTAAGTCCAATATTCACTCTTCTTTTAGTCTGGTTTCCACCAACTGCTGAGGGCAATCTCTGACTCTGAAGCTGCTAAATTCTCCACTATGTTCATCTTTTTCTGTCAGCTGTTTGGTGCTGGGAAGGTAGCATACAGTGCGTTTATCAGAACGTTTCACACAGAACATCTGCTTACAATAGTGAATCAAAACAGTAAAGTTGTGGGCCAGACAACCATTACAATGAGCTAAAATTAATTCAATGCTCTGGAGAACTGAGTTTAACGGCACAGTCAGGTGATGAACCTACAATTCTCTGTGGGGTCATCACTACAAGTGACCCTTTCCACATAAACATAGGCATGTGATCCATTGTCCATTAAAAATATTCTTTATGATTGCTTTAAAGAGTTGTGATATCCTCTGATATGAAATGACTTACTCTCCATTTCTAGAAAACAGCAGAAAAAGCTTTCTCATTCAACTCAGTTGAACCCAAAAAAGGGAATAGGCTATACACAACTTTAAAATGCAAGGCAATACATTTCCCCAAAACAGCACGTGGTGATTTTAACAACATGGGTTGGGCATTGCCACTCTATCTGCCCTGCTGTATATTTAAAGCTGCTATTTTTAACCACTATATATTTTTTCATTGCCATGAAATGAGGCTAGCAGGCAGGGCTGTGGTAAACTCACTCAGAATAAAGATAGGCAGAGTTTCTTGAACAAGATATGTCGCTCACCACAGGTCAACATGTTTCCCCTTAACAAGTCCCTTAACAACCAATTACTTGCCTTTGGGCTCTGTGTTTGCCACCCTGGACCCTGAGGAGCAAGTCAGAATCCGGTTGTTGAATCAAATTGGAAAATAATTGCTTGACTTCAGTGACCACACAGACCTGCTGTTTGATGACAAGTGTATATATGTGGCCGACGGAACGGAAACAAGAACTCAGCATGTTGGGTGTTCTGTGACAATAAACAGAGGAATGTAGAGTGTTTTAACACTTGCCAAAGTAGGCAAAGAAACTTCCCAAATTGGCTAATAACACCAGGGCACGGAGATATGGGGAAGGGCACAGCTGATCCAAAAATCAACATACAGAGTGCAATTATTGTGTTTCTAATTTGGTCATGAAAGGACCTGGATTGAGATTAGAGGTCTCTCGTTCAGGACAAACAGGGCACAGCTGATTAAGGCAGGGCATTCAGTTTACATGTTGTAAGTGGACAACTAAATTTTTCACGGGACCTCTATTTATCCTGGCACTGATCTTTTAAATTATGGGATGTACATAGTTGCCTTCTTACAAGCATCAGCCAGGGTGCCACCCAGTGGATGTGGGCCCTGAGACACCCACCCGTTCACGCACAACCACTGGAGCTAACATAAAAGCCACCACAACCAGCCATCATCAGTGTCTTGGCAACTCCTTAAAAACAGCACACAGTTCCTAAAAACAACCCCCTTGTGAGCTGATGTATAATGGTTTCTTGACTACAGGAGTAGAAAAGGCTGAAATAAATAGACTCAAGCTTATGGGCTGTGTGGAACATACCTCACTTTTACATCATAATGTTGGGCTATAAGAGCTTTTAAAGGAACAGCCATTTTAGGAAATATACTTACTCGCTTTCCTGCCAAAAGTTGAGAAGACTGGTACCACTCCTATATCCATCCAACATAAGGCAACAGCCAGCAGATGGTTAGCTTAGCTTAGCACAAAGACTGGAAACAGTGGGAAACAGTTATCCTGGCCAAATGATAACAAAATCTGCCTAGCAGCACCTGAAAAGCTTGCTAATTAACAGGTTATATCTTATTTGTTCTATCTGTACAAAAAATGTGTAAAAACAGAAATTTGATATTTTATGGAGGTTTATGAGCAAGAGTCAGTTAGCTTAGCTTAGCATAAAGAAATATGTAGTTTAGCTCAATCCAAAGATGCCTACAAGCAACTCTAAAGCCAAAATAGTAATACATTATACCTTGGTTTTAAAACCTTTTTCATTTTTGAATAAAAAAGGAGATTCATACAATTGAGGATCCATTTGCAAAATAAATAACACAATCGTGTTATCAATCTGACTGTAGAAAAATATTTCATCATGCAGTCTTTTGGGGGATGCAGGAATGACATGTACCATACAGCTGAAAAATAACACATGGCGTACAGAAGCTCAACTAAATCCATGAAATGTTATTTAAAAGTGAAATAATGTTTATTTAAGTGAACACATCCCAACTTTGTAGAACAAGAGATTCTATTGCCACTATTTATGTCTTAATTTGATCAATCCTTTGTAGTTATTCATCAAAAGCATAGGGAGTATACATAACAGTAGCACAGCACACAAGTCTAAGTCACAAACTATTGCCCACAAATGTATCTGGGATTTCTCTTGGATTATAACTATCATTGCTCAGCAAGTGTTGAACAGCAGTTGCAGTTTAACAGCGTTGGCGCATTGGTAATTTTTTTTCCATCTGGTCTCTTTTAGTGTGGTGAAAACAAATGCACTAATGGAGGATAATTACCCTGTGTTGTTTTAGTGTTTGCCCGTCTCTCTGGAGAGGGCAATAGCAGCCTCTCAGGCATGAAGATGCTAATTGGTAATGCTAATTGCGTCTATTATGTAATCGCTGAATGAAAACATGAAGCTATTTTTCAAATAATTTCATATTGTAATAACCCAGAAAATAGTAAATGCCAAAGACCATCATTTATCATAACTAATGAAAAAGAACATATGCTAATGCATTCACAGCATGCAGAACCACTTGCTTATAACAATCATAAAATATTAATCTAATATCTGCTTTTGTTTTGTTTTAAATCCTCCAATTAAAATCAGAGCAACAAAAGGCTTTCCTTCTTTGGTTTCTATTCAAGTAACTTTCATTATCCCTTTATTGACCCCTAAACCCAATTAACAAGCTGGCATGCATGTTAGAAAGCAGGTAAATAAACATTGCGTGGCTTGGCTCTGCTCAGCAGGGAGGGCTGCTTGTTTTACCAACCCAGAGTGAATTACAAGCTGCCTGATTGTTTTGGCATTTAGGCTGGATGTGACGCATTTAGGAGTTGTTTCGGGGTCTGTCAGAGGTAATACTTGTTTTCTTCAGCACTTCCATGAGGACTAAGTTACTGTAGGTGGAAGGAATATAGAGGAAGTAGGCCAGGCTGTCCTGTCCTCACCTTCTAATGAGCACTGTCAGCTGCAGGTGTTGGGTGGACGCAAAATATTATTCTATCTTCACATCAAAAAAAGATTCCCTTGGAGCAGCAGCCTTTAGTATTAAATATAAATGTGCTATGCTTTGGTTTGAGTCCTCTGCACTGAACATTGAACATAAATAATTAAATGTAAATGAATATTTGGCCAGTTAAAGGATTTTTCCACATGACCAACCTCACCTCAGAGTCACACTGGTACACACCTGGCAACCTTGTTAGTCACTTTAAAATGCTGAGTGAGAGCTTGACCAGCACAGGCCTGATTTCCGTTCCACACTTTGGTAAATTGCCTTAAAGCATGGGAATCTGTCACTTTGGCGCAAGAGTCTGTGCACTCAATTTGTCAGTTTGAAGAACGAAATATGACAAGATGAAATAAAGACCTCGTTTTTAATATCCTTTAGCGGGAAGAGGGCGTAGTGGTGTGATCAGCGTGGCGAGTTTGCTCCCAAAATCACACTGTCTGGCTCACTCAACAAAGCTCTTTTACATATGTGTAGTTTGTGTGTCAGTTTCCTCACTACAGCATGTGTGTCTGTGTGCACATGTATGATATATGTATGTGAAAAAATATGCTTGTGTTCACATTGAACAAATTAGGGCAGCTGGTCAGACTTAAGGTTAGTGGAACAAGTTTTTAACTTAAAGATCTCAGATTCAAATTGCTGAGCAAAGACAGGAAAAGTGGATAAGTACCATTTCCCCCTCGTGATTACTATTGTGATCTTGCGCTTAAGCATGGCTTTTAACCCAGGGCAGCTCCCAGGAGTGAAAGTGTGGAACTCTGTGGTTGTACAGGGGGGCATTGCAGAAACATGTTTAAAATTATAGGATGATATAGTCATGTGAGACATTGTTGAAGATCTTTTTTTCTGTGCAGAAACACACAGAGGCAAAGTCTGAAAGTGTTCTATGTGTGCTGGAAAATAAACAACATCTGCATGTCTAGTCTAATTTGAAATGAATAAAAATGAGCACCTTTAGGCATCCTATGTGGATAGAAATAGTAAACAGATCGCTCTGTGCGCAAGATTAGCAAATACGTAACATAGAAATGAAAGTTAACTTAACCAAGATTATGACACCACTCTTACGACACATTGCATTTAAGGACATATTTTGTGGAAGGTCTTCCACAACATATGAGAACATGATTTTACTCAAACACTTTTTTCACGCTTCCTGTTTCATTGAAGATAACTGAAAGAGCTTTACACTGTGTGTTTTTAAGACTGCACAAGCACACAATATGAGAATATTCTGCATTTTACGTGCATCCTATTATACATATTTCCCCATTTGCATGACATATTTAAAACTTCTGATTATAATTTAAAAATAAAGTTGTGTGCACTCAAGCTTGTCTGCGTAACACTCACTGTATGCTTATATTGTCTGTATGTTGAGTCTGTCTGTCAGAGGTCAGGTACAGCATCAGGGAAGCGTGCTGTGTTTGCATTGTCCACATCAAGCTGGAAGTCTGCATGTCCCATCTTGATCACCTCGCAGCAGGCAAACTTTCACTTCCCTTTCCATCTTCTCTCTTTGATTCTTTATATACTGTACATGTATTGTTTAGCGCGACATCTACCAAGTGGTCAACAGCGAAACTCAGAGACACACAGACACACTTTATTTTGAATTCACTTCAACAGTTTGCTTTCACTCACTTCCTGGCCAGAATTGCTGTAAATGGGAAAGAAACCGGAGGGAGGAGAGATATCCTGAAGCTTCTTCTGTGTCCGCACATACCTGCCTAATCCCTAATACCGCCCTGCAGTTTCTGGCAAGTTACATTTATGTGTGTGAGTGTTTTGAGCTTACAGAGTTCTTTTGAGAAGCAGAGTGATTTAGTGGGAGACGGACGCAATAAGTTTGTTCAGGGTTTATATTAGGGGAATAGGGAACTGTGAGAACACACAAATATGGAGGAAGACCTGCATAACCAAGAGTCCGTAAAAGTGCTTGACATTTATTCATATGTTGACAAACCCAGCGCACCATGTGTGGCTTATTCTGAAGGATCCGTCTCAATACCTTGAAGATTTGAGAGAACACAGAAAAACTCTAGATCCTTCTCTCTGCTTCTTTTGCTCTCTCGGCTCAAAGGAGCTACAAGAGGATGTGGCCTGATGTGGACAGTCAGGGTGGCCGACAGCGGTGAAATGAGCTGTCCACCTTTCTAAAAAAAAAACTAGAAGAAGAATTTAATCATGTTTCAGTCAGAGACCATCCAGCTCGGCCAAGACAAACGTCTGGGGGAATCACCGCTCCACAGTCAGGTGTGGTTGTGCATTTACACATGGAGACACACACACACACACACACACACACACACATTTGCAACACAGACACATCACTCAAATGGAGGCTTTTTGGCAATAGTAGCTGGATCGGTCGAGGTAGTGTCAGTACGTGTGTGTGTGTGTGTGAGTGAGAGAGAGTGTGAGTGTGAGTGAGTGAGAGAGAGAGAGAGACTGAGGAAGTGTGAGAGAGCCGACGACCCGGAACGCACAGTGGCGAGCAAGCTGTCGGTCCAGGTCTAAAGGTCTGCACGTTTCAGCGACTGCAGCTATACGCTGAGTGACACCCTCAAACACCAACCTCCCTGCTGGCCTAAACTGTGCCCTCCACAGTGTGTCTGACTGAGAGAAACACACACGCAAAAATCAACCTACTACTTGCATTCCCACACGCACCCGCATTCACTTGCCCCACCAGGCATCCTCATCTTCATCTTGGCACAGTGCAGCCAAAAGTAACACAAGTCAGCTCAAGGTAAATAAATTAGCTAATCACTTGATGCTTATAAGAGGCTGGTAGTCTGCCCATCACACGAGTACAGTATATATACATTGGAGGATTATTAATGCTGAATATCCTCTTTATTTTCTCACTAATTCCT
Source organism: Micropterus dolomieu (assembly GCF_021292245.1). Taxonomy (NCBI): domain Eukaryota; kingdom Metazoa; phylum Chordata; class Actinopteri; order Centrarchiformes; family Centrarchidae; genus Micropterus; species Micropterus dolomieu. The sequence goes on from NC_060159.1 coordinate 15,583,120, forward strand.
GTTGGTGGGGTAAGGAATTTCCTCCATACGGTTAGCTGGAGTTCAATTCCTGACTCACCCGGTAAGCCGTTCCACTCAATGATCTATGAGACTGAGACAGAAAAACTGGAATGGAGAGAAACAAAGAGCTCCTGTAATTGACAGGGGTGAAGGCAACAAAGAGAGAAACTGCGGAGCATAAAGTTCCTTCCGAAAAAATAACTTTCCTCCAAATTTCCTTGGCACAGCAACCAGTATAGGCCATTTAGCTACCAAATCAGAAAGAGTATTCGCAACAGCAAGCTCTCCCGCCTTCCCTGGCTTCTCCCAGATTTCTCTGTTCTCTCCTTCAAGTGCTCAGGACCACAGGTTTCTTCAGAATGAGGGTAATAAGCAGAGCACATCTGAATCCTTTCTACCCACGTTCTTTCCTCTCCTTTATCCAACATCAGAACGCTTCAGAATCCGCCACAAAAAAATTAAACCTTTTTTCCCTCAAATTTTAACAAAGTTACCTGAAATGTATTACCTCATAACTTACATTTTTCTTATTAATTGCTTTTACATAATATTACATATTTCAACTTGCAGCCATGTGATTATGGGACAAAGCACTTTCTCCTTGCCCCAACATCATAATGAGCAGAGACGATTACTCGTCCAGATCCCAGGGAGGTGCTACTGTGTGTTTGTGCCACTTTTACATAAGGACCCCCCCCCCTTAATTAGATAAGGTATAGAGGAGTCAATGTTTGACAAGGCTCTGGCCATCAGGGTCCCTGTGCAGAAATGTATTGAAGATCAAGTCATGCAGGTGGGCCCAGACACTCATTCATCTTCTATAGAGGGGTTCCTTGCCCTCATGGTCCACATATGTTTGAGTGCTGGTAGATTATGATGGTGCAAATAATACATATGTCTCTGCCTGTGTTAGCTGGTGTGTTTGAGAGCTTATCTACAGTTCACATATCCGCTCCATCCTGCATGATAAGGTGTCCAATACATTCAGCCTATAGCTTAAGGTTGTATTTGTGTGTGTGTGTGTGTGTGTGTGTGTGTGTGTGTGTGTGTGTGTGTGTGTGTGTGTGTTATGGAGCACTTAGAAGCAAAGTGCCCCTTAGTGAGAAAGTGAGTGTAAGAGACATTACAGCTGACAGTAGTGCATTAGCTTTGTGCAATAACTCTAACATGAAATGAACTTAGACTGCTGCAATTTGTAAATCAAATAAGGCAGCACCACATTTTGGGGAAATCGTTCACCATGCTGCAAAAATTACAAGTAGGACTACAAAAAAACCCGGACCAAATCAAATCGAAATGATTTCTTGACAATATTGTGCAGATGCAGTGTGCAGGCATATATGCGCATGTGTGTGTACAATATGTATGTGTGAGTTTTAGGTGTGTATCTACAGTAAACTAATCTCACCCATGGGATTAGTGGCTGACTTGGCCAGTGACTCTCATGCTGTTCCAGATGTTTATCATGTCATAAAGGCCTCAAGCTCTATGTGAGAAATAGGTAGGAACACAAACTCCTGTCAACAGACACTTTCCAGCTGTGCAGCCCAAGTTGTAACAGTGAGGGACATGTTGATCTGTACAGCGGATCAGCAGCACATATAACTCAACAACCACAAACTTCCTTCGTTCGACATTTGATACAATCAAAGTCAATCATCAAGACTCGCATTCAGCACAACAGACACACACACAGGTGTAGCCACATGTGGAGCTCTTTCTGCCGTAGTCTTCCTGTTAGCACCCAGTATAGACATAGCAGTGCCGAGACAGATCGAAATGAAAACACAATTTTAAGCTTTCCCTTCAAAACATAATATGTTTTTTGATATGAAAACAGCTGGCAACCTCCATCTTAGAACAAACAACTCCACATGCTTTTCAGTGTATCAGTTTTAGAAACGTCATAGCAAGCTCGACTGTCTTAAAAACGCCAGCTAAATTCAGCTTTAAGAACACTATTGCGCCTTGTTCCACCGGTGCCAGTCGTGCGTAATGAGGCTGTTCGGCTGGAGCGCACCAGCTGGCTGTACAAGAGGAGATGTCAGTCACCATCCACATACAGTATCAGGCTTAACAGTTGCTAAGTTCTTGTTACCATAATACATCCCTTTCACGCCCCGACAAGTCAGAACTGATATTCAAATGGCGCATTCCTCAGTTATTGGTCTGAATTATTATGTATAACTTGGGAGAAACTTTCTGAAATCGGAAGAGTATAATATTAGCTGTGTACATTTAAATGTCAGCATCCATTCTCTTACCAAAATGTGTGTCAGTGTGCAGTAACTTGACATAGAGCCACTTTGATGATTTACAGCTTATGAATAATTGTAAGGGCAACAAGATAACTCCTCTAGGCTGGGACGATGTGGCCTCTGGTGGATTTCATTAGAGACTTTTGAGTGAGAGATGCAAGCCTCATTTATTATCTTTAAATTTAGAAACTGTCATTTACACGTCCTGTCAAAGCAAGGTGTCTAGACATTCGGTGCAACTTTCATTCGAAAGAATCTCTTTGATGAAGACAAGGAAAATGAAAAGTTCTTACCGAGATACTGTCGGATGTCCAGCAGGATTTTAGGGGGTCCTCCGTTCAGCTGGTAAAAAAGGGAGCCGAAACAGAAGAAGAAAAGCGTAGCCATGCAGAAACCATAACCTCGCAAGGAAAATCGCAACGGTAAAGCAGCGAGTAAGCTGTACTTTCTGTTGTTTCGCTCTTTGATGTGGTTGGGAGTCTGGTGGTTGCTGTGAAGGGGACTGCTGTTGAAATTCTTCATCATCTCCTCCTCACAAAGCGCCAAGGAAAGTCACCCATCCGCCTGTGAAAAGTGAAACTTGTCCCTTTGAGATCATTTGAGGGGGACAGCCAGTTATTTTGGAGACGCGCAGGCACCCAGCTCACCTCCAGTGCCGCAGCCACGGGGTTGTTTTTTTGCGCACAGTGTTTCGCTTCTGCTCGTTCTCCTCTCGTCTGCGCTCGTTTGATGACTGTTCCTTCCTGCCTGTCCTTCCAATCGAGTTAAGGGTCCATCCTTCTGCTCTGAGTCTTTTTGGGTGTCAGATTACTGAACGTGGAAAAAGGAAAAACTTCCACCTCATACAGGATTTGGTTTGGATTGCAATGCGTAAAACAGCGTCACCTAGTGTTCACAGAGAGAGAGGGGGCCCTTACGTGCTGTCGGTGGGAATTTATTGAAACGAGTTTGATTTGTGACAGCCTTTAAACAGAGACTAACAGGAGGTCTGTGGAAAGAGTTCAGAATCAGCTGTGAATTTACAATTTTCATGTATGAGAGAGTTGTAGCGCTGTCCTTTGCCAAAGCAAACAATTTGATTTTGAGAGATTATGTTACATTGAAATGCCAAAACACAAAACATTCACCCTTAATAGAAACATTACAGCGACCTACTCCTTGTGTAAAGTAGTTGTTATTTATAATAACGAGCTGTGTTATCATCACTTTAAGGGTAGATGTTTGATGTATGTTGAAAAGAATTTATGAGTGTGTGTTTTAAACTTTCTCCTTCCCTCAGGCCAGCGGTAAGGACCGTACACCGAGCCATATATATTTCCACAGCAGGGTCAGAACCCACCATTAGACTACACCTGCATTTAGGAGATGACAACAGTCATTCAACACAGTAACTACCTGCTGATGTACTTTTACTGGTGACAGCTACTGTAATCAAGGGAGCATCAATGTTGATAAAAGACAATTTGCCTTAAAAGAGCAAAGGTAGTAAAGACGAGCACAATAATTCTGTGGAGGGGTGAATGGCTTGGCGTTTCCACAGGTAAATGAATTGTAAATATTACAGTACTGCATTTTGCAAGGTTGGCACAATGAGCATGAAAGCATTATAGCCCTGCCAGCCCAATCTAACATGCAGCACAATAGTTTATTGCTCCGAACAACAGTATGGATGCCAGGAAGGTCACTGCTATAAAGCTGGTTTAGTCTAATCAGAACTACTGACAGTGCGATTTAAACCAAATCATTCCCGGTGGTGTGATTAATTTTTTTTGGACAGGGGAAGAAAACTGCCCCTGGAGGAAGCGCACACAAACTCCAGACAACCAGGACAAACGTTTAAAATGTAATTAGCCCAGATGTGTTATTCAGGTTTTAGCCATTAAATCAGCACCTCAACACCTCAGGTTGTGTTAGGTCGACAGTATTTATTGCTTAGCAATATCCTGGGGCTGGAAGTCAAGTTCCTCGGATTCAGGAAATAGTGTGTCTACACACCTGTGGTTACTTGAGGTTTTGTGTACACTGGTGAAGTCATATTACAGTAAATGCAGTACAGTACAGGAAAATAGCATGAGACAGAGACAAACAAATCTCATTCTGGCACAATCATAGCACATTTGAACAAGGCCCCCTTCGTCTATACTAAGGAGCTGTTTAAGACTAAGAAGCCCCTTAATTGAGTTTACACTACCATAATTAAACTCAACAGGATTCTGTGCTGGGGGAATAACCTTGCAAGCTACAAAGTCAGAGTTGGATTTACCTTCCACAAAAGTAAACTTTAGGAATTGGACTTCACACATACAGCAAACCTTCCGTGGAACTACTTAAGTAACTTCGGACCTCCGGGGAGGGGAAAAAATGGCAAGAGAATTTCCCTATAAAGAACAATAAAAGTATGATACTCATTGCAGTTTATCACTGAGGAATCTTCAGTATCACAATGGCTATTCTCACTCTCCTGTGTGCTTTGTGTCACATTAGTCATGCTCATTAGTGATAAAGTAGGCTATGATCCATTCATATAAATGCAAGATCAAAACTGATTGTTGGATTCTTGACTGTAATATTGTATAAGTCCCCCAGCAGAGTTTGAGGGAACTCTTACAATAGCTTGTATATGGACACAAATAAAATCGTGAATAAACACTATAGAGGAAAGTGGTTCAGAAAAATGGGAGGAAATTATGAGGCAGAAAGTCGTCATTGCAGTAAGGTTTCATTTTTACCTCCAGAGATATTTTAAATTGAATGAGTAATTGTATTCCCGCGAACCTGTACACAGGATAAGCACCTGACGATGGATGGAGTAATTGTATCTGTGGAAGACAGAGTCGTGAACTGGAAGCTAACTGCTTATTACAGCTGTAGATAGGAAAAATATTATACAGTAGTTCCATTTTTAAAAATGTTTTTAAAAAGTACTAGCAACTAGCAAACAAAGACGTACTAAGGCCAAACACAGATAGAAGTTATGGAAGTAAAATAATAGTAATAGCAACAGCTACACTGCAACAAGAGCCAGACAGGCAGCCGAACTCTGCTGTCTTGGTCCTGAGCAGATGTGTATAGTTTTCTAAATGAGGCATTTCAAGTAAGACACAACAAGACAACGTTTTAAAGTTCCTTGGTTTCAGAGCTCCAACTGGCAACCGAACCTTTGACAGTATAATACGTACAGTTGTTGTTCAGAGATACTGTTGGGTACACATCCCAATAAGGTCAAAGAATTCTTCTATTTTTCCTTTTGACCAAGCCCTAGAAAATGAATATCAAGCTTCTTATAAATAAAAATAATGACATGTTTGACAAGTCGTGTTTTTATTCCTTTTGTTTCCCCATCCACACTTTCTCATTTTTAATTTCAAAATGTTATTAAGAAAGTTATCATCAGGCCAATGTCACAGCTAACCACATTGATGAAGAGAGCCAGTGGGCCACACCCACATCTTTCCATGACTGTGTGTGCGTGTATGTGTGTGTGTAAGTGCATAGCGACAATCAGATGGCCAGTGTATGGCAAGAAACAGTTTTTATTATATTTCAGAATGACAAATAGCTATGGACATTACTTTTGTTGTTTCAATACACAAGCAAATCTGTATGGACAATCATTAGGTAGATGAAAACCAAATAAAATAATTTGTACACATATTTTACAATACATACTGTAGTTCCTCACTGGCTAAAGCAATATGCATTATGCAGGAAGGTATTGCTATTGATATAGTACAGCTAATTACAGTTGATATGAAAAAAAGCTAAAATAAGTTATTTAAATATCAATTACATATACAGAATGTGCAACTTCTGCTAAGCATTTCATATATGTAATTAAGAATTTATTGTTGTGAAGCGAATAACTGGAATAGGTTAACCCGTGAATGGTTATTAAACTTGGCACTGGGAACTCAATACTAAAATAAAATACCAGCATAACCCATTGAAACCCTTTATAATACCTGACAACAAATGTCCTTATAGACTCGTGAACAAAATGTAGCCAATTTTGCCTATTGGACAGCTAGATTTACCCTCTAAAGTGCATTTACAGTGTCAGTATTTTCATTCTTTACAAAACACTAAATGAGTCTTTTAATTTTTGTTAATACCGACCCCCATCCTCGCATTCTCAGAGCACCACTTTGATTGAAGAGAAAAAAGGCATCAAACGTCTATCTATAAAATGCCGACCGCACAAAAAAAAAATCCTCTAATTCTTGATTTTCAATAACACTTTTTAAATATGAAATCCATGGAATAAGTCTTCTACGAAAGACAGAACTCCTGCTTATTTTCAGTTCACTTTTTGGCCCATAGTTTTTGTAACAGGCTGACCCTATGCAGTGTTTCCCTGATTTGCAAGACTTATTTAGTGTCATAGTGTATGCTGACCTTGGAGGTCTGCTATCACCTGATATAACTGTTCATACTATCTATTCTCAGTGTGTTTGGCAAAAGTCCATTTAAGAATTTCAGACCAGCATTGATTATAGCTACGATAGACTATGATTTAAAAGTCCCAAACAGCGTATTATCAAACTATAAATCAAAATCCTCAACTCTGTAACCAAAGTGTAGACAGTTCCATAAATTCCAAATATGACAACCCAGATGTCAGCTGGGTCTTTGGAACATTTTTATTTTCTCCTTCCTCCCTAGTCCCACAACCCACTGTATGGAACATGTACAGTGAATGAGTTGGGATGTTAAACATGTGGTTTTGTGGTTTATCATCTGAGCTCCACAACACAATCCATCAGAGGCATGTTTTTCGCGGTCCACATCCATGTGCACCACTGAAATGATCTGGTGGAATGTGTGTTCATAAAATCTCTACTCTTTCTCAGACTTAGACACATTCAGAACAAAAAGGCTTGCACCGTCAGCACACTTTAGCCTCAGTCATGGTATAGTTAATACTATACATATGTTCTATTTCATGATAAGGCAACTTAATATGTGCTTGGATACACAGGGAATGTATTGTTGCTGTGAAAGCAGATTGTGATTACTGGAGTAAAACAGAGCTTTCTGTAAGACTCATTCATATCGGAGCAGGGCGTGCATCCAGCATATGCAGTGAAACAGGACACACTGTATAATATGAAATAAAAAGGTGTGATGTCAGCTGTTTCAGCTTAGCAATGACTGAGAGCTGGCCCCAAAAATAAGGCTGCAACATTCAAAAGGCAAACACAAATTTTAACATATTAATCATTTTATATTTCAGATATGTGTTATGCTATAATACAGAAACATGATACAAAATAAGCCATCTCAAAACCACCAGTTACTCATAGTTTGGTGTATGTATTTAGTTAATTAAAAGTCCAGATATTAAGTGAATTCTTTCATCGTCATTATGAACCTATTAGAGGGAATGAAACGCTGAATGAGAAGTGAATCGCTTTGGCCGAGCTATTTCCTTAAAAGACCCTCAAATAAATGTTGCCTTGCCACAAAAGATGAAAATGAAGCACTTATGAAATATGCAGGAAGAAACTGTCTTTTCTGTATTTAAAAAACATCCATCCTACAAAAGAGTGTGCAATCTTCCTTCAAGGCAGATCCAAGTCTTTATTTTTAGACTTCGCATGTGTCTTCAGAATGGAAGCCATCCCACAGAGTGAGTGTACAGTCATTTTTTATTTTATTTTTTTTTTAAAGGCAATTGATATCTTGTCCTCGCTGTAGTACTCTTCAATGGCGTAAACATTTGAGAAAAGACAGCGTTATTAAGAGAGAAAATCAGGGAGCAGGGTGGCTCACTATGAGTCTTTTGACACGTGCGAGACAGGAAGTACTGTAGTGCTGTGGTCGTCGTGTCCTGTGGCCAATTTGCCTTGGTCACCTACTGACCATGTTTAAATGAGATGGTACTGACCAGTGAGTTGATACCGGTTATTTTACATGACTCCACCAACATGGTTAGGACTGCACCTCTCTGTGCGCGCTGACCAATCGTGCCTCGCTAACCAGTCGGCGGGCATGTCTTTCATCCCGCACCCCTGCCTCCCACACACTGCTCTCTGTTAACAAGCCTACATGGCTCAGCTTGTCAATTCCCGCCGCCGCCAGAGATGTGGTGTACATGGGCAGGCCGATGGAGGTGAGCCAATCAGAGACTGTGCTGATGTGACCCGAGGGCAGAGGCTTCCGGCACATCTCTGTCAAACCTCCTGAAGGTATCTGAGAGGGAAAAAAGCCATTGGTTACAGTAGCTACTCTGATGATGTCACATTGCTGAATATGCAGAGAAATCTGAGCTGACAAATCAGTAGAAGTTCAAAATTTTTCAGGCAACTTTGGCAATGCAAGTTGTGTTCCTGAATGCCAGCCTTTTTTGCCACATCATGTAAAGTTACAGGGAGAAGATAGACTTTATTATGTCTTAAAAGTGACCTAGTATGCTTTTCCGTATTTTCTGTCATTTCTATTATGTTACAATGTCGGTTGTTCATGTTAAACATGGCCAAAGCTCTAAATAGTGAGGTAAACGTATTTAAAAGAAATCCCTGTGAGCCAAAACCTCAGACTGTTCTGAAAGCTCCTTTCAATAGTTTTTCTACTCTTGGCTCCATGTGATGTCATACGGAGTCCGTTTTCCATATATGGTCATTTGCGCGCAGCCCCACCCTCCTGGCAGCCACTATGCTCAGTCTATCTATACCGTTCAGTACAGGATGACACGCTGGTCATTTGAAGTTTAAGTTGTTCAATATGTAGCCAAGAAAGTGCTTTTTTGGTGGCCCTTAATGCAGGCCCCCATTTCAGAGGCCTGCATGAAGGGCCAGTGTAAGAAAAGAATTTTTTTGAGCTACCATACAGGAGTCACAGAACTACAATTTAGGGCTGGAAATGCTGTGTAATAGGTCACCTTTAAGTCACTTTTACGCTGCTTACAACAATAATACATCGACAACTGCTTTTAAAAAAAAATCTCTCTCTGCATTTACCCAGCTTGTTAGATATTTAGGCAAGCACAATAATCACTGCTCCACAGTAAGGGTGCCAGCCTTTGATACAAGAAAATTCACAACTGGCCTATTTTCCAGGCCGTATTGTTACTTTCTAGGAAAGCCCCACTAAGCATGAATAACTCTAAAACTTGTTCCCAGCATTGTCTCCATTCTTATGAAGTTCTCAGGAAGATCAGTGTTATTGCCTTACAGCCATACGGTGTTGTTTACGGAGCTCTTTGACTCGGAACTGGTCCATTATGGAGGCCACCTCTTTGACAGGCTGATCCAAGTCCTCTGAGTAACGCTGCACCAGCGGTTGGGGGATGCCACACCGGCCATGCTGGAGGAGAGAAGGGGAGAGAGAGACTTGAAATTCAAATTAGCTTTATTGGCATGAATGTATCACAACAATATTGGTTTTATTGACTTTACACATGACTAAATTGAGAGAGGAATTATAAAACACAAAAATGAACACAAATCAATGATTTCAGAGAAGAGGACAATATGTCAGACATCTGAATGTGTCCGAGAGCAGTGCATGGACAACCACAGAGAAGCTAATGGAAAACATGAAGTGGGGTGACATAAAGGAGCATTTTGACTTATTCCAGTCATTAGGGAATTAAAGGGAATCTTAAAGGGAAAATATGAAGACAAAACAATAGAATATAGACCGTATAATTGAACTCTGGTAAGTATTTTGTTCTGGCTCCCATACAGTACTCAACAATAACCTAATCCCTATTTTCACTTACACTGAAAGTACATGCTGGATCTTGTTTTGTCGGTCATGTTTATTTCTGCTATTAATATTTAGTTTTATCTTGTTTTGCCTCAATACAAGTGAAAAGAATCAGATTAGGGTGAGAGAAAAGGAAAGAACTTAAAAGAGTTTTCTCGGCAGTGACTATGCGAGGGATAAAGCAGGGCAGGAAACTCTGCTGAACTTTTTGAGCATGTTTTCTTGTTCCGTCTCTCTTTGTGTAGACACCTGGAGCGATGGCAGGTTTCCAGCAAGGCCTGGTTTTGGTTGGCCAAACTGAACCGGAGGTCTTTTGACGATGAAAGGGTGGGTGGACGGAGGAACTGATCTCTCCGGAGAGGTATGGAGAGTACTCTTCGCGCTATCTGGATTATATGGGGCCAGATGCCTTTGGGCATCCAACAATGAGCAAGCTTCAAGACGTACAATTTGATTTTATTCTCTCTGACTATGCGCAGGGCTGGACATTGTTTGAAATGTCATAATACACGTGCCAATTTATCTTACATTAGGTACATTTACCACAATCGTTTTTTTCTTTGACAGTTTTGTTTTAGGAATCTAAACATTTAATAACCACTCCTCAATGTTGTCTTAAGCTTTACCTTACAACAACTTTTCCTAAATAAAACTTTTTAAAAAGTCCTTATTTTTAGTCTTATTTAATGTACAGTAACTTTGTTTTTATTTACTGTAAGAACGGTACTTTCTTGTTGTTCTTACACTTGTTTATGCTACTTTGTACACTTATCTATCTCTGCTCTTATCTTTGCTGTTGCAAACTGCAATTTCCCCACTGTGGGACAAATAAAGGTTTTCTTATCTTTTTTTCCTTTTCTTATTTATATCAGCAAATATATTGACTAATTAAAAAAGATTAAAACCAAGCATTTGATTATTGACTATTTATACTCGACTGTTTTAGATACTCACTGCTACAGGCACTGATGTTTGACACCAAGGCAAAAATTACTTCTCACACCCTTCAACATTTTGACCTATATGACCTTTGCCATCTGTGACTGCATTTATGCCTCTGCAGGCTCAAACCCTACATGTTGCTACTACAGCAGCAGTGTGCCTCTCATGTCTCTGCCAATCCACTTCCAACTAATAGGAATCCAGCAGAGCTGTGCTGTGGTCTAACATACTATTTCTCACCTCATCGCTTGATACCTCTGTGTGTTTGTGTGCGTGTTGTTTTCCTGCCAGTGTCGGGGGCTCCGCCATGTTAAAAGGGGCCCAGCCTGGGGTCTGGCGAGTGGGACAGGGTTTTATAACCCTGTCTGCCTTCAGTAAGATTCAGCCCATAAACTTAACAGTCTGAACCGCATCACACTGAAACACAGCCCACAGTATTTCCCTCAGCTCCAGGCAGCATATTTTATTATTGTGCACACACACACACACACACACACACACACACACAGAAAGGCATCTGCACACAAAAAGAATCACTATTATTCTCTATTTTTAAACTAAATGAGTTCCAAAGCAAGCTGCTCATGTTGTTGGCCTTAACACAGAGTAATTTAGATACAAGCGGCAGTGAAATTATGAGTGAGTCAAGTTAGGCATGTTACAATGCTAAACTAAAAAGCCTGACGCCAGTATAGCCCCGAGGAATATTGGAGGCCCAATTTCACATTAGCAAATATGACTTCACATGTTTTTGTTGTATGGGATAAGATGTGGTTTTTAAAAGAATTCCTCACCTCATCTCTGTTCCTTAGTGTGTACGTTTCTTTTTAGTGACTTACATAAGCATGTAAAAAAAGTCAGAATGATCAATTACTGAAGGAATCAAAGTTTTTGTACTTTCAATGGGATGTCATATTGCCTCTATCTGTTTAAAATATAAATCTAAATTGTGAGGTCATCTTTCTCGTCTCATGTTTAGATTAATGATGCTTTGCTAACCTTGTCAGAGTAGGGCTCCTCCGTAAGATCGATGCCCTCAGACTCCAGCCGTTGTTCCAGGAGGGTGAGCAGGTCAGGACTCATCTTGGCATAGGAAACCTTCCTTGCAACAGCCACCTTGCCCCCCAGATCTGATAACCATGGAGGCTGCACTGCTGATGGGGTGCCTGACTCCTCGCCCATGGACAAGGCGGATGAGGTGGCACAGGGGCTGGTGGGGGTGCTTGGGGTCTTGGCAGGCAGAGCAGGGGCACTGGGGCTGTGGCTGCTGCCGCGGATTATAGGGCTACTGGGGTGAGAACGTGTGAGGGAGTGAGTAGGGGAGGGAGTGGGAGAGGGTGAGGAGGGTAGGGAGAGCGGGGGGTGACGTAGGCCGTTAGCTAGTCTTTCCCTAGACTTCTTAGCAGGAACAGGAGGAGGGACTGGGGGCTTTTTGGGGTGAGTCCAGGTGACCCTGTCCCCACTCACATTAGACTCAGGGGGACTTGGAGTAGGACTGGAGAGAGGTTCTGCAGGGTAGGGATAGTGGGATGTGCGACAAGGAGGGTGGAGAGGCAGCTGGGAGGGCACAGGTGGTCTGTCGGCCCTACCTTTTGGGCTCACTGTTGGAGTCCTTTTCCGAGCTGGGGAACCCTCATCTCTACAGACCTTGGTGGGGCTACTGTTGCCTGATTTGGGTCCTTCCTTGGTGAGTTTAAGCTCCATACCCAGATCCTTCTGCTCAAAGCTCTGCTCCCATTGCAGATCACCCAGAGAGTGGGAGCGTTTCCAGGGTCCAGTAGGTTGTGGGGGTCCATCCAGGTCCTCACAACTGCGGCTAGCCAGGATTGGGGACTGTCTCTGGGCTTTGCGCAGTCCTAGCAGATTAAAGGCCTTCAGGGAGGGTTTGATGAAGAAGCTTTTTGGGAACTTTGAGCGCTGGTTCTTGCTGTTCTGCTGCAGAGCTTCTGTTGAAAGGGTCATGGGCAGGGTGGGGTAGTCTGGAGACTGGAGGCCTGCTGAAGAACGACTGGAACGAGAAGCCTTTCTGCTCTTACCTGCAAAATGAAAACATTTATCCTCTCTTAGTGATGAGATGTAGACACTTTCACCCAAGGGTGACCAAATTCCTTGACTTTTTAAGGAGTTTCCCCTCTTTTGTAAAACTGCTTTACAGAGAATATGTCACTCCTCAGATTTCTACAAACATGCCTCAGTTAGTATAAAAATCTGATCCAAAGGTGAACATAATTGCTATGGAGAAGGAGAGGAAAATATCTATGACATAGCTCACAATCTGGCTCACGTATGTTTGCATCATTGGAAAACATGTTCACAGCACAAATTTTTTCACCAATTAGGTCATCTGAAAAAATAAATCTACTCATATAAATACAACATTGTCATTGTTTAAGTAAAACCACAGTCAAAAAGAGATAAAGCTTTATGAAGGAGTGGTAAGATAAGCTCTTTGACTCATGACCAAACTGGCTGATTTGTTGTTGTCATAGTAGCAATCCCAAAATAAAGATATATGAACGGGTTAGTTCAGAAACATTGGAACAAAAGGCTGAAGCAACTTACCATCTATCCTTTAGCTTACAGAGCAAAATGGATGGATGGATGAAATGGATGGGTGCCACATGGTGTGACTTGCCAAAGAGTTTAAATAGTGGGATGAAATGTCATGAAATATACAACAGTTCCCAGAAATGCCAAAAAAAAGTTATGTATATTGGTATGCTACAGCCAATTTTGTACAAGGGATTATAATAAATTAAATCATATGACAGTTCCAAGAAATACTATATTTACTTTGTTAATTTTTAGACATGAAATCAGAGCAGTCTGCTGTCAAATAAAACAAATAATTTCAAAATTGTCTGTGACTTCTGTTGCAATTGGATTTTTTAGCAACATAATCAGCGGCAAGTAACATGTTAAAATTATGTCTACTATGATGTATTTTATGCACTGAAATGTAGTAAGAACACTGTGGCAATAAACTTAGGAAACTGATATATAATAAAACATCAATTCACTGTTTATCTAAAATATGAGTAATGAGTAATATTAGACTGATTAAAGATGCATGAAATGTGGCCTTTTCAAATAAATAAAAATGGCATCAAACCTTGTGTGTCATTGATTTCTTTTTTTGCATTATGCGAATCACTGAGTGAAGGTCACCATTACCAGTCTTTTACTTAACTGACTGATACATCACCACATATCGATAGATTGCATAAGTCATTTGATTATATGAGGGAGAATTACTACGCCTAGTTACAGGAAAACTGATCAGACACGTAAATTTTAAAGAAAGGTCTTTTGATTAGAGAGCATACATTCAGGGTTCTACAGTGACTTGAAAGTTTGAAAGACATAGTCTGCGTAATCCATTTTAATGACCTTCAATTATTCAAATCAAATGATTTGCCAATTCTCTAGACTAATAAATATTCAAAAACCCAAATTAATATACTTTAATATATTCATGATTTTGTGAATTTGTACAGGTAGGAGAACTGCGGAACCCTGAAACTGCAAGAAGAAATGCAGAATGCTTATTAAATGTTATGCAGCTAGTTGAACAGAGTTTAGTGGCATGGCAGGAAAAACCGACAGGAAAAAAAGACAAAACATAAAAATCAAGCAAAGCAGCACCAGAGTCCTTTTTTTAATTGAAAGAAGGTGCTTTTATTCCACAACTCAAATCTCTATTGTGGCAGATTGCACGCTTTACTGTTGAACCTGAATAACACATACACACATAAAAGGGAAACCCAGCACTTACACTGGAACCCAACAGATATAGAGAGAAAACAAGGTTTGACAAAGCAGTGATTTATGAGTTATGGAGCTGTTAAAAAGAATGTTCTGTGTGGAAGAAAGAAAGCATACAGTCTTATGCAGGAGGATAGAGCAGTTTCAAAAAATAAACCAAAAAGAAATCTCACAAATAAGACCTCAGTAAACTTCTAAAATCAGAACTCTCTTATAATCTATGCATTCCAACGTCAAACTATTTTCATCAACATCTTTTTTTAGGCACATACTGTATGATTCTTTGTGTATCATAGTCACTATTAACACAACGAAAGTGACAAGTCGAAATGGTATGAGGACAAGAGATTGTAATGGCAGCTGTGATCTGTTCCCAGACTGGTACATTTTTTTAAAAACCATGTCAGCCTGTAGAATCACAACTGCAAAAAACAGCCATATATTGAGTTGCCAAACTCTTTTGCCATATTTAAAACACTTAAAAGAAATACTCTCTGATCCCACAATCATCCTCCCGGTATCCTTCTATCAGCCTCGCATCCACAGTTGGAAGAGCAGGGAATCTGAGTCCATGACTGGGAAGTGAGTTTGTTCTCAGCAGAACAGTTCTGTGCATTGGGGAGGATCGCTCCCTCTGTGCCCCCAACATTGTGGGGTGGACTAGGCTTACTGGTCTTGGACCTGGCTTCCTCTCAGTTACAACTGGACTTTGGCACTGACGATACAGAATGCCTATAAGATGGAAAGAGTGGTGAGAAAGTGGACTGACAGGAAAGTGAGGTGATAAGGGGTATTTTCTCTCTCATACTAAAAGGTGTAAAGGTAGGCGCAGTACGATCTAGGAGCAGATATGGCAGCAAAGGGAGCTGTTTGATTGGCAGGCGCTGGTCCAGAGGAGTGAGATGGGCGAGGTGTTGCAGAAGCATGGAAAGAGATGGAGCAGGGGTGGAAGCCCATAGAGGAAAAAGGCAAAGGTGTCAATGTGGCACTACAGTAGGGCTAGGGTAGACCGTGATTTGGTCTTAGCAAGGCTAAATTCCCAGTGGACCTTTGGTAATGGTTGTCTAGACTACACAAAGCTATCATTACCATTCTCTAGGTTCTCACTGCTCTCGTAGCACCCGGAGTCACGTGGGGAGTCTCCCACCATGCCCTGTCCCTCAGACAGCAGTTTCTCTTGGGAGCCCGACAGGCCGCTGCGCTCTGGATCACTGCTGCCTGAAAGTACAAAGACACAGGGAAAATGGGAATATCATACAATTTAGAGTTTGCTTTTCCATTATTTCGAAGTTATTCTTTGGGCATTTTACGCCTTATTAGATAGCGACAGTGAAGAGACCCCCAAATCCACAGGGGTTCCCCTTCCCGTGATTTAAAATGATTATTCAAATATGACTATATAAAGTATGTACTTTAGTATTTAGGGATGACAACTGTGTACCGAGGTTTGGAGAAGGTGATTTATTTAAGTACATATGATAGTCTTCAGTATGCGAACACACAGGCGCTGATGGACACAACCATGCCTTAAGTCCCAGGTTCCTGCAAAACCTTTTTCAAGGGAAGCTGAGTAGATTTTGGTGAGAATTCTCAGTGAACACCAGGATCTTAATTCCAGTCTACTTACTGTCGTACTCCTGTAGCAGCTCTACAGCGGTGAGAAGTACGGCTCTGTGCTGAGGATCTCTGATGTTCAGCTCATCCAGGTCCTCCTCTTCCAGCAACTTGAACGTGTCCAGATCCTCGTAGCCGTTGAACAGGAAAGTGGGCATGTGCTCCTGGATAACAGAAAAGTAAGGTCTTAGTTTAAAGTTTGTTTTGAGGAGCTAAGAAGGAGTGTGTCTAGACTAAAAAAAATAAAATAAATAAAAAATAGTAAAAGTACATACATAGAGTACATACATAATTTCCCATCCATATTGTTTATTTTTATATACTGGTGAGCAAAATCTAAACTGCTATTTTGATTTTTAAATGGCCAATAGTCACTTTAAGCCTTGGCTAATTCAGTTATCGCTGTCTCAACGGTCAACACTATAGCACAAACTTTGTCATGCATAAAAGTGAGTTAGCACTTCATACAGCTAACTTGCAACATTAGCAAGTTAGCTGTACCGATCAAGTGACAATGTGGAGTGTACGGCCACAGTCCCGAGCTATTATAGCTGTGACCAAAATGGCAAAGAGGACTTGAAAGGGAAACCCGGCGCCAACGCAACGTGGGAACAACGAGAACTGAAGGTGGAGACGATTACAGTGCTCTTCAACCCCAGATGACAAAGTTATATGCAGCAACAGCAACAACAAAACCAAAGCATGTCTCCCAAACCACTGCATTAGGGTACAGATATCTATGAAAATCTAGATACGCCCTGCGTGAGTGCACAGTTAGCTGACACTATCATTCAACGCAGCCATAACTGCTTCCACTTTGAATGTTACTTATCCCTACGTTTTGTGTGACCCACACATTTTGTTAGATGAATACACAGACTGTGTGTCACCAGCGAGACCGTCAATTACAATGGTGGAGTCCACAGAGGAGAACAGCGTGTCTCCGTTCTATTTCTGTTGGATGATGCAGGACTAAACAAAGGACCACCAACTAACACAAGCACAGGCAGCCGAGACCTCTCACGCTCAGTATCTTTTGTCTTTTTTATTTTGCCAGTCGAAAACCAAACACATTCCAAATCCAAAGATTATTTGGAAAAGAATCCATCGGGCTAAAAAGTTACAGGGATGTGGAGATAAGCACTTTAGGGTTAGAGAGAAGGCCTGTTGATTTGTGTCTAAAATATTCAGTATAACCAAACGTTACTTAGCATTTCTAAAAGTACACAACAACAACATTCTCACTCTTTTGATCTATGACAGCTCAATCATAATTCATATAGTAGTTATATAGCTATACATTGCAAAAGACTGAAAGGGAACTGAGAAAAGGAAATATCTTCACTGCAGATAAGAAAAGTGTGCCATGCTTAAGAGGAACTCTTAAGCATTAAAACTTATGCTTAAAGCTTTATATAAATTCCTGAAATCCCCCTTGACAAACAAGTAAAATACTGTGTCATCTAGAGCATTGGTTCTCAAATTGGTTCAATATCTAGGAAATGTAAAGACCACTTATGTCGACACAAGCTGAATAATTTAACTCAAATGCTGTTTGAAAAGAGAATTTAGGTTGAATAGGAAAACTGGGGTCTACTTTATTTTTACTTTTTCATCGTCAGGATGCCACAAAGTCAAAGAAGAAGTAGTCTGATGACACGTTTAATCTAACTGCAGGAATGTGGTGGTGACTAAGTGGACACGAGCACTCTGATGCACTTGTAACACCCAGACTCTGGGCTGTAACATAAACAATGTACTCTGGATCTTTAACGGCCATTAGGCTGGTCAGAGATAAAACAGCCAACCCACAAAGCATTTCTCTCTGTTTCAGGAGGTGAAGCCTGCTGGCTGCCTGAGAGGGAGGAGATGATATCAAGCTCACAGCTTGTGTAGGTTTCAATGAAAGATGCAAGTTATTTGTTGGGGCGTGGTTGTGAGAATGTGGGTGTTAATGTTTATGCGTCAGTGTCTGATCAAACATCCTAAGCTGTGCAGCCTGTAATTGGCCACACTATATTTATCTCTGCTTGTCTGCAAATGTGTTTTGAAGATATTTGGCTAAAACAATATTTTCATTTACTTCTTAAGCTTTGTTTTCTCCAATTTAGGTGCCAGATGGGTGGGATTTCTCAGGCTGGACAATTCTCTGATTTCTGCAACATTTATATAGACACTATGTGTGTTGACCTGATGCTTTAAATCCATCGAATTTGGTATTCAACGCATGGCAAAACTGTACCAAATCTGGCATGCCTGGTAATCTACCTTGAGGTTGATGCGCTCCAGCAGCTCCTCCACTGATGTGGGTTTTGGTGGTCGACCCTTCCTCCTTCTCCTCACGGGCCTTTTGGGCTTCTCCTCTTCTTCACTCAGCACGTCCACATAGATGAACTTGAAGGTGCCCACTTTGTTGTTCAGCAGGCCCATCCACGTTCCCATGGGTGGCTTACTGATGATGTCAATCACATCGCCACGCTGGAGAATCACAATGACAAGAAATTTGGCATTGTGATTTTTGCATTTATATTTTTAACATTGAAGCTTTAACTGAACTACTAAAAGTAAACTAATTTATTTAATGTAGCGGCTCTTTGGCCAATAGAGGACTTTAGTTGCACTTTGTGGTATAGCAAAAGTCTTTAATAAATCATATTCACAAATTGCGTGCACAAGTGAATATCGGCACAATCATTTCCATGTCCCAGAGTGTGATTTACCTTCAGTTTGAGGGAGTCTGTGTCATAGGGGCTGGGGGTGAAGTCTGTGTGGACTCTGGCTCGGCCACAGAACGGTCCTCTATAAGGCGGCTCTTCATCATCACCATCCTCTGACTTCACACTTTCTCTGTTACTGGCTGATGAGTCAGTGGTGCTCACTGTCTGACCACCTGGAGACACACACACACAGATTTATATAAGCTATAAAAGGACTCTCTGTAAAGCCATCAGGGCATTTAATAAGCACTGATTAACTGGAGGTTTCCTTTATGCTCTACATCAATGCAGTAAATCCTGAATCAAGCTCTCTTCAAAACATCTTCACGGTCACTGTATAATAGCTCGAATTTCACAAGTAGCTTTACAAGGATAGATCTGAAGTCATAGGTACACTATTCAAACACTATATTGATTTTATTTTGTCAACCTCTTTTTTTTCTCCTACATTTTTGTGTCTGCAGTGAGTGGAAAACTTTAACAGGGTCTTAAACAATTCTATTACATATCCTTGGAGTTGCTGCATATTCTTTCTGTATCTGAGGGAAGGCTGTTGTCGGCATGTGGGAATCGGAGAAGCAAGACTTCCTACCTAATCATTACCGTATGCTTGCCTGTCTGCCTGTGTGTTTGTGTACATGTTTTATGGCTTTAAATCGCTGTAAGATGGCCAAGTCCTCAGTTCGCCCTGAGCTTGAAATGATGGAGGGTATTTTATCCACGGAAACAACAGGCTGAAGCAATCAGAAGTTATAATTAGATAAGAGGACCTGAGAGGTCAAAACACACTTAAAAACTCTGAGATCACAATACATGAGGCAGCTGGTGGGACCGGGTGTGATCAAGAGAGAGAATTGCTCATCATGGCCATCGCTCCAAAAAAAGTCATGTGTGCATTTAAAAAACAGCAAGCAACAAATCTTACGAGCACCATCTAGTGTTAGAGTCCACTAACAGCCAAAGTGTACATTAACACCAAGAGATAGTGTTTTGAAATAATAGAAGACTTGGAATAGTAGATTTCACAGATGCTAAATTGTGTTTTGTGGAAGCAACAAACAATCTTAATTTTTCTTTTCCTTTTATTCAAGATGTCAAAAAAACAACCTAAAAACCATTTTAAAATATCATAATGTCATAAAAGCAGGCACGCTTTTTCTAAAATAATGGTTCTTGTCTTACTCATTGAGCTCTGTCCGCTGAGTGAACTACGCAGACTTTCCACCGAGCCTCCGGCCTTAAGTTTCGGCTTCTCCAGAGAGTCGGTGTCAGGCTGAGGGGACTGAGGGGAGCCAGGGGCTCCATCCGGACTGGACTAAAAGACAGATAATGAAAAGACATTTGGGGGGGGGGGGATACAAAGCAAATGTTGTGCAGTTAAGAGATGATAGTATGTGTGAGATGGAAAAGCGTGGTTAAGAGGTTGACATATGGGGGAAACCATAGAAACACAGAAAAGATGAAGATCAGAGGTGGAGATGGCGGAAAAAAGAAAGGGGAAGGGGGGGGAGTGACAGTGTGGTTGTCAGTATTTTTTTCTCCATGTTTATTGGAAAACAATGTTATTAATTGTGAAAAACATATACATTCTGGAATATTTATTTAGGAAAGATCTTCACTGATATTTTCACTTGAACTTCCATCAGCAGTACATCTTAAGGGAACTCAAGCTGCAGTAGTATGGGCAAATAAAATGTCCGACAATTAATGACATTATAAATAAAAATCTTTTACTTTTTTCCTATACTGCTAGGAAAAACTACTAGCTCATTGGTTTACACTTATGCTAGATGCCACAATGTTTACTGTTTAAACAGATTATTTCAAAAAGAATTAAATCAACTTATGAAGGCAATGATATCATTTAAGTACACCTTAAAAAGGGGTATATTACATGCTACATATTACATACTGAATACTAGAAACGTCTTCAAGTATCTTCAACCAAGTGCAGTTGCCTTGATTTTAACCTTCCTTGGATAACTATGGATGACTGATTTTTTTAAATGTTGCATCTTACTGTCTATAAGTGTATATACCATTTATGGTTTTTACCCTTAATTGGCATCTACATGCTTGCCCCAAACAATGTTTTACTGTACTTGTACTGTGTCAATAAGATCTCTCTCCATCCCTCTATCTACCTACCTACCAATTGATTATTTTGCATAAATTAGTACTAACTGGATCAAAATACTTTTGTTTAAACTTTAAATGTAATCTTTACAGGTCTCCTTATAAATTAAACTAGTCTCTAGTAATAAAGCAGCAATGTCCATCAACATGCAACATCGACATACAGCATACTGTACTGTGATTTATTTGTTTCAGTTATCCACTAGGTGGCACTGTGGTCTATATCCCAATGGCTCCATGACTCATGCCAGATTATGTGGGTCACAGTGTTGATACCTCCATGAAGAACAGATGTTGCATTAATGTCTGTGTGTGCATTAATGACATATTCCAAGGGACAACATCATACTGTAGGGCTGGCCAGGCCACTGGTAAAGCCACTGCATGCACAGAAAAATTAGGCCAGTAGATGAGTCTTTATACACTTTCACACTTCCCCAAGAGCCAGCCTCGGGGAGACTTGCATCACTCCATGAGCTCAGCATGAAGCACAAGCACTCCACCCTACACACTGGACCCAGGAAGAGCACAGCAGTGAGAAATCAAAATGTGTGTGTGTGTGTGTGTGTGTGTGTGTGTGTGTGTGTGTGTGTGTGTGTGTGTGTTGACTAATTTTGTTACCAATTTTGTTTTTCTGTTGAGGAAAGTCTCAAGTCCAGTGACTGGGGCTTTTATTTTGAAAGTTGTACTGTGTTCTACGGCTTTGTCATGAGTAATTATTACATGACGAAAACATGAGGGATTGAGTCAAATGGTTGAGTGTACCATGCAGCTGTTAAGATATTGAGAAAGGCAGTTGTTCCTCTAAAGTTTTGACCCACTCCCTTCTCCCAAAGAACACTATGATGAAAACTTATAGACAGTAAACTGCTAGATCTGGCCAATGTCTAAACCCAAAGCATCAAAAAGAGGTCAAGGGCCGCTAGTGCTGCTCAATTCCTTTTCTTGTAACAAGGCTTGTTCTCATCCTTGTTTATCTTAGCTGTAACTTGGACGCAGCTTCTGCCCTTCAAATTTGTTGTGACGTTATCAAGATGCTGATTTGACGTTGGCTGACATCAAAACAAAATATCCTAATCTTTGTCCAGAAGTGGTGTGATTGGTGAATCATTTTTCCGATAACAGGGAAGGGATTTTCTCATTTGAAGAAGCTCCACTGTCATGCTGATAAATATGACTCAACAGCTTGAAATAATAGATTCCCAAGATCAGTTTTACATCTTATTCAGCCTTCTTGTTGTTTTACTCCTAATAATTACTCAACAGTGCCAGAGATAAAGAACACAAAGATTTTCCCATGCCTTTCCCAGTTAGTTCTTGTAATCGCAATTTCAGTGCAATCAGTTTTTGTTGTTCAAGTTTTTGCCTGATATTTTCAATCTTGGCACACACTTTGTATTTCCACTCCTGTGATCTGTTTTCATTAAGTCCATGTCTCCCTGAGGGGGGAAAAAAGCATTTTCTTTGCCAGAGTACTCTAATCTGTGTCAAATATGAAAGAGGACAAAGGCATTGCATTGTTGCTGGCATAGATGGGAGGAGTAGCTGAATTAGGTTGTTTTGATTTGATCCCACATAAAATAAGGAAAGGAAAGAAAAAAGACAACTATTCCCTGCCATACAATCCATTAACCGCTTGTAATGAGAAATATGCAGAACAGACAAAGGACAACAGATATACACCATACTTAAAGGTTAAAGGATATTTCTGGTTAGAAATTAGAACTTGGGTCCTATTTTTGTAGTTTTTGCTATGATGTCTATCAGTAATAATCCTAACCAAGTTCATTTATGACATGTGGGAACACAATGTTGCTAAAAACTAAGGCAAGAAACAAGAGATGTAACATTAGCTAGCAGGTTTTAACATTAGCTAACATTAAAAAGAACAAAGGTACATGATAAAATTGTTCCCTAAACTGTCTATTTTAAACACTGATTACAGTTTACAGATCGACTTTACGGTACTTTGACCATGTTGCATTGCGTGTGCACATAATGTTGTGTAAAAGTTTTCCTGTGCATTGTGGGATTATTTGAGACAGTTCAGTACAGACAATACAGTACAGTATAAGTGCAGTGTACAGTGTGTGGAGTAGTGCACCAACATAACATTTTAACACAATATTATGAACAAAAATTGCTAATATAAACCCTGTTTCTTCTTTTCTAGCGGTGTATGTTCTGTGTGTGTTCCAGTGCTTTGATATTATCTGTGTGTGTGAGCCCCAAACTCCCCTGTAGGTCACCTCTCCTGTCAAAGCTGTGGTCCTGTGGTGTGTCTAGCTGGTCCTGTTATCTTATGTCTCTCTCATCTGGCTATTGTGTCTCCAATCTTCTCTATTTTATCTAATCTGCTCTCTCCCTCTCTCTGTCTCAACCCCAAGTGGTCCCTCTGGTTATTAGTTTGATGTGCTTGAGGTCTTTTATTCCTGTAGAAACACACAAAGATGCATTAAGGCTTTACTGTAAGCTTGAAAAACAAGCTGTGTATTCCCCTGAGTGTATTTTTAGATCGCTGCAACACTAAAGCTAAACATGTATTTTCTGTTTATGTTCATGTCATGTACACTGTGTCAGCTTTGCCATATATGGCTGCCTCTTCAGCAACAGTCTGTAAACTGGTAAGAATGTACAACTATTGAGAAAGAATCGCCTCAAATTAGCTCTGTGCATTTCCCTCTTTTTGGGGTCTTATTGCAACAGCTAATACTAAAACATACTCAACGATTAATTAATTCTTACTTTTTTTCTTCTTCTCTATCCATATTAAATAAAAGCTTCTGTTAGAGTCCTGAGCTGACCATTTCTTGCACATGACCTGCCCAAAACACCCAAATGTGTCATCTCACTGACTAATCACTGCGCAGCTGACCCAGCAGCTCCTCACAAGTCACCCTGTGGGGATGGTGTGTGTAGGGTGACTCTGAGGTTGTGCTGATACACATGCTTTGCCTTGGCTGAAGCAGACATCTCAAACAGCATCCATCACATACGGCTTGGCTGGCATCCCTGTGGCTGTCTGACTCTGTGTGTGTGTGTGTGTGTGTGTGTGTGTGTGTGTGTGTGTGTGTGTAGAGCCTTGAGGCCATTGCCACTGAGCATCTGACCTCTCCTGACCACTTTGGGAGGAAATTTTCCCTCTTTTGGTGAAATAGTGAACAGCACCTTCACTTACGTCAAAAGTGCACTGATGAAGATGAAACTCAAAATAATTTCCTTCAAACCAAATCTGTATTTATTAATTTTATGTTCAACGAGGTATCACTTCAGCACCAGCCGCAGCATAAGTTTTTTTTCTCCAAAGCATCGAGCCTGTTCAAAACTGAGTCAACGATCAACACCGGTCCACCTTAAGGGATTTTTGCATGCAGTTCTTCATTTTTGCCTGCTGGTGTCAGTGTTGCACCAGGTGAAAATCCACTCCAGACAGGCTCTGGAGCCAAGAGGAGGGTCTTGTTTTTAAGGTAGTTCATGAGGGTTAAGACACTTAACTGAGCAAGTAGTATCAGTGTGGTATGATACAGTGTGTTTAATTAAAGAACACAGAATATTATGCAGCTCCAGATCTGTCTCTGCCTTGCAGTCTTACATTACCTCTATAGATGACTGTTTGATTTTTGGTCCTGTGTACATGCCATCTACTGCCTGCTAGCACCAGTGCTGGCTGTGTCTTGTTGCGGCATGTGGCGGCTGACACAGAGAAAGCAGCTTACAGCTCTTGGTCCCTGCTTGGTCCTGGCTGGGCCGGGCGGCGAGCGTCCTGGGGGCCTCCCGGACTGCCACCAACAGAGCTTTATCGGCCCTGAGGATTAATGTGATTTCATCAGGGTCCGGGCCCTGCCTACAGCCACAAACAAACCCACACACGCGCATGCATGGTATGCACACATGCTCAGAGAAAGTGCAAGTAGTGAATTGCTTGTCAGGCATCACTTGTTGGTAGAAGGGGGAAAAAATGATTGAATTACGATTTATTTACAGCCATTATATCTCCAATTAAGTATATGTTTGTGTGTAAGTGTGGATGCATTCACCATGTGTTGTTGCTTGAGCAAAGGTTGGCTGATGGTGGAGATGGGTTCTGTGTGGACTAACAGGCCAAACAGCAACCGTTACTAAGGTTTTCTGCGTATGTATAGATGCGTGTGTGTGCGTGCGTGTGAGTGGCAGGAAAGGTTGAGGGTGGCTGACGTTACAGGTCAATGCTTCACTGGGCTTGTAACTTCATGTCAGCAAAAGAACGTCAGACAAGCCTGACATCAGACAGTCCAGACTTCTTCGGCTCTGCTTCTCTGTATGTCTTTGTTCATCCTTTCTAAAGCCTCACACTCTTATGGTGGTAACATCATGTGGAGTTGAGTGAAAATACTATGTTAGATATTTTTGTACTATACAGCATCAGTCTGTGATAGTCTGTGCATTTTAATACATATTTGTAGTTGTTAAAATATATTTTCTTTTCTGTCTCAGTTGGTCATATCCTGCATGATTTAATCTGATGTGTATTGTTAGTGGTTTGGGTGGATGACCTTTTCTGTGATTTTGTTATAGTGGTAATAATTAATATACCTAACTACCAAACAACAAAATGCAATATGTTTGGCTAGAACCTTTATCATCTTATTAAGGTAGGCTTGATTTTTTTTACTTTTACTGATTTTGTTTTGGTTTGTAGGAACACCCAAACACCTCTGGAACATGAAGGTCATATTGTATCAGGCAGTGAAGCTACCTCCTGCTAATGAAAAGCTATGGGGACGTGACCATAGGGCTGTGTATATCTTACAATCTTTTGGTTGTCTTTTCATAGCGTCATACGAAATGTTAGGATTTTGTACACTGAGAAGCACATTGGAAGTCTTTTAAAGGTGTACTTGACAAGGTTGGGGGACAGAGAGAGGAACCAATTTGAAAACAACTATGTTTATAGCCAAAGACTGTATGTTAGCTAAGGGCTATCTTAAGCATGCTAACATGCCCAAAATGATGAAAGTTCATTGTTTACCATGTTCGACATTAGCTTATTAGCATGCTAACAGTTGCTAATTACATGCTAACAAGCTCACGGTGATAACGTTAACATGCTGATGTTTACTGTTCGCCATCTCAGTTTACTGTGTTAACATGCTAACAGTTGCTTATTTGGATTGAACATAAAGGCAGTGTTATTCGTGTGTAGGAGTCATACGGGGCTACAAATATTAAAAAGAATTTTTTAAGATGAAATACATCCTGACTTAGTAGTATGAATCAAACTCCAAAAGCACTGCACCCTCTTTGGTAAAAAGGACAAAGCTCCTCAAAGAAGAGATATAACTGTTCACAGATTGACTGGCACTCCTCATGACTCGTGTACTAACCATAACATGTAAAATCAGAGGTTTTGCCCCTTTAATGAACACTTTCTTGCACTACCTTGTAGGGTCACATATCCACATGTGATCATGCATTTTTCTATTTTCACATCAAATAAGTCCAACTTGTCAGAGAGCCGGATGGTTTCCTCCCAAGTGAGCCTGGCATGCTGAATGTGTAGTGTGAATGCAGTCAGGCCTAAAGCAGGGGAATAGCCAGGAAAGTCTGCATTGAATCAAACAGTGTTGACTGTATTCTCCCATATTTCCCAGAATGTTTTATATTACATGCATTTGGTCCAACATATTGCTTTTAGATGGTTCAAAATAGCTAAATAACACTTAACAAATATAATCACTGTCACTGACAGGTAACTGGATACACTAAATAGCAGCTGCTTGTGAGTCCACTAAAATAATTAACAAGTGGTTCAAGTAACATACTGACTGACATTTAAATTATTATTCCAACCAATTGAAAACATTGTGAAGTAGGTCAGGTCTGACTGAGGATTTGTGTGTCCTACTTGCTTGCACACAGACATGTAAAGCAGCCCATTTCACCTGAAATCTTAACTCATTCTCTTCTTTACTTAAAGTTTACGTACGCTCAGTTTATGCCTGTGAGTGGTACATGTCTAAACTGGCCTGTCTGTCGGCTGCGGAGCCTTTTTTCTTTAGCTAACATTTTCATGGTGGTGTTGCAGTCGACACACAGCCTGTGGCTGTTGCCCGCAGCTGACCATCAGAATGGAATAACTCGACTAGACAGTTACGGCCACGTTAAACCAGCTATTACTGGTTAATGCTCTGTCTTTATTTCTAAAGACAAAACTAACACATTTGGAGCAACCATGTGGCATAAAAATAACCTTGAGGGCTCAGTGTGTCTCTGTTAGATGTCGCTGCACGAATATCTGTGTGTGTGTGTGTGTGTGTGTGTGTGTGTGTGTCTGTATTTCGGTCTGTCTGTTTTTATGGCTTTTTGTGTGCCCGCACGAGTGTATGAGACTATGCGTGTGTGTCTGTGTATTTATGTCTATGTCTGTGTTTGTGTCTGAGTCTGTTTTTGTGTTAGTGAGTGTGTGTGTGTGTGTGTGTGTGTATGTGTGTGTGTGTGTGTGTGTGTGTGTGTGTGTGTGTGGCTTTCGCCCTCAGGTGTGACCATGCAGTTTGGCATTGTGTAGCACTCTACGTGTCTGGCCTCTGATGCTGGGATCAGTCCATTTGGCTCAGCGCTGCAAGGGCAGTCTGCATACTATAAACCATTTAAATGTAGATATTCATTCAAAAACATGTCCACATTTTAAAAAATGAACTGCTACAATTATAAAAGTTTGGGCAACTAATTCCTTGGTTGACTAAATGACCCAGAGAGACACATAAACATCAGATATTTATATAAGATAGTGCGCTTCCTTGAATCCTAGAATTTCTAGTTTGGCCTCCATATTTGGTGCTAAGTGTCTCCAAAATAGACTTGCTTGTCACTAATATTACTGTACAACACCCCCTCCAAGTGATAATTTGCATTAGAGATTTGGGCTTACTGCTAAAGGGAAGATTACTGAACCTTTCTTAAACTTGCTTCAAGTAATTGTTTCACATTTTGGGAAATATACTTTCTTTAAGGAGAGTTAGATAAGAAGATCATCACATCGGTTCATTCACGGCAAAACTTGAGCTAGCAGTATACAAATCCAGATTTACCACTGGTAGAATCTAGTGATGTAGACAATTGGGGTTTTATTTTTATTTATTTAGGTTTATATCTGCCTCTGAAACTCTAACATCTACCCCAATAGAATGGATGTGAATAGGATTTCATTTAGCATATCTCCCCAGAAATAATGTGCTTAGCCTGGATAAATCACAGATCTCACTGTCTCATATAGACCTTTTATTTGGAAGAAAGTAGGTCCAATAGAAACTGTTTAGAATTTGGATTTCTTACCTCAGTTTTAGTGGGGTGGAGGCATACATCTCAGAGTTAGACATCTCAAAAACCTGGACCAAAACCAAACTATCTGTATAAAACCACTCGAGGTAAGTAAGAAAATATGTTTGTTTGTCATTGTGTGTTAAGAAAGTTACGCCTCACAGCCAGCAGCAGTTTCTTCCCCTGCATACCAGATGCAAACTTAAGAATCCATTTGATATGTGTATGTGTCACTTATAGAAGCTTTTAAGCTCTGAAAATGCTCATGAAATCAAAGATGTTCAATGCAGTAGCTGAAGTTAATGCAGAGTTTACGGTGTCTGGTGGCAATACATGAGATTGATATTTGTGAGAATGCGGCCATAGAAACGAGAGCTAGAGATCTATTAATTCCTCCTGAAAGATGAATGCTTTATAATCAAGGTTTTTGGGGATTTCCTGCCTTTATCCATTGTAATCAAATCAGGTAATAAAACATTATCTCTTCCCATATAATAGGCAATTGCTTTGTTTGTTTTGGCTTTGAGACCCTTGAGCGGTGCATCGAGACACAGTCATTAAGAAGTATTACTCCCTCATTGAATGATATATGAATGGAATGTCTTGACATTTGAAGTATCTTAATTACAGACTGCTCCTATCACTTCATGGTATTCGTGCTTAGCTTTGAATGTATAAGCTGACTGTATAACCAAGTATGATTCTTCTTTGTTGGCAGTTCTGAGCTGACGCCAAATAAAATAGACTTTCTAAATCTTTTTTTGTGCAGTCGCTTTTATTTTAAAAAGAGTCCACTGACTCTCTATAGCGTGATTATAGGTACTGTGGTGATGCAGCTAAGCACTAAAGTGGCAGAACCAAAGGCCACCCTGCACCCTGTCTTTGTTAGGAACATCTTCTCAGATAGTTTTGCTTTTATGCAATGGTTAACGGTGGATGTTTGAAGGGTTTCATTCAAATGAACCGGGGCTAATGGAAAGAAAGGAACCTTTCTCTGTTTGCATCAAAAGTTGGCTTATCAAACCACAGCAATCATTTCCATTTTTTCTCCAGCAGTTGGAACACGTCTGTTAACCAGACAGTCTGCATGGCTCAAACAGCTTGTTGTACAGTATAATCCTTATTTAAAGAATGTCATTATGTATTAGCTCTGTCTCTAAGCCAAATGTACACTCAGTCAGAACAATCTATACAAAGCGTTTAAGAACAGCTGTTAAATAAACTAGACTCTTGTTCACAATCCAATCTCTCCACACCCCTAAGCCTTCCGTTTGTCTTTATATCTGCTCCATTTATTCCTCTTTGCATGCATCATTTTCTCTATTTTCTTTTATCCATCCTTTCTTATCCTCTCAATCATTTCCCACCTCTATCCTTTACCTTCTTACGCCATCTCACCATATTCTCCCTTATTCATTCCTACAGTCTTAGTCTTGTTTGTGAGAGACAATAGCCTCATTGTTACGGCGTTTCGTGGGTGTGTGCTGGACCACACAAGACAGCAGAGGAGAAGAAAATGTGTGCATCCCTTCTTTTTCTCTCTACCTGCCTATAATCATCGCTTAAATCACCAGGCTCTGACAGCTCGTCACCTTGCAGCTTATATAGAGGAAATACCTCAGGGACTTACATATCCTTTAAGGTGTGCATGCATGTCTATATCATTGACTTTATAGGTCTGTGTGTGTGTGTGTGTGTGTGTGTGTGTGTGTGTGTGTGTGTGTGTGTGTGTGTGTGTCTATCTGAGGGGGAAAACAATAGGGGCATTAGGTACCTGTCTCATCAGTGCCCTTGAGCTGAGAGAGGGCGTGGCATGACACATACAGTACATATGGGCTCTATTGTGCATTGTTTTCACATGCATGATTGGATGGGATGTATTAGTGATGGATGGAGCACTTTCGGCAGCTAACATAGCGGCACATTTGGCGGCTCATTTCACACAGAGCTTTTGAAAATGAGCACGACATCCAAAACTAACAACTACTGGATGAAAGCGTGAACATGAGGCAATATTTGTCACAGTTTTCCCCGTGCAGAAGGTTAGCTAAGGGTTAATGCATGTGAAACAACATTCGTTATGGTTTGGGCGTTAACTAAATGAGCAAATGATAAATGATCAGCGGTTTTAGTTGTGCTTAGTGCAGGGTGGGGTTCAGAGTCAAGTGCTGAGGTAAAGTATAACAAAGGTTTACATCACCAACGTGAGCCATGCTGCAAACTGTCTTCGCTGTCCCAGTAAAGGCAGTTTGTGAATTACATATTTCAGTTTAACACAAAAAAGATGGAGAAGAGCCTAATGATTGAGAGTGACTTTTTTGTCCTTTTGTCCATCATGAGTCACTTTTATATCACATATACAGCTGTTATCTCATTGGTTGGTCTTCATCAGCAGATGGAGTTTGCTCACTTGTCATGTAGATTACAATCCCAGCTCAATGTGTCCTTACTAGTTTTTCCATCTAATTCCAAGGTAAAGACTGAACTTTCATTCCCTGGGGAAGACAATGTGATATGGTTGAAATCTAATAAATGGACCTTTAAGTTGGGATTGTTTTGCCAAACAAGCATTTCTAAGGTCAAGAATTTTTTAACCTTTCAAGTTTTGATCATATCAGTGTCAAACTGATGCCTCTCTGTAGTTGTTTCTCCTCTCTGTAATGCTTTCACAGTGATGACATATATTTCTCCCACTTTTTTCATGCATGGAGGTTTCTTTGAAATGTAATGAAACAACTGACATTAGAAAAAAAAGTGTGAGAGTCAGTCTTCATACACAGGAACCAGGTGTATGCCTCTACAGGTATCTAAAATTGCCAACAGATGACTGAATCTGACACACCTGGCTGTCTGACTCATGCCAGAATCGTGATGAATGACTTTCATCCCATCCATGGGCCTACTATGGACCAAAGCTGGCCCAGGTTCTGCTTTCTCGAGCTGATTCTCAGCCCAAATTGGCCCAGTTTGAACCAGCAACACCTTGCCAAATCTAACAGCTATACATGACCAAAAGCGGAATCACATTTGGTCTTCCAGTGCACAGAGCTCACTGGAGAATTTCTCTAATGTGATCAATTAAACATATTATTATACAGTATAGCTTGAATGTTACCCTGAAAATAATAGACTGACAGAGCACTGTTAAATTTCCTAGTTTTTAAATGAGGCAGGATCATTTAAATAGGCAATGAAAGGTTGAAAATATATTTGTAGTGTGTGTGCATTTGGATGTGTAGCAGGGCTGAAGGCCGTGCGACCATAAATCATGCGATACATTGCAATGTGTTCAAGCTGAAAAAACAATGGTTCGTCGTGTACCTATACTCAGGCACAAGGCAGCATGACTTTAAAAGGGAGTTCAATGTAAAAAAAAAAAAGAAGAAGCCTAAACCAGGACCTGCTTCCTGAGTCTGGATTAGACCTAATTAGAACCGTACCGGTATTCTAAAGCACAAAATCAGTATTATTGTTTAAACTTGTAAAAATATCTTAAAGGACTGGGTGAATTCCATTTCTGAGAAAGCAACCACGAAAGAAGCACTTTAAACTTCAACATAACATTACAATTAACCTGCCAGCACAGCAGAGACTTTTACAGGAGCAGAGTTTCTCCTTATATAGGCGTGATGGCAACCTACAACTGTTGCTTTAGGCCTGCATTACCCCACCTCAGGACATCCACAGTATATAAATCAGTGTGTATTTGTAGTAAACGCTGCATTTAAGTGCTCCTTGTAAGAGACTATTTTTCCTACATTCAAGTGCTCTTGGTCAGAAAAGGGTTTTAGGTATATACTGTACATGAAGGCAGCATCATTACTGTAAATTCTACTGTGGTTTCTACAAATCCTCACAGTGGAAGTGAAAGTTTTCAAACATACAGCTACAAAAATTCCACTTCCATTTTTACACTTTCATTATAATTTTCCTTCTAATTTGATCTCAGTTTTGAGCAAATTCTGTCCTCATTTCCCAACTTTTGAAAGTCCTAATTTAGCATTTAATAAAGAAAATTACAAATAAGCTGTATGAAAAACTTGAATGCCTAATTTGTACTGCAATTTTGCCACATTGCAGCGTGGTAGTCCAGTGGATAGCAATGTGGCCTCACAGCAAGAAGGCCCAGGGTTTGAACGCTGTTAATTTCGGGCCATTCTGTGATTAGTTTGCGTGTTCTCCCCGTGTCTGTCTGGGTTTCCTCCATCAAAACATGTTAGGTTGTCCAGTCAGTGCCACTGACCAGTGCCACTGGTATAGCTCTTGAGTTGGTCCCTGATCACTGTATAGTGGCTGATCACTGCTCTCTTGAGGAATGGGTCAAATGCAGGGAAGGAATTTCGCTACATGTATGTGTATGTGACAGCAAAGTACCTTAATCAAACCATGAGCTTGTACATGAAGCCAAACACTTTCTGACTCCTTTTTTGGCTGACAGATATCAGATATACATGGACCACCCACCAAGTTGCAGTATGATGCTATCAGTCTCTCTTAATACATTTTAAAAGGATTTTATTCATTACTATTTTAGCCCGTTGACTGCATAGACACACAAATATGTACATGTGAGGCAAACAAAACTTTGAAATAGATTGTGACAAGAGATTTTCTGGGACCTTGTGTGTAAATCTGTGGTGTAAGTCACAGAATAAGCACATCTGAAATCCTAAAAAGCAACAGATAGCTCGCCTGGTGAAATGATATTATCATTTTATATTCTTCTGTTTCCAAAACCAGACTCTCACC
The DNA here is from genome assembly GCF_021292245.1 of Micropterus dolomieu. Lineage (NCBI taxonomy): Eukaryota > Metazoa > Chordata > Actinopteri > Centrarchiformes > Centrarchidae > Micropterus > Micropterus dolomieu. The sequence goes on from NC_060159.1 coordinate 15,616,307, forward strand.
TTTACACCATGCCGACCACTTATCTTCTTTCCTTCTTGTCACCCACAGTGAAACCTCCTCTCCAGCTTTTGCATTCAGGAAGCAGAAAAGCAGCGGTGAGATGAGGATTAAGGTTGTTTATGTATGTGTATGTGTGTAAAGTTATCAGTCCGATAATGGCTTTGGGAATAAAAATTTGTGTTAGGTACCACAATTTGTCATTTTTTCCCATGTAGTAATGTAGTTCAAAGAAGAAAAACATCTAGAAAGCCTTGAAGGAAAAACTAGAATTAGAACAAGATTTCTTTATCTTTTTGCTCTTTTGACATCTACGACCTGCCCTGTGCCTTCGTTTGTCATTCCTGATCCTAGAAGTCTGTCTCTGGACACCACTTTTACACATCATGCATGTCATGAAAGACTGTAAACTATGAATTTTTGAGGTTTAATGTATGGAATGACATGTCTCTCAGCCAAGTCATAGCAAGAATATACCCTGTGGAGGTTTGCTCTACTACAGTTTCATGTTATTCCACTGACTGAAACTTAATAATGGCAGCTCACCAAAAACATCCATCGTCAACAGGGTCGCGGGGGGCTGGAGCCAATCCCAGTTTACATCAGGGAAAAGGCAGGGTACACCCTGGACAGGTTGCCAGTCCATCGCAGGGCCACACATAGACAACTAGTCACACTCACATCCACCTAAGGAAAATTTTGGAGACACCAATTAACCTAGCCTGCATGTCTTTGGACCCGAAGAGAACCCACGCGGACACGGGGAGAACATGCAAACACACAGAAAGGCCGGGACAACTGGGGTTTGAACCCACGACCTTCTTGCTGTGAGGCGACTCCCCACTGCACCACCGTGCTGCCCGTCACCAAAAACATAACTAACAGAAATCATTTTATTGCATATTGTCTCAACATATAATAAGTTAAATATGATTATCACAAATTCTATGAGCTGACCTTCTGATCAAGCCATAAAGAGAGACAGCGTCATGTAAGAGCTCGTGTACAGAGATTTTGTGCAGGTATGACTTGAGGCCCTGTTACATAACCTCTGCTTAAGCACAGTGAGAACATTCCCATCAAACCTCGTGTGTGTACGTCTAGACATCATGAGTATATCTATATCTCTATCCCAATCAGGGAACATTTGAGCCTATCCATCAGGCCTATCTGTTGGTCTGGTGCTCACTCAACCTGCTCAGTGCTGAAACCCTGATGGATGCCCTGCCTCCTTTTTTTTGTCCCAACTTCCCCTCTTTCTCCTGTATTCCTTCTTAAGCCTATCATCTTCCTGCTTTTGTTCCCTCTATTCTACCTTAAGTGAAAGCTGCATGCGCATTCATGGAAGAACAGGCCATCCATGCCTGTGTGTGTGCGCATGTTCTCATATAGATAAGGGATCTTAAACTAACAGAGGAGCCTAAGAGCAGGCGAACCGATCAGCCAAAAGAGGCCACACTGCAGATGAACAGATTATGCATTTACATATGCATAGATGCATGCATGTACGCACACACACACACACACACGCACATGCACACGCACACGCACCACACAGGCACACGCACACGCAGGTAACATGAGTGAGAATGTGCCTTGTAATGATGTTTCCCACTGAGATTTCCCATACAACCATGAAGCTACCATCCTATTGTTCTTTTATTTTGCGTTCACTGCTGCTTATCTTCACACCTTCTTATTAATGTGCTACCCATTAAACAATATTTAAAAAAAATAAAATAAAGATAATTAGCTTTGTTGCTACCTTCAAGTTTCCAAACTGCTCCACAACAGGACAATGTTTTGCAGAGAGTTATGAGACAGGTGTTGATGGTGCAAATATGTCCTTTAAATAAACTTTGTAAACTTATTGTCCCGTTAGCGACCAAGATAAGCTCACAAATTTGGTAACTATCCACTGGCAAGCTCATTTGCTCTGAGAACTTTATTTTTCCTCTTTTTATTTAACAAAATGGTGCCTGTATATACCTGGTCCTTCATCATTTAGTCCCATAGTTTTGGGAGCTTTAATCTAGTGTGCATTCAGTCTACTCTATAGAATGGGATGTCCATACAATGACCTTTCAAGTCAAATCACACAGTTTTACTAACTTTTGACAGTGACAGTAGAGTCAGTAGTCAGTCTGCAAAACACCGGCAGCAGGACGGACTGAATTATGTAGTGTCTGTTTTTAAATTAGTTTCACAGCCAAGAATCCCATAGTGTGGTTTTCTAAAAGAGGAGCTGTAGTAATCCCAGACTACAAAAAGTGTTATTTTGTAACTATGTTAGAGTAGTGCTATAGAAGATTAACTATGAAAATCCACATCATCTATCACATTAAGTAAGTTGCCTGTCAAATGGTTTATGTTTATGTTTAAGGTAAAGAAAGCCTGCAGCCATGCTGAGTAAAACACAGCTGATACTGTACCTGCTGACTCCATCATTCTCTGTGTGTGTTTGAGCATGTGGCTAAAGCTCATGTCTTCATTGTGTGTGTGTGTGTGAATGCTTGAAGCGTTGATATATCAGCCTGATGATGACAGTGCAGTCAAGGTTAACGTCAAACCACCCTCTGCGTCTGTGCATGTGTGTTCGTGCACGTCTGATTTGTTCGCTTTGCTCGCCGCAGCCTGACACCCGGGGGAAATCCTCACTCAAGAGCTGTCAACAGCCCTGAGGCGAGTAAACACCACACAAATCTGTAATGACTACTGTCTTGTTTCCCTACCAACCAGGTCTGTTTTGGTCGCTGCAGTGATGGCAGAAACCCGTTTATTAAGCGCCTTTCCCGGGGCAGGAGGATTGATAACAATATCCCATTGTCCAGCTGTAGCATCAGGAGAACGGGCAAAGACACTGAACAACATGAGCTGGAAGTGTTAATAATAGACTTATAGCACAATGGTGGTATTATCACCCCAGGAATGTATGATTGTCTTGGGATCCTTTGTTACCTCCAGGGAAAACGCAACCTTATACCCCAGTGTTTAGCTCATTTCTGGTGCTGCGTTCCAGATCAAATTGTCAAACAACGTTAAGATGTTCACTGTTTCTGACAGGTCAAGACATTCAGGCGTAAGGCATCAGCAGCTGTGATATATTGAAGGAGAAGGTATATACAATTGCAGGTATCATATTGTATTTCTTGGAGTAAGGAACTTATTTCAACCTGCAGCCAAGACTTGTGTAGCAAGTCCATACTGGACATGCTGTGTGTTCTTCTTTATGCAACAGTTACTCCCTCTTTAAGGCTTATGAGCCTCTGGACATGTCAGGGCAGACATCAAAAGAAGTGCTTTGAAGTTGTCCGCCATATGGGATGCTGAGATGAATTTCAGTGCACTAGCTGCATGTGAAACTGTCAGATTAGCTCAGGGTGCACCTCATTTTGATCAGGTCTTTGGCTGTTTAGTGCAGGCGTCATAAAAATTTTGTAGCGGCCAAGTGGAGAGACCACAGCAAGGCCGTCTCCTTGCCATCAGCACAGCAGATACCATGGTTCACTTTGGTGTGGTTGTCTGTTTCAGTAAAACAGAGGAGACCAGATTCTTGAACCACTCTTAAGAGACAAGATAAAAACTTGATTTTGTCAGATTTGTGCACCAGAAATAAACCTTTTTATATCACACAATGAAATTACCAATAAACTAACAGTGAACCTAATATAACTTGACAGTTGGAGCACAGAAAAACAGAGGAAACAAGTCATTAAATCACAAAAAACAAAGCAAATGTCTGACAAAATAAGCATATTAACAGCCTCTATTAGCATCAAGTTCGAAAACAATCATGTCTCTCTGATCACTTCATAACTTAGTTTTGCAGTATTTAATGCTTTCACACTTTCAAATTAAGCACACTAAACATATTTGAGTGGGGTGTGATGGACACACTGAAATGCACAATGGAGCTGCAGAGGAGCTGCTCACAGCTGGAAAAGATTTAATGGTGGACGGCGTTGCAACAGCTCCAGGAGTATCTCAGAAAACAAAAGTCTTAAATTAGTGATTTATTTAGCCACTTTGGTGCAACAGAAAGAAGCTGTGAACAGAACACTGACATAACCTTTTAAGTTGATATGGAAAACTTTGCAAACAGTTGCCTTTTGACACCTCCAGCACACACAGAGCAAAATTAGCATTAATTTGGAGTCGTGTTTTAGCTCTGTTTTTGGTTTCCACCAGCTCCTGAAAAATATCTGGCTCTTTGTGTGCTCAATTTTGTTCACTAGCTAGTTGCTGTCTCTGTCTATCTGCCATCTGATGCTGAGTAGCTAGTGTACAGTGGATTTATACTCTAGTAAGTCTAGCTAGCTTACGTAAACCAAAGCATGTCAAAAATTAACTACTTATTACTTGACTTGACTTGAATACGGGTCAGAACATTGCTTATTTTGACATAATGGGGTCAATTATGGGTCTATATTTAATATTTTTTGGTGCTACTCTTTAACTAACATCCAACAAATCACATACGTGTCAATATCAATTGCCATCGACCAACACGGTCCCTGATTATCTAAGCTACAGCTTCGAATCTGTATTAATTGAAATGTGAGCCAGCAACACTCCATTAAAAACAACCCGAGGAGTCAATTCAGCTGTGTCTCCCTTCCGACAAAACCACCAAATATAAAACAAGGCCTTAATAGGAAACATGTGATATAAAGCTTTAACTGGCTTTTACACAGTTTCTCTCTTCATTCATATGTACACCACATCATAATCAAATCCCTGCTGAAAGTAACAATGCCTGTTTCCAACTTCAACACTTGCTTACAAAGCACTTGTTGACACTGGCGCCAGAGCGCTGTGGGCCAGCAGTCTTACACACACACATACAGTGTAGACACACACTTTTCTTCACACTGTAAAATAATATTCATTAGCAGAAGTTATAGTTTTTTGTGAATTATGGGGTAGTATGAAACGTGTCCTTGCCTGTTTGCAGGCCCCTCTGTGGGAAGCAACCAAACCTGGAACACTATGGAATACACAACAATGTGTGTTTTGCATACATATGCAAAAGCACATATACACATAAGTCACACCAGATCATCTGCATTTATTCACCAACGTTCAACCCACGTTCCCCATCCATCACATGTTTTAATGTATTTTCATTGCGATCCTAAAGCACTACACATATAAAATGAAATACCACCAGTTAATCTATGCAACAGCCCTCATGTAAAACTGCAGCTAAAGTAGAATTTATTGGGGTGCCACAGTTTTGTGTGGTCATTCTTTGTCACACGTGCATAGGTCTACAGGTGCAGCTGATCCTGGCTCAGCACCGAGCAGTCATTTCAGCCAGGAAATGATTTAAAGCCATGAAACTGACCGTGGCGGAAGGAGGGATGGGATTGATATCTCACTCAACGTCTGACTCGGAGCATTCAGCAGTGTTTGATATTACAGGTGCACTGGGACACCCAGTGGAGTCGTATGTCCACTGCTGACCCAGCAGCTCTGCCAAAGTTGGTGATGGTGAAATACTGTGTGTGTGTGAGTGTGTGAGCGAGCGAGGAAAGAGTCCAGAGTGAGACGTGTTTAAGCCAGGCTTTGCGAATACTTATCCAGCTGCATGAGAGCATCTTTTTAACTCCATGATTGAAATTGTGATTGTGTCTGTGTGTTGCACCCCCATTTTAACATTTACTGTATATTCATTAGGGTTAAATACCATGAATTGAGATATTTGTGTTACCCGGTAATTCTCATCAAATTTGCTTGAATTTGTGCTAGGAAGAAACCTGGGAACTTCTTTAGCATGTGTGCTTGAGTGCCCGTATGCGCCTGTGTGTACTGATATGGATAATGAATCAGGCTCAGCAATGGAGGGATGACAGGAGAGATTGTGAGCACCCCCACCCACCCTCCTTGTGGTTTCTGTAATGAGAATGACGGAGGAGAGGAAGGTGGGAAAAACTGGGCTGAAGGAGGTATGTGAAAACTGAGACAAATGAGAAAAGAGGGTTAAACACAGGAGACTGGATAAGAATGAGGCGTGGTCTTTGTTCTTGAAGTTAAAAAAAATGTAATTATTGCTACAAATTTTAAGCTGATTAGCATACAGTTGCTTTTTTTACACATTCAGCAGATACGGAGAAACATTAGAATTCATTCTGAGCCACTGAATACTTTGCTATGTTCACCAACTAGTTGCTAACTATGTCAGTGAGCTGTTTGGGTTTTGGGTAGGTAGCGGACAGTTTTTTTTTGTTAGTTTTTTTAGAATTTTCCTTGCTAAAAACTGCTGCCTGCCACAGCTGATAAACAATGCTAACAGTGAGAGATAAAAAATATTGATTCTAGTTGCTTTAAATCTTACCTTAGGCTTTCCCATTCCTTTTCATGCTAAAATTACAGCTCAGACTTCAGCTGTGTGGTAAAATGCATTTTAGTGCAAAATCTGTCAATGAAAATTATGCAGGCAGTTCGATGTGTGACTTCATCAGACATGTTTGCTTCCTTTTCCAAAACCACTGAAACAAAACGCCAAAAAAAAGGGTGCATACGACAGATTTTCCTTCGATGTCACTGCGACCTCAGGTCAGCACTGTCAAAATGCTCATACACTCCCATAGAACTACTTGGATGTGTTTCAGATATTGTTGGCATGTTGTTTCTTCCACCACGTTGGTAACAAATATGAAAAATGTTTTTAAAATCAGACTTTACAGTGAGAAATCCTGGGTTTTCCAGGATATGAGTAACATATTCCCCAGAAGTAACAATTCCTAGATGTTCAAAACTGACATTATTCTCCCATACACACTGTGTATCTCCATATCCTGTCTGTGTGTTTACAGAGCAGACAGACTTCAAAGTGAGAAATACGAGTTGTTAGAAACACCATTAAGAAGTGGTCCTTCTCTGCACTGACATGTTGCATAAGGCCAAAACTGCCTGCGCCCCTCTCCAGCGGTCACTGACCTATCAAGTTGCATAACAGCAGTGTGAGTGTGTGTGTGGGGACAGAGAAAAGAGAGACAGAGCCATGGAGTGAAACAGTATATTAGCCTCCAGAGGCAGAAGCATGTGTGCTTCAGTGAGCTTGACCTGTGGACTCAGTATCTCTATCTGAACTCGGCAGCACACACTGGGCTGGGTCAGCTGCCTGTTACTGGTACTGTGCCTAAAGAGATCTAACAGCATTTGCAAGTGGTGAAAGGGATCACCTGAAGCATTTTGAGGTAGATAAATGTTAGTTGTTTATGTTGTTCACCAAACACCTGCTGAGTGGCTTGTGCTTCTTTGGAAATATCCTCTGATGCACAGGAGGAGATGACTATTAAATTTACAGATGATTGAACGAAAAACACCCCAATAATTTCACAAGTGATTGAACCAGGCCGGCACTCACAGGTATGGCGTACTGCCACTTACTGATTTTTGCACACCTGCAAACCATCAGTCCTTAGTATGTACCACCAATTACTGATCAATGCATGTTTGAAGAATCTGAAAGATGCATGCATGCACAGTGGTTATCACTGTTATCTGAAAGAAGGGTCATCTGTTGCCTGCTCCAGATTCCTCCTACACTCCAACCACACTGTCAACCATACGGTGTTTTAATGCAGCCAAAGTCACCATGTAGTTCACATTTACATACTTTTCTGTGTCAAACTGCTGCATTGCGGGGATAAAATCCTTCTTATATAACCGTGACGTCATATGACAAAATCAGTACAAATCCAGATTAAAGACAACAGATCTATGGTGTATTCGGCTACTGTATATTGACAATTAAAATAAGCGTTCATGAGACAATTAGAGGCATCTAAAAGCTTTACTACTACACAGTCTCTCACTGGGCTGGCTTACGTCATCATTTTGCATAAACTCAGTTTATGCAATGAAAAACTAAACTGGTGAGATTTTAAGATTTAGGGTTTTAGTGCAGGGTTGGACAATGGATGGACTGACGGCAGGATTCACAGAGTCCTTGTTCTGCCCAAACAAGCCCAAAGAGAAGGTGGAAATGTGAAGATTTTTTTTGCCTAGCTGGATCTGGTCAAATATTTCAAATTGTTATTGTTTGCATAATTATTTGGTCTTATTACTGTAATTCTGCTCAGAATTATTTACTGCTACATTGGCTAAAAAGTCCTGTCAATGGTGGCAAAAGATGATCTCCACTTGGTGACCGTTATAGTGTGATTAGCCACTAAAATGTTCAGCCCAAATGTTTTCAAACACATCTTTTCATTCATCCATTATGCTTTCAACCAACATCAGTGATGTGTACCATGCTTTTACATTAAAGGCCACATTTGTACCAGCACATGTGGTACTCCAAAAAATGTGAAACAAATGAAGAATGACTGACAACTTGCTGACTAGACTCCTGTTACAGACACATACATGCACAAGGTCTCCATTTTATCAGTACTCATTCTTAAATTATTTTGTCTCAGTTACTTGACACAATGCAACATATTCACTACTGAGGTCAAACAGACAAATTGTGAGTTATCCGTGGAAGCCGCTTCACTTGTATAATAAAGGACCTCCCATCAATCAACGGATTGAATATCTAAGTTGTGATATTTCCCTTCATTCTGATATCAAATCAGTCCTGCAGTGTGGGCGAATTGGACAGCACATGCAGCCTTTCTTGACTCACTCACCACCACTTTGGCCTTTCTGCCTTGCTCTACATTTCATGCTGCCTTTGTGTGCATATAAACACAGTTAACAGTGCAAATCAGGTTTTGGGTTTGGTGAGATGGTGGAACATTTCTCAGTTTGTTTACATTAGAGCGTTAAATCTTGTTTGTGTCTAAACCTGCTTGAAGTGATGTGCATGTGTGTGTCTAAGTATGTGCAGGGTGTGTGCCTTTGCAAGTACAGTTAGGTGTTTGTGGAACCACATCCATTTATGACACTGTGCGTACATGTTCAATATATATCTGGAGTGTATGTCAGTAATGAACATAGTTTTTGGGGGCAAAATTGCTCTGGAAAGCCATGAAATGAGGGGTGAATTGTCATATGCCATGTGCAAATGAGTGGTTCTTTCTAGTACATTGTGGGTAACAAAAATGCTGCGGTTTTATGACCAAGGTCAGGGCCTGCGAAGAAAACCACACAGAACCACAAGAAATAAACAACAACAAATGATTGGTTAAAGATTTTTATTATTGCTGATATATCAGCATTGGCAAGATATGTGCTGCAATGATAAGCAAAAATGGCAATAAATTCACGAGTTCAAGTTGTTAAAATTACTACTACTACTGTTTCTTTGTCTGTGATAAGAAATGTGATATATTTGGCTTTCACTGTATTTTAAGTTTCAGAATACAAATTTATTAATACTTTGACATTTTATAAACCAAACAATTAATCAGTTAATCAAGGTAATAATCAGCAGTGTTAGAAACAGCCATAATAAATAGCCTACATTTGGATATTTGTCCCTAAGGATTAAGCACTGATCTATACATCTAATGTTTGTATGTTGAAAATGTTAATGTTGAAAAATTTAAACAGGCAAATACATATCAGATTTTTTATTCAAATATTTTTTTTAATTCCAGTGTCTGTTGTGCTCTGGTAAAATGTGAAACAGTATATTTTTTTGGTCCCAGTTCTGTGTGCTCACTTCGCGTATTTCTTTGAGATCAGGTTGATTGTGAAACCCAGGATGTTGAAGAGGTGATGTGGACTAAAAACAGCTGAATTGCAGTGAATTGTGGGTATGTGACAGTGTTTCTCTCAGCACTGCAAACTGTCTGCCTGCTTTTCTCAGCTAGCCATCAACTCTCCTTTTATCTATCCCTCTTTTCTCCTCTCTTCAGCCTCCCACAAGTCCAGCTCACCAGAAAGTCTATACAATGTAGATATGATTATGTATCTTGGCAGGAACAGTGTGCATACATCATTGTGTTTATGTGCATGCGTGCATCACAGTGTGTCCTAGCTGGAGGAGAGAACCAACTCATGGAACACTTGACAGAAGATATATACCTTTTCCAGAGGAAAAGGAAATAAAAACAGACTCCAAATGATACACGGCTCTTCTATGAGGCCTGCGAGACAACTTTCTCCTCTCGATCGATTCCTTCTCTCCAGGTAAACCCAGCTGTGAACCCCTGAGCTCCGCTGGACCCATTTCTTTCAATTTTACGGTCCTTTTAACGTGACAATAATCTCCCACAGCCAGGCTGTCTGCTATCTCCCAGCATGTGCTGACTCGATTTCAACCCGGCTCTCCTCTTTTGCTTTTTCTCTCACTTTTTCTTTTGCCGTCTTTCTTTTTCTCTTTTATACTCCTTACCATCCCTGCTTGTCTTTGCCTTTTTTTTTACTCTCTCTCACCCATTCTTCCTAAGAACTAGTGCCTTCCCTTCCCCTTTATTCCCCATCCAGGTAGGTCTTTGGTGCCAGACAGAGGAGCACAGTGTTCCTTTGTTATTTCCTGGGCTTAAGTCTAGATAACAACCGCAGCCACTCAGGCTCACCAACACATCAGCAGCCTCATATCTGAAGCTTTACATTTCCATAATTTGAGGGGCAAGTCCACACAAAGGGAAGGGATATCTAAACTAAAAGTTCTCACTTAAAAACCAGCTTGTGGGAACTAATGGTGTAATGCTACTTTAATATTAACCGTTATGACCGTGATCCATTATTTTGTCAGCTACTGCACGTGCTCACTTCCATGGACGGAGGGATGAAACCAGCTGCTCCAGTTGGCCCCTCCCCTTGACAATGGTTGCCTAGTGCCACAACTGGAGCCCATCACCAGAATGGGAAGACAGCCAGCCTGCCAGATGTGAGGCCTTCTCCACGCTCCCTGTAATCCAAGCAGAAACACAAACTTCACGTACGCACACAAATAACTGAGCGCACATAAATCATCACCCATCACGAACGACTATGCACTATTGCTACGACTATTACCTGCACTGTATGACTTTCCGTTTACTCTAGAATATATATATATATATGTGTGTATTTTAATTTAACCTTTATTTAACCAGGTGAGTCTCATTGAGATTAAAATGTCTTTTGCAAGAGAGACCTGGCCAAGACACAGTATAAAAGAACATACAGGACAAATTTCCAACATATAAAAGACATCAAGTATACATACGTAAGTAACACCCTGTGTTGAATATGCTGAAGAACTTGAGACACAGTTTCAGAAATGGCATGCAGGCCTCTCTGTTTTCCATCCAAACCCAAGAGTGACCTTGTTGTGGCCACATATACCCCCCTGTGGAAAGCAGGCTCCTTCAGGACCCTGCTATTAGCGGCTTTGTGAGGCAGAGTGGCGACATGTTAATGGCACACAGACACAGAAGAGGCTACAGACCCCTGCACCCTCCTGCTCACAGAACACATCTGACTGCAAGAAACTTGGACTCTTAAAGATATAAGTCGACAGCAACCACAAAGGGATGGTTTGGATTTGTGTTGGCCTCAGGATTAAATAAAACTTTACTGTTTTTTTACAAGAAACTATGTGTAGCATTTTAACATCTATAGAACCTGACCCCATTAATTGTGACACATAAGGAGGTAACATCACTTTGGCTGCTTTCTTGCCAAGAGTTAGCAGCTGGTTACAACAATACGTTCCAACTTTCGTACCCCATCTGTGTCACTCAGCCCCAAGTCCACTGATTCCTACTGAAGATGTAAATCTTTAAAAACAGATCACAAATATGTAGTTTCATTTTTTTATAGACTATCTTCTTTCCCAGGAAACCTGGGCACTGTAGTTTTTAGCAAATGTCACTCAAACCAGATTAAATAGCACATTTGTTGGGGACTATTTCTACCTGTGGATTATTGCACATTTGGTGTGTGTGTCTGTGGAAATAAAGGAATATGTCACTCAGTGCAACAGTGAGTCACAGATGTGTGTTTCATTTTATGAACAACAATGGAGCTCTGTGACAGAGGAATAAGATAGATCAGGCTTTGGTTAGTTTTGGTCTTTTCATGGGATTTGTTGACAATATAAAATCATAGAATACCACCAGCCTCAGCAGTCTGAAAAACAGCATTGTCTACAAGCTGTCATGAACTACATCAACAGGAATAATAACAATGTCTATGGCATTCAAGGTCATTTTACAAAACGTGTAACTGGTAAAACAAATTCCGGATAATTGGATAAACTTCCTGAGGCCCTAAGAGGTAGTGTCATCAAGCTAATAAGTCACCATTTCCGACATTTATCCTGCCAAACGTTTACCAGGCACTAATGTGGGCTTTTAAATTGAAACTGTATTTGTGGGTCAATCATTTGCGCAAGAGTTTAAAAGTAACAGAGCTGCATTGATGTACTTTAACATATGTGACCAATATGCTATACATCTGGATTACTTCCTTGTCAACACAAGGGTTAATGGGTTGGTGGCATAGACACACACCACTTTGGTCAATGGGGCACCGCGTCTCAATCTCCGAAAACATGATAAAATACCCCTGCTGCCCAATGATCCATTTCTGACTGTCCAGGCCAAGACTGACAAATAGCTGTCATCTAACCGTGTGATTGTTTCATGGCACCGGAGACAGTTCAAAGAAAGAGGTTTGAACATCTAAAGTCGATACCATCAGATAGGCTTGTTAATGAGGCCTATCTAGTGTCAAACAGCCAGCTAGACTAGCGGCGAGAATCACACACAGTGTGACCAGTATGCCTTTAAAAAGCTTTCTTTGCCCTCAGATTCCCAATAAACACCAACATGCTCTACTTGTACTAAACTTAGAAGACAGTGACAGTAGAAATATTACTGGCCCTCAACCTACGCACAGTCCGTGACCTTCTGTAAAACCTCATCCACCTACCTAAAAACCTCTCCCATTTACCTAATTTCTCAGAAATCTTTGTGTTCGGTCACAGGCCATGAACGGTAAAATGTAAACAGAGTTCTCCGTGATGAGTCACAGGACGCTCCATTGTCGTAGCAACTTGCCAACCTACTCATAAAGATAGCCAAGAAGCAGTGAAGGGAAAAATACCAGCATTTGTACTGTTATTTAATGTTCTCCATCACAAGTTGTTTCCAAGTACACTAATTTGTATGAATTACTGTACTACAAGCATATAATTTAGGGGCTAAGGTAACTGTCAGTGTAACATATTTGTTTAGACATGAAAAATATTTATTTAAGCACTAAATGTACTTCTGGAAAGCCAACTGATCACTTTAACGGTGCACATACTGTCTACCTTTTGAATGTTTGTCCAATGAAAGTTGGCTGGACACTTGACAGATTGACACAGTGATTAAATATTTGCTTAAAATTGAAGGAATTGGCAAAGTCCCTGGTTGAAAACCAATTACACGGATAATAAAAGATTCTATGCATTTACAAGTGTTCTATACTGTCGGTATATTGCCCTCTGGGTGGCCTATAGCGTCACTATCACTCTCCATTAGAAACAAGTCAACTGGTATTGAAAGTGCTTTGCTAGGCTAATCTCAAAGGCTTCCATAAGTCAGCTGGTGTTTGGATCGCCACTCATCAGACTGGCACAGACTGAGTTTGAACTCCTAAAGCTCTGGCCTCGGTTTCACAAAGAAAGCAATGATGTCAAGTTTTCTGGACACATTGCAACATCACACCACTTTGAGGCATGAGAAGAGCTAAAAGCTCTGCTGAAATTTGGAGACGGAGGTGTGATCATAAATCAGAATTCCCTCACACTCTCTCACTCCTCACTAACGTCTGCCTTCTTTTTTTCTCCTCAAGTCTCTCGGCCTCTCTCGGCCAGAGAAGGCACATTTTAAACCCATTAGCGATCGCCCTGCCAGCTGTACATCAGCAGAAAACCATAAATTGTTTTATTGGATGAAGTTTCTGCAAAGTGATGAGCTCAGCGTTACCAATTCCCGGTATACCACTAACTTATTGTGTGTGTGAAAGCGTGCCTCTTGTCAAATATTCAAGCAAAAATAACGGTTATTTCCAAGGCTTTTGACGTTTGCATAATATCCCTTGTGCATTTGTCACGCCTTTCTCCAAATCTGTGTCAGTAGGGTAGGAGCTTTATACACGAATTTTCTATAGAAATATTTGACTTTCATTTATGATCTTGCAAGAGGCAATCTATTATTTCTCCAGATATGCAGTTAGTAAGCATGAACATCACCTGCGTTTTCAGTAAATGTTTGTCTGTGTACTGTAGCTACCTTGTGTGCAAAAATTGCTGATATATGGCATCTCAGCAACAACTCTCCATTGCTGCAGGCTGTCTCTCTCTCTCTCTTTATCTCTGTGACTGGTCGAAGAAGGAGCAGCTTGTGTGAAGTTGTTGACATTAATACCCATCTCCCACCTCACTCCATCTCCTTGCTCTCGCCAGCCCCTCCAAGTCACACAGCTGTGTGAAGTGCAAACACTCGGGCGCCCGCTTTGACCGTGTTGCCAGAGTAACCAAAACTACAACCAGGTATACCCACCGCCCTCCTGCTGGCCGTTAATACATGGCCCCTCTGGGTGAGTCACACGCTCCGTAAACGATGCCCCCTGGAGGTCACCTTATCCACTAATGTCATCGGCAATAAAGAAGGGGTCAAGGTTTTACTCACTGATGTTAAGGGGAGGCTGTGCAGGGTCAGAGCAGGGGATTTTGGGCGTTTTGGTTGATAGCGCAACCCAGCCTCTTACACAGGTTTGCTAAGGTTTCATAACATGTGTTGGTATTTTCCTTGGTCGCCTTGGAAATGGGATTCCTCAAAAATGGGAAAGCCCTAGACCCTTACCTACCCCACGCCCCCCCCCCCACCCCCACACACCACGCTTCCACTTCTCTGTGGAATAACATTTTGGTGCGTCAGCAGGATTGCGGGCTCCAGGGAAGAATGTTGTCTCGGAGAACAGGTGCGTCACACCTGTATGGCCTGCAGTGTCTACGGGAAATATTCATTCCATTTCCCTTAGCCCCCCCCCCCCCCCCCCCCCCCCCCCCCCCCCCAGTCACTGGTTAGTGACCACTTTCTGTTATAAGAGGCCCTTCATGAAAGCCAGTGAGGGCAGCAGGTGTGAATTGGAA
This sequence comes from Micropterus dolomieu, assembly GCF_021292245.1. Classification (NCBI taxonomy): domain Eukaryota; kingdom Metazoa; phylum Chordata; class Actinopteri; order Centrarchiformes; family Centrarchidae; genus Micropterus; species Micropterus dolomieu. The sequence continues at coordinate 15,631,338 of NC_060159.1, forward strand.
TTTAAAATGAATGTTGCCTTTAGTGGACTGTGTACGCCATTCATCACTATGGAAGAACATATACAGAGAGATGGAAAAACCTACAATTAATTGTGCCCAATATAGCAGTCAATGATCAAATTTAAACCTTCACATAAAGGTGTTCTTTAAAGCAAGGCTAAATACATTTTGGGAGTGGAAATAACACAAACTCTTACAAAAGTTTCATTTATAAGCAAAAGAACACGCCCCCCTGCTCTATTTAGTACTCTCAGGGCTTTTGCAGCTACAGCCTTATTTGGTCTGGTATGACCATTAGCTTATGTAGCATTTGTTAACATTAGCTAGATAAACTTTGTAACTGACATTAGGCTACTGAGTCTGTTTGCTGACTTTGACTCTTTTCTACTTATACTCCTGCTTTGTTTTAGCATTTTAAAATTATTCCTATAACTGTTGTTTGTGGCAACACTCAAAGGTTACATAGGATCTCTTTAACGCTAGTTTCTAGCTTGCACAACAAAGAACACATAAAAGAAATGAATGGAGCTGAATTCATTTCCTGTGCTCACACTACAGTATATGTATCAACTAGCCCAATAGCTTAGAAAATTCGGCCATGACTGTACTATAATCAGATTTACCAGCTTCCTTGGCAATTGTTCCTTTGAGCAACAGTTCAACCACACAGTGAATTGACTTCAACCAGTGCAAGCTTCCTAATTATAAAGGTATGAAAAAGAACAAACTTTAGTTGCAGTTAGCTTAATGTGCCTAAACAAAATTAAAGGCAGTACCTGAGAAATAATGATTTGCCTGTTAAAAACAAGTATAGAAATGTGATAAGACACAAGACAAAAAAAGACTCACAAGTCTCCGTACCTGGATTTTAGTGACCTTTATGGGGTTTGTTAACATTTTTACAATTGTTTACATTGATGGGTTTGGAAGACCGGATCAGAATTTGAACAGGATCACAAATGCAATCCTTCATTTCACACGGACTTTCACTTATGTCAAAATAAGGCTTTATATCTGGACTTACAGTATTGACAGATGACCGCCCCTGTCTCCTGAAGTGTCTCCACATAGCATAATTTAAATTAAGTAGGTGGGTGAAGGTGAAGGTGTGTGTTGGAGGGGGGGTGTTCTGCCAATCAGAGTTCAGATTTGAGCCTGTTCTACTACTTATCCTTCCAGAACTTCATCCAAGAAATACAAACTAAGCTGCGCTTAAGAGACTTCATGAAACACATTATTCTTACCCAGAGATTACTTCTATTTCAAGGCAAATTTGTGAAATATGAATACTATGGGAGCTTTAAATCTACACCTACATTTCTGCTTAGGAATTTTCTTTTAGTGTTATTACTGAAGTGTGGACTATAAATCAGTTCTCATTCTCATTTTGCTACTTGAACACTTTAATCATTTGATTAAATAACCACCAATAATCACCTTAATAGCCTCTTGAATGAAAATTCTTAGCATTTTGAGTAATATGGACCGTAAAACCATATTCTCCTAGAGGAGTACTGTACTCCTTTGGACAGGCAGTATTTGCTAAGTTCAGCATGAGGTGAACACATCCTTTTAGGGAGCAGATATAGAGACATGTTCCTTCAAAATCAAAACATGTTTGTGTGCTGCGATGGACTCCTACAGAAGGAGGGAGCAGGGGGTAATGAATCAGCTGAGGTTTATGAGAAGCATGCGTACAGTCTGGAGCAGTTTGTGATTTAGGAGGCAGAAAGAGAATAACTGATCTGTTCCACATCAATAAATAATTGAATCTCCCTCCACTCCACATACATGTGTAGCCCCTCCACATTCCCCCCCCCTCTCACTCTCTCACACACACACACACACACACACACACACACACACACACACACACACACAGTGCTGACTGTTCAGTTACTTCTCTGACATGGATGGATTGTTGGATTGGAGGACAATGGAGGGGGAGCTGGGGGATGCCTTGGAGTGATAATTGCAAACCAAACTAAATCAAGCCAAACTCATAATCACACTTGAATAAAGCAGAGAGAGAGAAAAAATAAACTAATAGAGATAAAGAGTAAGCAAGTGAGATAAGCTGTTCTCATCAGAGAGAGACGCGTAAGAAGGATGAAAAGATGAAGGCAGACAGACGCAGAAGGAGACGTAGACATGTGGTGTTGAGCAAAAGCTGACCCGGACGCATGCATTTGTACATTACACGTCCGAGAAACAAGGGCGCTGAACACGTCTGAGACATAACAACTGCCGCATGTCAAATCCAAAGCGCCAAAACACCCTGACACATGAACACAACCACATGTTCAAGTCAGACGGGGGAAAACATTGTGGTGCTTGCCACCAGATATGCAGCTGAGGTGGTTGACTGGGGTCAGGTAACCAAAGATCAACCGCAGCTTTCATGTCTGATTTGTCACATGGTTAATCATAATCTCACACGTATGTAAATGATTATGGCGCAATGAAGAGGCATTGCATGACGTCAGAGGCATCATTTGGTGACGTGGACTATTGAGGCTGCAGTCAAAGCTTGACGGACAACTGCTGGGAAAGGCAAATGGATTTATAATGGGGTTCTCTTGACTGTAATTAAAGCAAGAAGTTTCCTGTTTTTTGAGGCAAAGAATTAAGGTTATTGTCATATTGTTTTTGTGGATCTTTTGCCGGTTGTGCAATTCAGAGCGGTCTCAGAGGAATAATCCTATGCCTTCCGATTTGGGAACATTTGCATGGATGACAGGAAAGCAGCCACAAAAACAGACTACACAAGAGAACAAATGAGTAACACAAAAATGAGAACATCAAATGATGCTCATCTCTGCAGAAAATGTGCTAATTTATGCACTGAGAGCACAAACACATACTTAAACACATAACCACAAGACTGAGTGCCAGCGAGACCTCATCCCAACTGCAACGGCACACTGTTTTCCTGCAGTGTTTTTAAAGGAGCTCAGAGCCGCTAACTGTCAATGGTGCGTTAAACAAGAACAGTTATCGGGGGTTAAATCTGAAGTTGAAATGGAGTGGAAAAGAGTGTTGGGATCCAAGAGGGGATAGTATAAATGACAGGGAGAGGTGGAAATGGTGTCCCAAATTTGAACAGAGAGAGAAATTTTTTTCCTTTACTGTCCTCATGCTTCTAATGATTAAATATGATTCAGGTTACTGGAAGCTAATGTGAGCAAGTTGGTCCTGAGAGAAAATTTGTCTTTTTTGTGACAGAATCAAGTTAAACTTAGTGGGACTTTAACACCACAGCTGTTGTTAAATATGAATGACTGTCTGCAAATACAAACCAAATAATTACCACATGTAGAGACAGTTTTGCTTTGTGGAAAATGGTAATGATATTAATAATAAATTCATACACACATTTTATTAATTGAGCGCTTTTCTGCTCCATGGAAAAAACATTAAAAGCTAGAATAATTAAGACACTGATTAGTTAAATGGCAGATTAAAGGCACAATAAAGGAAAAAGCTGAATAAATGTTTGTGTCATGTTTGTGGTGTTCAGTTTTATTATTTCTTGTTTCTGCGTTTTCATTCTGTGTTTGTGATCTTGCCTCGGTTCTGTAAAGTAATGGTTGTGTTTTCTATTACCTTGTTAAATCCATCCTCATGTGTTGCTGCACGCTTTACTTCCTGTTTTATGTAGATACCATCCGTCTCTGGGCATTTCTGAAACTAGACCCTGACACTTCTTGGAGTTAATTGTTAATTGTTCAGGAACAGGGCCTCCCTTCTTCCCCCTCACTGACTAACCACCTGTGTCTCATTACACACACACCTGCGAATCCAATCACCAACACATACACAAGATCGCCCAAACTCTCCCCTCACTGTCTCAGTTCTCTAAAGTTCTCACGCGACGTTAGCACTTCAACTCCACATCAATCAACATTCATCAACATTCGTTGCTTACCTCGCCATGGACGAACTAATCCTCACCCCCTCGGATGACGAGCTGTTCTTCTTTCGGTCCGTGGTTCCCAAATCTACCCTGTCCGTTGCCTCACTCACTCCCCGACGGCGGGTTCCCGGGTCGTCGCGACCGCGGTCCTTCACTGAAGCTTGGTTTACTACTCTCCATCTAGCAGCTCCGGCCGCGCTTCGCCTGACCTGCCCAGGGTCCGTAGCCAGCGCCGCCGTGATCCAGATGACGCCCAACGCTGTTGTGCCGGGCGTTCCGATCTCGACCGGCTGTTCCTCGGCCAGCCCGCAGCTTCCGGTTTCAGCGCTCCCACACCCCGCTGCTATAACCGAATGGAACGTGGTCTGCCACCAGTAGGCGCTGAGGGTAATGAACAATCCCTTACATCGAACGGGCAACAATGCCCAGCTCTTTCGGCTCTACAACGCCGCCTCAATCTCCGCTACATGTAGCTACCCACTTCCGGCTTCTCCCACCCGCGCCACGCGGCCACGGCACACCATTGACGTCACGACATCGGCTCCTCCCGCCGTATGGCCGCCAGCCCTCGTACAGGGCCAGGTCGTATTACCCCCTGTGCCTGCTCCCCTGTCGTCTGATGTTTCTAATTTGTTTTCCCTCTTCCTCTCATCCATGTCTCAGCAGGCTGCACTCCCTACCCACATCCTCTCAACATCCTTTCCTCTTCTTCATTTCCTTTCCCTACCAACATAGCCATTCTTCCCAGGCGGTTCATTCTCTTTCTCATGCAGCTACTGCAACTGGTGTTGTTGTCCATTCAGCCGCGGCTACAGATAGCCAAGGCACTGCGCCAACATGGACCAACCAAATTTCCTCTTTTTCTTTCCCTGCCATCCAACCCCTTCTTTCCCCCGTACCCCTGTGTGTTTTCTGTTTCCACAGCTAATCCAGGCTCCCACATACCGCCCGCCTTACCCGTGGACACCAGCCTTTTCACGCTAGCATCCGTTAACTCCCCAGTTTACCCTCTCCCGGCCAGGCGCCCCTCACCGATCTCGCCTTCACTCAGGCAGTTGATTCCATCAGGTGCTTACATTGACCTCGCTCTCTTATTCCTGCCATCCACAGGCCGAGGGAGCTGTCTTTACCGCTAGGTCACTCAACTTGTACAGCCAGTCCCTTCTCGCTTTGGAGAACTTACATCCGGCGAGTTTGCATTTGCTTTTTCCCTCTATCGCGACACAATTTGTTCAGTTTTCCCTAGGCACTTACTGGGGAGCAATCGACACTGAACTCTACTACAGGGTTTTTGTGGCTCGCGCCTCTCTTGCTTGTACCCTGTGCGGTGCCCCATCACACTCAGCTTCCAGCTGCATCATCGCCGCTCCTTGTCCTCCTGTCCCTCCCCCTTGCAACCCCCCCTCTGTCCCGAGGTTCAGTTCCGCCGCTCCCCCTCCTCCCCTCATTCCTAAACCTTTCGATAACCAGCAGACCAGCATGCCCGTCCCAGCTCGTGGCCCATGCTTTTTCTGGGCGGCTGCATGGTGTGCAATAACTTCAACAACCTGGGTTGCATCATTTCAGGTTGCCGTTTTCTCCACACTCGGTCCTTCTGCGGTGGTGCACATGCCTGTCCTGGCTGCCCTCATAACCCCACCAAGCCCAGTGCATGACTGAGGCTCCACACCTAGCATTAATAGCTTAATACCCAGCCAGGATTTTTCCATCCACTACCCTACCATTGCTCAGGCCATCAACCTTATTTGCCTCGCTGGCCCCAACGCATGGTTAGGCGTCTCCGTCAGTCTCACTTTTGGGTGTAAATTCAGCCTCAAGATCTTCGACTCACTTTCCGAAGCTTTATGTTGGATCTTGCTCAACAACAGACTCCCATACGTCATCCATCTCTTGGACGACTTCCTCACAGTCATGCCCTCCTTCTCCTCCAGCGCATGGCCTTTCCGCACTGATATCTGCCTTCCTCCAGCTTGGAGTCCCCTTTCCCCGGACAAAACCGTGGGACACCTCTCGAGTTCCTTGGCATCACCCTGGACTCTATATATTCCAAGCCTCCCTTCCAACCGATAAACTACATCGCATATCTCTGTTAAACTCCAACTACCTCCTCACCACCAGATGCAGAAGTGCCAGCTCCTTACCACCTCAACTTTGCAATTTGCATCATTTCACAGGGTCGTTCCTTCCTCTCCCACCTGCTTTCGGTGTCTGCTGTGGTGCCATCCCTTCACGGCTTCATCACCATGGAAGACTCAGAGCTCAGATTGTGGAGGAATTTTTTGCTGCTCCATCCACTGGGTTTGGTGGCCATTACGGCTCCCAGTGGTGGTTTGCCTCGGAGTGGCCGCCGGATGTATTCTCCCTCTCCCCCTCTTCAGCCCTCTTTGAACTGTTCCCGATCGTGGTTATGGCCATTCTTTGGGGGCACAAGTGGTCCCAAAAAGTCATCCCGATACACTCTGAAAACCACTCCACAGTTGACATAATAAACAAAGGGCGTTCCCAATCTCTCGACATCATGAAGTTCATCCGCAGATTAACCTTGGTATCCAACGCCGGTCCCTCAGTTTTCAGCGACGATCTTCGACTGAATCCCCAGCTTCTCAACTTGCCTTGCCCCCAAAACTCTCTCATCATACTATTCAGGATGGTGCAGCTTGCGGTCAGCACATCCACTATCCACGTATACCTGAGTGGGATCAACTTCTTCATTAAACTCCTTGCAAAAAACAGAACCTCGTAACACCCGTAAACGCCTGTCCTTGACGTCAGACCTCCTCACCCGTTGCATCCTCACCCTTCGTGCCAGGTATCTCCCCTGACCGACTTAACCCTTGAAGCCATGTTCCTCCTTGCTTTCTTCGGCTGCCTAAGATGCTCAGAATTCACTACCACCTCTTCTGCTTACGATCCTTATCTGCATGCAAGCTTAGCCGACATTTCCATCTACTCAGCTGACTCACTCAGATTCAATCTCAAAAGGAGCAAAACAGACCAGTTCAGCCTTTCTCATCCCATATTTCTTTTTTGCTTAAACTCCTACCTAAGCCCCTTCGAACTGATCCTATACTACATCAACAGCAGACTACACTTCCACACCTCCCCGCACTCCTTCAACATCGGAGCAGCTTCCTCCGCTTCCAGCCAAGGCATTCCGGACTACACCATAAAGATTCTCGGCCGATGGTCCTCCCACGCATACCTCAGTTACAACCGCAATGATCCCCGCGACATCCAACGAGCCCATCACAGCCTAGTACAATAACTTTGGGGTGGACTATCATCAGCTGCTCAACAAGCAAGCTTCTACAGAGATGATGCCCCACCCTGAGTCTCAACCCCCGGGTTCTCAGTAGCACAAACCTCTCATCCACCCTCCTGAGAACCTTCATCCCTTCCCCTTACCACTGCACTCACTGTTATGAAATGTGTATCACATAAACAACAGTTGTATTAAGATTCAGGATTGATGTTGAGGAAAAGTGTGTTGGTTTGCAATAATAAAACTGAAAGTATTTGTCATTCATGTTGTGTTTCTTCATGAACCAAATTATTTTGGTTAGATTTCGAATATTTATGAAAAAGAAATATTACATTATTTTATTAAAAGATTGATATTCATTGTAAAGAAAAGAATACTGAAAAATTTAAAACTGTTAAAATGTATAAAGACTTAGGCTAACTATTTTTCTTTAATGCCTTTGTTTCATGTTACATGATCCCACTGTGTTTTTTTTTTTTGGCTGAAGATTTTTGTATGAGATGAATACAATTCAATAAAATCAACAGTTGTATTGTCTATCAGACGAGCATTTTTTATTAAACACTATGTAATCTTACGTTGTTAACCTGTGAATGGTGATTTGAAATGTTAGTGTAGTTTCTGAATTTAAAAATCTTACATGTTAACCGGCAAAGTCACATGGAACTCACATTTGAAAGAAAGGTCCCCCATCGTGCAGCAAAGGGTGTTACACACCTTCAACAAGCTGGCAACGGTGCTCACTCGGCATTGGAGGGTTTAACAACCCACTACTACTCCATCCTTATTGGTTTCGGACGGCACTCCCTCCGCAAGAACGTGCAAACAGAATGGAAGTTGCTAGGGAGAGGGAGTCGCAAGCAGTTTTGGAAAGGCCCTCTGTGGTCTTCGTTGAGCTTTATTTCCTTTCTTTGTCTTCCCTGATTACCCTGATGTGTTTCACCTGTTCACTCCCTCCCTGCTCGTTTGCCCCTGCATTTAATGAGCTCAGTTCTGTTCAGTCATTGTCTTGTCCTCTTTGTGTGTTGAGTGTTCTGCCTGCTTTTGGTCTGTTTGAACAAAGGCACAGTGAATGGTGTAGTTAGTGTGAAAACGATGTAATTCATGTGCTACCTCTGTCCCTAACTTTTAAGCAACATATATCTGGCTCTACACACAAGAGTGGGCACACTGGACCTTGTGTTTACACATGATATTGATTGATTTGTTGGTGCTAACGTTTTATGTGCAAGTGACCACAAATGTATTTTATTTGACATTTGCATTACATTCAACCTTCTTGCCACATAAGACATTTCATAAATGAATATGTGGCTGTCAATTTCTGTATGGTGTTTAACAGCAATATTGCTTGAAAGGATTGAAACGTGGAAACTTAAATCCAATCATTTAACTATCATTGGTCCTCGGTGCTGGATAAAGAAGCTCCTCTCAAATGAATTAAGATCCAAAGTATGAGTACACAGACTGCACCTCAGAGAATTTTCAGGTACCCTTAAAGACATAATCATCTTATATTTCAAACTTAATATCTTACAGCACCCTGCGACCCTGTAAGCAGGATAAGCGGTTGACGATGGATGGATGAATATCTTCCAGCAAGAGAAATCCTAAAGTCCTGTTTAACACTGTAAACTATATTTTCTCTCCCAGCACCCCCAACTTACCAGTGTCCTCTGCAATAACTTTCTTGTTATTTTGTACATAAGGTTGTAAATTGTAGGGCCAACATCTCACCTCACCTCGTTAGTGGTTCCTCAAATCCATCCACCTTGGTCTCCTTTTGTCCTGGGTCCTTAGATGATACTGCAGCTTTGATAGGGCAAATAAAAGCCTTCTAGATGTCCTACCAACCTCCATATTTTTAAAGGTTTTAAACTTCATTGGCTTTATCATAGTCAACATTATAAACCAATCTCTTTTATAAGGGTAGTTTGTCATTTATTTTAAGTAGGCTATTGTTCAACCTTTGTTGAAATAACCAAACCTGGAACCCTCCCTGACAGAGAACTAGAGGCCGGTTTCTGAACTCCCTTAGGCTACGTCCAGACTGCAGGCCTCATTGCTCAATTCCGATTTTTTTTTTCGTCAATCCGATTTTTTTGGTTTGACAGTTCACATTATTGTTTAAATGTGGCCCATATCAGACTCCAGTGTGAATTGTCCATGGCTTGAAAGTGACAGAAAGAATAGATCAATGTCACACGCAGTACGCTGTCGTACAGAAGCCACAGAGCTCATTAGCCCCGGTTAGCTCATACTTGCTAACCCTCCCGAATATCATGGGAAACTCCCATATTTCATTGCCCTCTCCCGGTTTACTCCCAGGGTCACATCTCTCCCGAATGATGACAAATGCTCACAACTTTCTTTCCTTTCCATGATGTTTATAACTGTTTCTGGCACTGTACAACACATCTACCCCACAACCATAAGCAGAAATAGTGTGGGTGCATGGGGGCAGCCAACCCAGGGCCCACACTGGTAGGGGGCCCACTACGTGGACTATGAAGTTAAGCTCAGCTGATTATAGTGGACATGAACAAACAATAACAGTACATGACAATACACGGTGCCGCAAGAATTCAGCAGCTCTTATCAAATGAAACAGTCCCTTCACTCATGGTTTTAATGGTAAACCACCACAAGAACGACAATTACTAACAAACACACAAGATTCTAAGGAGACACGTTTTAATAAACATAAATCATAAAATAACATTTGTATTTATAACAAACTTATTAGCACAATTTGTGAGCAGATGATAGCAAGGTAGAGGAGGAAGAGAGCCACATGTATAATAATGGCTTTTGTGGAGGTTTTTCATTCATCGTGGCTCCGTCTGGCGGGGGAACTGCCAACAACTCTAGAGTGACGTCAAAGTCGCATCAATTCTGATCCGAGCGCCCAGACTCAGGTTGCACTTAAAAAGATCCTATCTGTATCCGATTTGGACCACATATGAAAGTGGCCCAAATCCGAACTGGAAAGGATCAGATTCCATGTGATTTGGGCTGTTCACACTGTCATAAAAAAATCACATCTGAGTCACATATGAGCAAAAAAAATCAGATTTGGGTCACTTTGGCCTGCAGTCTGAACGTAGCCCTACTCGTCCAAATTTGTACCCAAGGTTGTGGGAAAGCAAATTGTTCAAATACTGGACTTGCACAGGGTGATATATTTCAGTCTGGTAAGGTATCAAATTATTAGGGCTGTCCCCAACTAAGGATTTATATGGTCGAATCAGAATCGTCAAGTCCTGCCTATAGTTGACTGATAGTAGAATCGTGTGTTTTTGTGAGCGGCGATTGGGGTTACACACGGTAGCGCCGCTTTAATCTTGACAAGCTGCTGCAGAGCTGCAGTCTCTATTCATTCAACTTACACTGTAAATTTCCATCTAAACTGAGGCTTTTTGAAGACCCTTTTCTCTCTCTCTCTCTCTCTCTCTCTCTCTCTCTCTCTCTCTCTCTCTCTCTCTCTCTCTCTCTCTCTCTCTCTCTCTCCTGTCATTCACCAGTCTTGTATGAGTTTTGCGTGCGTGCTGTGCTGCCGACAACTACATGCACGTATTTAAAAATGATATATTCTTTGTGTGGTTCAACAAACGGAGATAAATTATTTGAAAGTCCCGCTAGGTGCGGACAACTCGGCACAACTCCAGTGAAGCCAGGGCACAGTCTCTTCAGTAAGTGTTCCTCTTCCGCTGCTGCCACACACACACTACGCCTACACATGCGCACTGACGACCCAGGGTTAGGGTTACAATTTTGGATTTATTTAGGCAGTTTAAAAACACTTATTGAAAGTTTTACTAAGTGTTAAGTTTATTTACAGCATTAAACGTTGAAATGTATATTGCAATAGAGTGTATATTAACTTATTGGGAGAAAACTGGTAGTTCTATGTAAAATCAGACATTGAGCACCCCCATATCGCCAAAATGGCATGATCCTTGTTTTGCTGCGAAGCCTCGACTGTGAGATTGACAGTCGAATCAGTCTCCGCCTATCGAAGCATGGAATCTTCGACTATTGGGGGTCAGCCCTACAAATTATATTTTAAGTTTTGGACATTAGTGCAGCATTTGATACTGTTGACTAAGATATTGTAATCTACAGGCTAAATCATCAGGTAATGGGTTAGCAACTCTGGGACTTCATTGATTCTCAGACAGGACTTTATAAGTCTCAGACCTTGTGCTGCCACTAGGACAGATTTCCAGTAGTTTTAGCAACATATCATTTGTAAGCATGACATCCATTTGTGTTTTTCCAGGGTGTCCGCGGGGTCTTAAAAAGTCTTGAAAGGTGATAAATCAATTTTGCGAAAATTAAGCCTATTAAAAAGTATTAAAAAGTCTTAATCGCCATTTAACAAGGTATTCAATTTTGAAGATATTTTTTTCAATGTGAAAATCATGTTTGTCCAAAAGTTTGTTTGCTAAAAGTGTAGATGAACATATTTATTTACAATGCATAGCCAAAAATACTAGACAGGCAGAGAGCGACTGTGTGATTAGTTTCTGTAACGTTAGGTGCAGGGATCTACCGTGCGCCTATTTCACTCTTAAATGCTCCAAAAAATAGATCCGTGCGAACCGGAAAATGATTTAAGAGTTAACCGACAGTAGTCTTCCACCCTGCTGGACCCGCAATGCTAATCGTCCAAAACATAGTCGGAGTGGTGATCAGGAGTAACGGAATTAACCCGGTTGGCCAGTCGCTCTATGGCCACTTGAACAGCCCCATGAGTACTTACATGACCTCTGTCTCTCTGACAGATAGCTCTGTGTAGTGTGCATGCTAATATGTAAGCATTTAGTATGTAATGTAATTGTAGCTGACTAGTGTTATTGTGAGAGTATAAGAAGTTGTAGCAGCTCTGAGGGTTCCAATATAGTTCAAAATGAATACAAAATGTTTCAAAGGATGCTGAATATGCCGCTGGACATATTTCATATATTTTCTGCATCCTGGATAAGATGGATAGTACCTAAAATACCTGTGAACCTGTGAGGTTCACACTTAAATCCATTCCTTCTGAGCATGCACAGCTCGACTTTTGTATTGTCAGCATCATCGGCCCTCATTTTATTTGTTGTTGACTGAATGTTTTGGAGAGATTCTTTTCTGAACTATGAAGAAGGGCTGTGATAAAACTTGCTTTAACCCCTATGCCACTATAGCGTCCATATAGATCTTTTTCACTGTGGATATTTTGGCACTTGTCTTGGCAGAAAAAGCACAAGTAATCCAATTAATAACATTAACAATGGCTTAGTTCCATTAAGGATCACAGTAAGTGATGCCAATGAGCCAACACGCATTTTTGGTCTAGCTGACCAATGAACTCCCAACATGTTTGAGTGGTTTCAAGGCAGGTCTTTTCCCATAGTACTACAGGAATAAAGCGTGGGATGTGATGTGTCTGAGTGAAAATAAGGTCAGTCAGTACCTGACCTCTAAGTAAAGCTTTAAACTTTGTACTCACTGTCAAGTTCTGCGTCATCTACATTATCTGAAATAACTGGAATGCTTATTCACTGATTGGTGTTCTTAGGAAAACAGCCCCGTTCCTGAAAAACAAGAACGAGATGCGCCACCAGCAGCTGAATCGGTAAGACAGAAGGCAACAGAGAAAATTCAAGGAGCGTGTGGGTTTGGCTAACGTTAGCTGGCTATTTAGCTAAATCTGTGCCTTTTATTGAAACACATTCAACTTTTCATAAAGCCGATGCTCTTGTCAATGTCACTTTTTGTGAACAAATCAATCACAGCCTGGATGGAGCGGGATTTTAAAAAAGTTTGATGTGCTGCAACAAACTTTATTAATGATGAACTCATTGTTCTGCATAAATGGGTATGATTATTGACGAGTTAGTAACCTGCCCAAAATCAAGGTTGGAGACAATCATGTAGCCTAGAGCATTTTTCTTGCACAAAGTTAATGAATAAAAAACAACCCCAAACTGAAGCAGCTGTAACTCGAATTAATATTATACTAGTGCTAAGTTATATACCATTATATGAAATTATATTGGTTATAGTAACATAATGAATATATTAATATCAAACTTACAGTTTACTATTAAATTAACAATAGAGTTTAATTTAATGTTATAATATTATACTAATACAGTCATTTAGACTAGTTCCTCCTCCAGGTTGTGCCTGTGCTACACCGCCTACACTACTTAGGTTATTCATCACTCTGTTTATTCTCTTCATCTTTGTTCCCTCCTGCCCTATTTGAATTTTGTTGGATTGATCAAGTGGTCGATGAAAGTTATCACACATATCATTGCAGGCAAGCTCACATTATCTAGTTTAAACCAACTAAAACACAAAATTACACTGTGTTTCACATGACTTGCTGTAAAGTTGCGTACAAAGTGGTTTCACAAAATGGTTTTCCCTTTTATTGCTTCTAGTTATGCAATATGTTTACCACATACTGTATGTTTACAGTATTCATTTATAGAGCTATAGGACGATTACCCTCTGAATAATCAACAATCATAGCAGTCTCTTCCATAGTCAAGGATTTCAGAAATGCCTGTGAAACTCAATAACATTTTCACTGTTGACTTGACTTTGTTATACACTACTGCATTTATTTACAGTGGAGTGTGTCTAATCTAGCACGACGACTTAATCCAGATGTAGGATTATGCGGGGGAAATGTGTTGTAATTCTCACAATCTGCACTTCCATCTCAAGCAAATAGTAGCTTCAACAATACATTTTACTCATAGATCAGATACGTACAGCTGCTAAGAACAGGATCACTGGTCAGGTAATATGGTAATAATTTACACTTTAGCTGAAGGACAAATACTTAGAGTTTGAGTTACACTATATTTGAGGGTCTTATGCCATGTGTGCATACACGTGCGGATGTGAGATGTATGTTAATTGTTAGAAATTTCCTTCTTATTGAAGTGAATTCTAAATGTGATTCTGATAAAGCTATATTTAGCAGAAGGCTTATAAAGTAATAAGAAACATTTTGTCCCAGCTCCTAATACTTGATATAACACAGATATGCAGCGTCATGGAGTATGCATTGCAAAATTGAAGAAGTCTTAAAGTACTGCAAACTTACCTGATATAAGGCCTGAAAAAATGAGTACTTACATGACCTCTGTCTCTCTGACAGATAGCTCTGTGTAGTGTGCATGCTAATATGTAAGCATTTAGTATGTAATGTAATTGTAGCTGACTAGTGTTATTGTGAGAGTATAAGAAGTTGTAGCAGCTCTGAGGGTTCCAATATAGTTCAAAATGAATACAAAATGTTTCAAAGGATGCTGAATATGCCGCTGGACATATTTCATATATTTTCTGCATCCTGGATAAGATGGATAGTACCTAAAATACCTGTGAACCTGTGAGGTTCACACTTAAATCCATTCCTTCTGAGCATGCACAGCTCGACTTTTGTATTGTCAGCATCATCGGCCCTCATTTTATTTGTTGTTGACTGAATGTTTTGGAGAGATTCTTTTCTGAACTATGAAGAAGGGCTGTGATAAAACTTGCTTTAACCCCTATGCCACTATAGCGTCCATATAGATCTTTTTCACTGTGGATATTTTGGCACTTGTCTTGGCAGAAAAAGCACAAGTAATCCAATTAATAACATTAACAATGGCTTAGTTCCATTAAG